>NW_020312016.1:83549-418945 GCF_003144115.1 Tilletiopsis washingtonensis
CTGCAGTGTACGCGGACAAGCTGATGAACGAGCCCGAGATGAAGCTGTGGCACGACGAGCAGGACAAGAAGAAGCGCATGGAGATTCCCCTCACGCCCGAGATTGAAGAGTGTCTTGAGCGCTTCTACTTTAACGCCTACTGCAACGTGCGTAGCCAAGCGTCAAGCGTGAAGCGTGATCAGGCAAGGAGCTGACGGGTGTCTTTTTTCTGCGGGCAGTGGTTCGGCGCAGGCACGTTCTCCAAGGTCATTGCGCAGATCCCGATGGTCAAGTGAGTGGAGCATGAGCGTCACACCCTGGCAAGCCGCTGAACGCCCTCCCTCCCCCGCAGCATGCTCGACGAGTGAGGCCCGCCTGACTCTGCCCGTCCTGGGGGCGCCACGCTAACGTCCACGCAGCCACGACCTGATCGACGGCTTCGGCACCTACCCGTGCGTGTGTCGTGCGCCTCCACGCTTCATGCATGCTGACCTTGCTGCGCGCCAGCGACGACCTGATGATGTCGCCCATCTTCAACGCCGTCGGCCGCAAGGGCTTCTTCTACTACTATCTCTTCCAGCAGTTCATCAACCCGCTCGGCTGCGACGGCCTCGACGAGGCGCAGCACCCGCTCAAGAGCGTCCTCATCGGCGCGCCCGCCACGTACGTGCAGATCCCGCACCACTCCTTCATGGTGTACCTCGGCCCCAAGCAGTACATCGTGCTCGTCGACTGCCGTGCCGAGCGCAAGATTGCGCAGATCTGCACCGAACAGAGTTACGATCGTATATTCAAGGCGATCAGAGCACTGCCCGACGGCGTCGAGCACCTCACGATCCTCCTCGGCGTGCCGCTGGCATGTAAGTAGCCTCGAGAGCGCAGCGAGACGACGGCAAGGACGACGCTCGGCGACAGCAAGGCCAGTGGACGTGTTTGCTGACCCACATTGCCCCCACAAAGACCCCCGCATGGTCTTCCTCGAACGCACCCTCTCGTCCAAGTTCAACCCGCTCGTGCTGCTTGCGAAATCCACAGCAAAAGGATTCGTTAACCGATTTAACGGAGAGGGTGACTGGCTCGTACTCGCTGCCTTCTTTCGCTTGCTGACTGTCCTCTCCTCGCTCTCGCAGTCGAGCTCCTCGGTAAGCTCGAATTTCGTCAAATTTTGTCTACGCAGCGCTGATGTGTCTCTTACAGACGACCTTGGAGACCACTGGACGGCGCAGCCGCACAAGAAGGAGCGCAACTGGCTCGTCGAGCGTGTCCAGGAACTTAGCTTGGAGAAGCGCATCCGCATGACGTACCTGTCGGGCGATGTCCATGCGTGAGTGCTCCAGATTGGAGCAGAGTCGGGCGCAGATGTTCCTGACACCTTCTGGCTTGCTCTGGCAGTTGCGGCGTCGGCGTGTTCTACGGCTACCACGCCCATTCGCCTGCGCATGATCCGAAGTACGCCCTGGCCATCATCTCGAGCGCAATCGGTGCGTCACTCTCGATCTTACGTTCGGAGTGATCCTTGCTTGCGTGCTGACATCCTCTCAGTGAACGCACCGCCTCCGCCGCCCGTCATCAGCATGCTCAACAAGCTCGCAACGAAGACGCACCGCAGTCTCTTCTACTGCGGAACGAAGGAGAGCATGGTGCCCCTCTTCGAGGAGGGCCTCGACGGCAAGAAGCAGAATGACTCGGCCATCATGGGTGCGCGCAACTACTGCATCTGCGACTACGACGAGAGGAGCGGCGCCCTCCAGTTTGATCTTCGCGTGGAGAAGGAGAAGGGCCTCGCTGCGCAGGGAACGAAGAGTTACAAGGTGACCACTCCTCGTCCGGAGTTTGATGTGCCCAAGGAGGTGAGTTTTGACGAGGCGCAGAGCGGAGAAGAGAGAGAGCGGAGCTGACGACGCATCGCAGCATCATCATCTGCTCCACACCAAGGAGTGGGGCAAGTTGATCGGCAAGAAGGAGAAGGAGAATGCGGGCAGCAGCACGCACACGCGCGAGACGAGCCATGCCTCGACTGCCTCTTCCGCCTAAGCTGCACCAGGCTGCAATCATCGATCCGGATACCCCTTCTATGCGCCCAACGTCGGCGTGCGGACCACCGCCGCCCGCGTCCGCAAAGCTCTATGCCCTCCTGCCTCTCGTCTTGTTCGTCTAGCTTGTGCTGCGTCTATGTCTTGAATGTCTACTCTTGCATTTTGCAGCTGGTCTGGTGCATGCAGGAAATGTTGACGCTGCTGCCACGCATCAACGGAGCTGCAATGACGAGGGCGCATCGAGGGAAGACGTGCGACAGCGGCGCGTGCAGAGCGCGAGATTGCGCCTTGTGCTCGCCTCGGCACTTGCGCCTGCACGGGCCAAGCGGCGCGCGTCTCGACTGCGAGTCGGCTGCCTTTCCACCACCACGCACCCGCCAGCCAGCAAGCGTCGCTTGCATCTCGGGCACGGGCTTTGCGGGCCGATGTCCTCCCTCTCGCTCCTCTCCGCCACGCTCGGCTGGGCCTACTTCACGCTCTGGTCCCTCTCCTTCTGGCCGCAGACGCTGCTGCTGCTGCGCCGCCGCAACCTCGCCGGCCTCTCGCCCGACTTTGTCCTGCTCAACACCCTCGGCTTTGCATGCTACAGCGCCGCGACACTGGCGCTCTGGGCCAGCAGCGCGGTGAGGCAGGCGTATAGAGAGAGACATGGAGAATGGCCGGGCACGCATGCAAATGATGTGAGTGGCCGTGTGGAGGCACGAGGAGCCGGCGTGGAGTGGCGGGGTAGGCACGCCAGCGAAGTGACCATGCGGGAATGAGGGCGAAGCAGCTCGCATCGTAAGACTACGCATGGGCGTGCCGCGCGCGAGACGGACGCGCACATGGGCTCGCTTCGGCCCTGCTCGTGGCGAGGGCGCGAGTGGGCGGCTCGGCGGGCGCGGTGTGTGTGTGTGTGTGTGTGTGTGTGTGTGCACAAGCCGCGAGGCAGGTAGAGACGGACGCAGAGGCGACGTGCCTCGCTCGCTTGCACATCTCGCGCGCGGGTCTTGGGACAGCCGAAGAGGCAAGAAGGAGCCAAGCGTGCTTCGGCTCCCAAGGCTGCGTGCCGGCTCACACGCGGCGGGCATGTGGCAGGCAACGTGTGTGTGCGCAAGGCGAGCGCGCAGTGCGGGGAAGACAGTGACCGGGACCGGAGGCGGTAATCGCCGTTTGCTGCGATGATGCGCCGGGGCTCAACAGCGCCTCTCTCCCCCACAGGTCGCATTCGCCATCCACGGTCTGCTCCTCTGTCTCGCGCAGGCGCTCATGGCGCTGTGCTTCCCCAAGGCGCCCGGACAGCACGTCGCCGGCTGGGCACAGGGCACGTTCGGCGTCTTCGTTGTGCTGCTCGCCGCCGCGACGGGCGCGGCGGCGGCGGCGACGCGCGCGTGGAGCTGGCTGGACGTGGTGTGGGTGTGCAGCTCCATCAAGCTCTGCATTACCATTCTCAAGTGGCTGGTGCGTCCTTTGCCTGCTCTGAGGCCTCTCTGCGTGGCTCACCCCTCTCTCCCCAGCCGCAAATCGCAATGAACCACCGTCGTCGCTCGACGCGCGGCTTTGCAGTGACCAACGTCGTGCTGGACCTCGGCGGCGGCCTGCTCTCGCTGGCGCAGCTGGCCGTCGACGCGCGGATTGCGGGCAACTGGAAGGGCGTGCTGGGCGATCCGGGCAAGATGTGAGTCTGGTGCGCGCGGTGAGCAAGAGGAGCAAAGCTGACGTTGGCCTCCCTTCCTCGCCCTCCTCCCTTCTTCCAGCGGCCTCTCCCTCCTCACCCTCCTCTTCGACGCCATCATCATGTGGCAACACCACGTGGCATTTGGAGCCGCCATTGTGCCTGCCGAGGTGCGTGGGGCATGGGGGCCGGCTGCGAGAGCACGAGCGCACGCTGACCGTACCCGCGCACACCAGGGCGCACTCAACTATGCGCGCGGAGAAGCGCCGCAAGAGGAGCGTGCTGAGGACGAGGAGCGGCCGCTGCTTGGATCGCGAGCCTGAGGGGCCGTCCTTGCCGCTCGAGACGTCTGGCCGCCGCTGCTGCCCGCACTGCTCTGCCAGTCCTGGTCCTTCACTCCGCACCGCGCAATCTAGAGATGCCCGCCCCTCGCCCCGCCCCCCTGCTCTGCGCGCGTAGAGCGTATATAGAGTGACATTGGGCCCTGCGTCGGCCCCCTGCGCTGGTCCCGCCTCGCCTACAGCATGCCCGCGCCATCGGCGCCCGCGAGGTGTCGCGCCGAGCGGCGCGCGTCGAGGAAGAGGCCGTCGGTCTCTGCGATGTCGGCGACGGCAATCTCGCTGCGTCCTGCAATGCGCGAGAGGATGCTGGCGGGCGAGAGGAGCTGCAGTGCGTACCTGCCAAGGCGGGGGGGGGGGGGGGGGGGGGGGGGGGGAACACGCACCGCAGACTGCTCCGCACGCCCTCCTCGGTCAGCTTCTCCAGCGCCTCCTCGGCAATGGCCAATCCCTCCGTCTTGACGCGCAATCGCAGCACCTCTTTGATCTCCTCTGCCGCGTACGGCTTGGTGCGCACAATCATGCAGCGGTCGAGCAGATCGAGCGGAATGCCGTGCGGCGCCACAATGCCCTCGCCCGTGCCCGAGGCGCCGCCGTCGTACTCGGTGCCGCGCACCACACACTCGCCGCGGTTCGTGGCGAGAATGACGTGCGGCGAAATCGTCGACTCGAGAGCACGGTTGAGATAGGTGAAGCACTCGAGGTCGAGCATGTGCACCTGAGAGGGGAGGGGGCGAAGATGTGTCAGAGACATACAATGCAACCGCCGCGGTGGCGTCCGCCTATCGCAGTGCGACTGCCGCGCTTGGCCCGTCATCTTCACTTCTGCACTCACCTCGTCGATGAAGAGCACGCCGGGCACGAGTTCCGCGATGCCCTGTTCGATGTAGCGATCGACGACGCGGTTGATCTCGGCGCGCAGCTTGTCCGTCACCTCCGTCCGGCGGCCCTTGACGAGCTGGCCGACGACGGACATGATGTCCTGTCCGCCCTGCGGCTTGGCATTGGCCATGTCGAGGTCGTGCAGCGTTACGTCCTGCACGACTTCCTTGCGCTTGTGCACCTCGCCCTTGGGCAGCGGCACGTACTCTTCCGCCTCGAGGTCAAATTCTGTGGCGTATGCGTCGGAGCGGCCGACGCGCTGTGCAAGAGCCGTCAGTGACGCGCGGAGGAAGGAGGATGCGGCGGGATGCCGGGAGGGGGGAGGGGGGTAGCATTGCCCCTCGTCTAGCGGCCCGCTCGAACCAAAAGTCAACACCCTCCTCGCGCCTCCGCCTGAGCCTAGCTGCCCCCTATGCGCCAGGCCGTGCTGCCCGAGTGGCGCCCTCGCCGCGGCGCGCCGTGCCGTCACCTGCCCCTATTCCTTCTCGCCCCGGCCTCGCTTCGCACAGAAGGCGCTGCGGTGCTTCCCTCGCCGATCCCAGGTCCTGCTGGCGCTGCCATAGTCGCTCCCCTCCGCGCTTGCCCCCCCCCCCCCCCCCCCCCGCCCCCCCCCCCCCTTTCCCCCCCCCCCCCCTTCCGTCGTGCCCCACTCACCTTGACTGCGCCCGTGTTGGCCTCGATGTACACGACGTCGCCGACGCTCACGCGCTCCTTCATGATGCTCTCGTAGATGCTGGGATCGAGGCGTAGCTGCTTGGTGCCCTTGACCGTCTTGAGGCCAATCACGACGCTCGCAATCGTCTTGCCGTAGCCCGAGAGGGCATTGTCGGCCTCGACGGGCGTCAGCTCGGTGATTTCGCCCTCGTACACCTCCTTCGTCTCGCGCACGCGCAGTCCTGAAGAGGAGGTGGTGAGCGGTTTGGTGCCGCACAAGGCAGACGACGCCGCTGGCGCGACTGCTGCAGGGAAGCGCCGCAGCTTGCCTCTGCCTCGTGCCGCCCTGGTGGAGTGCAGTGCCCGCTGTGCGCCTGCGCCGCCGAGGCCGGCTGCGCTGCCTGGCGCAACCAGCGGAAGCGCGGGCGCCATAGACGGCCGCACCCGTCGCTGCGCGTGCACACTCTCGCTGGGGCGCACGGTTGCAGCGCTCGTGCGCACCCACTGCTCCGTTGTACTCGCGCGCAGGCCCTGCCTCTCACGCCTCTGATTACGCTGCGTGGCCCGGCCATCCACTCCAGTGCTGTCTGTTCCTCATCCCTGCCACACATCAGCCCTCCACGCCAACTCACCAATCGCTCGCCGAAAGTTCTCCATCAGCACCTCGGTCTTCTTGACCTCTGCCGAGTACACCTCGCTGCCGACCATGGGACAGAAGGGCACCTTGCTGCCGAGCTCGTGCGCCATGCCGAGCGCCAGCGCCGTCTTGCCCGTCCCCGGCCCTCCCGCCAGCAGCAGGGCGCGCCCGGCGAAGCGCTTGCCGCGGATCAGGTCGAGCACGAGGGCGCAGGCCTCGCGCGCCGACTTTTGCCCCACGAAGCCCGAGCCGACGGGCAGCGCACTGCCGTCGTCGGCGAGGCCGAGGCCCTTGATGTGCGAGTGCGACGCGATGCGCGAGTCGCGCGAAGACGTCGACGGCATGGTGTGTGGTGGTGCGCAAGGAAGCGTTGGACGCCCAAGCGCGAGAAGGTCGCGGCACCATACGCGCATGCGACACGCGGCACGTGACGTGCCGCCGCCGCGGCCGCACTCATTCTGCTGTCTCGCCTCCGCCCATGGCCCGTGCCACCAACGCAGCACCTCGCTCCTTCCCGGCGCTCCTCTTATCACTCGGACAGAGACAGCGCAGCGCCATCAGGAGAGAACAGTGACCTTCATCTCATTCCCATCTCGTCGCCCGCTTCGCCATCGCATCGCGCACCACACGGCGTACAGCACCAGGCGGCACGTACATCTCGCCCTCCGTCTCGTTGCTCTCGCATCTTCAAGGTCGCTCGGCCCGCTCATGGTCGGGCCAGCGTCCAGAGCGGCCGAGCCCGGCTTGCGGAAGCGGGCGTCTAGTCCTCGTCGAAGCTGCAGAATGTCGCTGATCAGCTTTCCGCTAGTCTCTCGCTCGCGCGTTTCGCTCTCCTTTTCCTCTATGCGCTCGACCGTAACTCACGGATTCTCCACATAGCTGAGATCCTCATCGTCGCTCTCCTCCTCCTCCTTGCCTTTGCCCGCCGCTCCCTCCGTCTTCATCTCCGGCTCGTCGTCCCTCATGCGCTCCTTGCTCGCCGCTCGCGGACTGATCAGCCCGCCGCCTTCTCGTCCCTCCATGCGCTCCACCGCATTGCGGCCCGTCGCTGCCGCTGCCGCTCCTGCGCCTGCACCAGCAGCCGCACCAACTCCGACTGCGGCAGGCGTGGGTGTCGCAGGCTTGCTGTTGTCCGTAATGCGAATCGGCGCACGTCCCACGTCTCCCCACCCAAGTTCCTCCTCTTCCTCCTGCTTTCTCTGGCTCGCCCTCGCACCCGTTGCCGCAGCGGCACCGGCGCCAGACGAGGCAGCGCTGCCGTAGCGACTGGCAAACGTGCCGGGCTTGGCGCCCATGACGCGATCGCCGCGGCTCGGCGCAGCAGGCAGCGGCGTGCCTTCGCGTGCGAGCAGCGCCGCGAGCTGCGAGTCGGAGAGAGGCGAGGGATCGTGGTCGTAGCGCGGCGAGGCCGAGGCCGTGCGCGCCGGAGGCTGCGCGGCGTACGGCGACGAGGCCTGCGGCGTGGAAGAGGAGGCGCCGCCATTGGCGCTGCCGCTGTTGCCGCTGGCGTTGGCGGTGGCGGCGACGACGCGTTGCTTGAGCATCGAGAAGGTCGATGCGGCTTTGGCGAAGCCGACTGTCACCCGTGGCCGAGCGACAAGGAGCGGTCAGCGTCAGCGTCGCTTCGTCCATCCCTCCCTCGTTGCCACACGCTATGCCCTGCCAGACCACTGACTCACCTTCAGCTGCGCGATTGATGTCCTCCTGCCACTTCTTTGCCTCTTCAGGACCCGGCCAGGCGCCTTGGCGCGCCTGAGGCTGCTGCTGCTGCTGCTGGCCCCACTGCTGTTGCGGTTGCTGGCCGTACTGCTGCGGCGGCGGCGGCGGCTGGTTCCACGACTGCTGCGCCTGTGGCTGCGCGCCCGGCGTCTTGCGCACTCTTGGCTGGTAGCTCAACGGAGCATCCGCATAGCTCCGGCCCGTGCCCTCGAAGAAGGGCCTCTCCGGCTCGGTGCTGCCGCCAAAGAAGGAGGCGGCCGTGGCGGCTGCGCCGCCGCCGCCGCGCTGGCCGCCACTGCGGGGAGCGGGAGAAGACGAGGCGAGGGAGCGGGCGAGGGCGGCATCGGCCTCGACTTGCGAGAGGGCAGGCGGTGGAGCGACGTAGTTGGGGTCGGACATTGAGAGGAGGGCGTTGACAGCTGGCGCGAATAAGAGTCAGCGGACTGCTTGCAGAGGTGAGAGCAGGAGCACCTGAGCCCAGGCAACGAGCAGGAGAGCAAAGCAGAGAGACCAGATGCGGCAGCGAAGCTGAATCCAGCCTGTCTCCCCACGATACCCCCTCGACGACGCCATACCGGGGCATGCCGCCGTCCGCCGCATTGGCTCGCGCGCCTACTCACTGGCCTCGACGCCGCCGCCACTGGCCGCGCGCACAGCGCGCACCGTGTCGGCGTCAAAGTCGGGGAACATGCTGCGTATGTGTGCGACCTCTGCGTCTTCCGGCGGCGGCTGCGCCGCCGGAGGCGCAGCGGCGGGCGGTGCGGTGGTGGCGGCGCGAGGAGAGGAGGGCGAGAGAGTGGCAGGCGAGTCATGCGCGTCTGTGACTGTCGCCTTGGTGCTGAGCGGTGCGAGTGCTGGCGATGCCGCCTTGGCTGTGCTGCTCGCCGTCGCGGGCGCAGCAGGCGCAGCGGGTGCACCGCCAGCCGAGGCACTTGCCGGCGAGTCGTCGAGCGCATCGGCCAGCGCACCGAGATCCAGCGCGGGCGTGGAGCCGCTGCTGGGCGGCGGCACAGAGGACATGGCGAGTGAGGAAAGACCGGTGGTGTGGTCGGGAGGCAAGGAGTGGGGCGCACCAGGCAGGCAGAACGAGACGAGGCGGTGCAGCGCGTCGGAGTTGGTGCGCTGGCGCCAGGAACGCACGGGGCACCGCTCCCACGCCTCTGGTGCCGAGCCCGCCCCGCCTCACTGCCCTCGCGAAGCACAGGCAGCAGCGCCAGCGCACACACAGCAGACGAGCAGCAGTGGCTTGTTGGTGGCATTAGCGAGAGCATTGCTTCGTGGAGTAGTATACAGAGGTGCGCGTCTTCGTCGCTCAGCCGTCGCGCAGCACTGGCGTGCCGGGCGCGCTCGTCATGCTCGCGACGCTGGCGCGCTCCGAGCGCAGCGCTGGCGACGCAAGCAGATGATGAGGAGCTGCCACAAGCCGCGGCGCACCACGTTCGGGACTGGCGACCAGTCTGCCAGAGATCGGTCGAGTGATGCCCGCGAGAGAGAGCATCTGCGGGCTTGCTCTGCTCGCCACAGACGGCGGCGACGCAGCGCCGGGCCAGGCGTTGAGCTCCGTGCCGCCAGAGATGCGCAGCCCGGGGCGAGCAAGCAGCGTGCCGTCGTCGGACGTCTGTGCATGCTGCGAGCGCGACGGCGGCACGGGCCACTCGAGCGCCGCGAGTCCTTCGGGCGTCGTGGCGAGCGAGGTGCGGTCGTCGACGGCAGAGGGAGGGGCAGCGGCAGAGGTGGAACGAAGAGGATCAAGTCCGAGGACGGTGGACGCCTCGTCCTCCTCGTCCGAGACACCAGAGGCGGCAGTGTAGAAGCTGCTGCGCGAGTCGAGCGGCGGCACTGACGACGGGGCGGGCGAGAGGGTCCGCGGAGCCGCAGCGGCGGCAGCGACGTCCGAGACTCTGCGTGCCGGAGGAGCAAGAGCAAGCTGCACCGCCCGGCTCGTGTACGGGCCCGACGAGATCGAGACGCCTCGGAATGGCTCCTCTCGCAGTGCCCAGTCCTTGCTCGGCGCCTTCGTGTCCGCTCGAGGCTCTTCGCCCGACTGCTTCCTCGTCGGCGAGCGCACCTCACCGTCTCCCTCCGCGAGGCCCACCAGCGCCAGTCGCGTGGCGAGCAGCGGATCGTTGAGCTTCTTGCTGGCGTACGCCGCAAGGCGCTTCTCCTCGCGCTGCCGCTCGCGCTCCGCACGCCGCTTCTCGCGCTCCGCCTGTTCGCGCCGGCGTGCCAGCGCCGCTTCTTCGCTCGTGGCGTATGAGGGACGAGTGCGCGCGTGAGGACTGGTCCTAACAGAGGAAAGCGCAGCGGTGTGGCTGGCGTCGACGTCGGGCGCGGCAGCATCTGCGTCGTCTGCTGCCGCGGCTGCCTGCAAGTTGCCGCTCCTGCTCGGGCGCAGGGTCCGCGCCGGGCTCGGCGTGGCAGCCGGCAGGCGAGCAAGGCGACGTTTCGGCGACTTGGGCGCATGAGCCTGCGAGGGAATGCCGGCGAGCGGAAGCAGTGGCGGCACTGCCGCTGCGCTGCCCCAGAGGACGTTGAGATTGCTGTCCATCGGCGAGCTCTTGGATCGGCGGATGCGCTTGGATGGCGCCTTGCCGAGTCGTGCTGCTTCGGCGAGCGCCTCTTGCGTCAGCTGCGCCGGGAGCGGCGGGCATGCCTTCGAGAGGCTGAGCGAGCGTGACAGCTGCGCTGTTGCCTGCGAGCCATCGCCCAGCGTCGGATTGGAGTTCCTCCGAGTCCGTCGTGTCCACTCGGCCACACGCGCAGTCCCCATCGGCACGGCCGCCATTCGACGAGCGTGCGACACTTCGGCGCCGAGTGCGCTCACGTCCGTTGCGCCTGCTTCGCTGCCGTGTGCACTGAAGCGCTTGGAAGCTGCCGTGCTGGCGCGCTTGCTGTGCAGTGAGGGAGCGACGACGCTGTCGCGTGGCGACATTGGTGGCGACGAACTGCGGTCGATCTGCGAGCTGCGCTTCTCCCACTGCTCGCGGAACTGCTCCGCATCGAAAGGCAGCGGCGGCTCAAGCACGTCCGTGCTGCTCTTCTTCTCCAGACACGGCGACGCAGAGCGCGCAGTCGGCGGGCGAAAGAAGAGCTCCTCGTCGGCCGCGCCCTCGGTCGTGGAGACAACGAGGCGACGCAAGCCGATGATGGGCGTGTCGACGCCGTCGTCGGTCGAGATGAGACTGTATGGACGGCGCGTGAGATCGAGAGGACTGTCGAGTGGCACGGAGAGGTAGGAGGTGTTTGCATCGGGCAACTGCAGCGCGAGGTCGACGGGTGCCAGCCGTGGCGAGCCGAGCGCAGCACCGGACTCGACGACACGAGCGGCGTGCGGCTGCTGCACGTCCAGGCCGTGCTCAATGCCCAGTCCGAGGCCATCGGCAAGTCCGGTGGCGTCGAGCAGCTCCGTTCGTGATGGGACGCCAGCGTTTGGCTCGCCAGTGGCGGCGCCGTGGTGCTCCGCAGTACGCGCTGCGGTCGAGCGCCGGCTCTGCGCCCTCGACTTTGACTCGAGACTGGTCCGCGTCGAGCTCTGATCGCTAAGGATGCCGGCCTCGTGCAGCAGTGCCTTTGGGTCCATCGGGCCCGCGAGGTCCGGCGTGTCCAGGAAGCGCGGCGGTGGCGGTCTTCGCCACGCCGGCATGGCAGGCGCCGCTTGCACGCGCAGCTCGCTCTCGGGCGAGCGAGCAAGCACGGCAATCTCCTGGCCCTGCTCATTGTCTACGCGCCGATGCGGCTTCCACGCCTCGATCTCGGGCGTCCGTGGTGGACTGGGGCCTCTTCCGTTGCGCAGGCGCAGGCTGAGCTTGCGAGCGGGACCGCCCATGCGTGCGGACTGCCGTAGCGGCGCCGTAGCTGGCGTCGGCTGCGGCACTTGTGAAGAGCCGCTGAAGGGCGGCGCTGAGCCGGACGAGGTATGTGCTCGGCGACCCAACGACATGCGTCGGACACGCTGCGAGAGCGCTGCCACGCCGGTGCTGCTCTGCGAGCGCACCGAGGCGTGTGAGGCTGGCGCATCTGAAGCATGCGAGTCGGACCAGGGCGTCGCCGTGGCGTGCGAGTCGGACCTGGGCGTCGCCGTGGCGGGCTCGTGCGCAGCGACGGGCGCGGGCTCGTCGCTGCCCACGAAGAGCGCACCCAGCCGCCCGGCGAGACTGTTTGTCCGGCTGCGAGCATGATGTGGGTGTCGTGGCGACGAGGCATGTGCAGGTGACGTGGCGCCGAGTGACGCGGGAGAGGCAGCAGCCGATGCAGCGGACGATAGCCCTGGCGGCGAGCGCAGCGGCAGCTCGATGAGCGGTACGGAGCGCGAGCCCTTGTGCGACGGCCGAGGCAAAGGTGCAGTGGACGCGGCTGCGGCGTAGTCGGTAGCGCGCGTGATGTGCTGCACCGGGATGGCATCGTAGTGCGAAGAGGAGGGCTCTGCATGCACCGATGCGGAGCGACCATGCGCTGATGGTCCAGCCGAAGGGCCAGCGGCGACGGCGGCGGCGGCAGCGCGGCTCCTGCGCGTGGAGAAGAAGCGGGCGAGGCCGGACGGCGCCGAGCTGGGCGGGCCGGCAGCTGCGGCGGCCGAGGAGGATGGGGACAGTGCTGGGCCCGGCGCCGCACTGCTGCCGGCCATGGCGCTGCGGGCGCCGCCGTCGCGCCCGCCGCGTGCGAGCGAGGGGCGGCGAGACAGCGGCATGGGTGAGGGGGTGATGGAGAGAGAGGAAGCGCCAAGCCTCGACTCCACAAGACAAAAGACGCGCCGCGCGCCCGGCCGAGCGGTCCGACCGCACCACGACGCGCGCCGCACCGCCTCATCAGCGCCGCACGCGCCGTTCTCGAGACGCTAAACCGATCCGGCGCCGGCGCCATGGCTTGATGCCTGAGAAGAGATGCGTGCACAATGTCGAAGCCACTCTATGCGAGCTGTGACGGCAGTCCCTCGGCGCTCACTCGTCACGCCAACACACAGGAGCACGGAATTTTGCGCAGGCGGGACGCAATAGGCGCAAGACGAACAGGAATAGCGTCGCAAAAAGTGGCACGCATGCACTTCCATTCCTACTCTCAGGCGCGCTCGCATGTACAGAGCCGCAGCCGTAGTGTGATGCGGCAACAGCTCGCCTATGTAGATAGCACGTAGAAGAGAGCCTGGAGCGGCATGCCGCGGGGCCATGAGAGCGAAACAGGCCGAGCGCGGTGAGTCGGCGCTGCAGGCGCCAAGGTGGGTGGCTTGCGAGGCCGGGTCGACGAGAGGCCCGGCTGAGGAGCGAGCGTCGGTAGCCCGACAGCCGCGAGTGCGAGTGCGCGCCGGCGTTCTAGACTGGCACGGCTTTGATGTCGCTGCGGCATGGGCGACCGACCGCAGCTAGGCCGCACCATGGATGCGCTCATTCGCGCTCGCCGCAAAGCGCTGTCGCTCAGCAGCATCGGCAGGATGCTCGCGCACGCTGCCGCTCTCTTCATCTTGTGCTCCAGCCGCGGCGGCAGCAGAGGCGTCGCTGCCGCCCGGCGAGGCGGTCTCGCGAGGCACGATGGCCTTGTGCCGCTGCGCGCGCAGCTCATCCACGTCGGCGCTCGTCAGCTCGAGGGCGGTGGGCGGGCGGCGGATCATGGCTAGGATAGGCGTGTGTCAGCGCAAGCGAGCAGACCACCCTTGCCGTAAGCGTGCGCAGTCAGAAGCGAGGGAGAAGCGATGAGAAAGCGAAGGAGAAGGGCACAGCACGGAGACAGCGGCGCAAGCGCTGCCGAGAGCGGAGGCGCGCAGCTGCGGCACATGCGATGCGGCGACGACGAGCGGGCGGGGCCCTGCATCATGGAGCGCAGAGCTACGCACTGGGATGCCAGCAGAGGCGATCTTGGCGGGGTGGTGGTCGGGAGCCAAGGCGCGGCGCGTGCGCCACGAGACCAACACCTCGCCGCCGCGCCGGGCAAAAAGCAGCCCCCGCGCCCCGCGCAAAAAGCATGCCCCCAGGCAGAATCGAACTACCTCCTCAGTATGGCATACTATGTACTAGTACCGTATTCTACCGTTAAACTATAGGGGCTCGTTTTCTGGCAAGATCTTGAGAAGATCTGGTGAGCCGAAACATAAAACACACGCATTCCCAAGGCACGGAGCGCGCTGCGGTTGCCGACCTGCTGCGAGGCAGCTAGAAGTACCGCCGCCGCCGTTGTGCAGCGTCTCCAGGGGGGGGGGGGGTGCCTCTGGCACACTGCCCGAGCAGCTGTGGCTGCAGCGGGGGCAGCACTGTGAGTTTGAGCCAGAGGCTGCGCTGCAGTCAAAGTTGTTGCTGCGGCAACAATTCACGCATCCACGCCAACCTGCGCAGCGCTAGTCTCTTGCCTGGGTCTTGCGCGTGGCAATTGCGCCTGCCAGCGCGCTGTCAGCACTTGCAAACCAGTCCTCCTCTGAGATGCCCTTGCGGTCTGCAGTACTACCTGAGCGTGCAGCAGCATTGAGGCAGTTCTGCTCCTGCCCCTCAAAGAGCTGAGGTATGGTCAAGTAGAAATTCTTCTTCCAGCACACACCATTGGCGCCTTGCGCAATGAGCAAGCTGCAGGCAAGAGCCAAAAGCAGCCATTGCCCTCAATGCGCGCAGCAGCAAGCTGCACCTGTGCAACCTGGGTGGGCTCTGCTTGCACTTGAACCCAGAGCCGTTCCATGGTGCAGTAGATGTCTGCAACATGCTGGCAGGCGGTGCTCCCAGGCCAGTACCAATATGTCCCTGCCCCACACAAGCAGTCATGGCAATCAACAGAGCAATTGCAGCAATTAATGAGCCAGCCCATGCTCCATGATCTCAAGGGGCACGCTGGCGGCCAAATATAGTGCATTCTTGCACTTTATTGACAGCCTGCAAGACAGAACTGCGCGCTGGCGCAGCTGTGCTGCGCTGCTGCTGCGCATTGCCTCCTGCTCTCCCCACATTCAATCCCGCCTTGGACCACAGGCTGGTCCAGTCACGCACACACTTTATCAACAATGTTGGTCTAAGTGCCCTGCCAATCAAGGAGGCTGCGGCGCCAGAGGCAAAACTGCTCTGCCCGACAATGTCTTTTCAATGCCAGGGAAGTCCTTGATGGTGCTTGCCTTGCTGCGCTTGCCCAACAACGTCTTGTCATTGCCAGGCAAGTCCTTGACAGCGCTTGCCTTGCTGCGCTTGCCTGACAACGTCTCAGTCTCCTCAATGCTGGCAATGCCCAGCGTCTTGTTCAGCACGCGGACATGGCAAGGGAGGTTGAGGGAGGTCAGCTGAGGGAGGTCAGCGTGGGCAAAGGCAAGGAGATTGCGTACACACTTGGGTGGTGAGCAGCATGATCTCCTTGTTCTGCCATTGTTGGCAGCAGAAGCAGGACCGCGCACAATGTTGCCTCTGCTTTCTGAGGAGCACCAGGGTCTGCCACTTAGCTTTGGGCCCGCATGGCCCTGTGCCCGCAAGCACTGGCGGCAATGAAGCACAGCACAAGTACGCAACAAGTGAGAGGCATGGCAATGAAGGTGAGCAAGAGCACAACACCATTGAGGGCAGTGATGGGGGCTGATGTGCCCAAGACAGAGGCCATGCAGGCCAACATGCCCAAGCAGTACAGCCTGCATGGCCAGCGCAGGGTGCTCTGCATCAGCTGTCTCAGGTAGGCACGCAAGCACCAGGGCAGGGCTTGTCTCTCTAGCCTGTCTCTGCTTGTTGACATTGCTTGATCTTCACAACCAGCCCCCTCCCCTCTTCCTCTGGCCTCACATACCAGCTGGATCCATTCCTGTTCTATTTGCTGCTACTTGCTCCCGTTGCCCAGTGTCTTTGTAAAACTGCCTCTCTTCCTCACCAACAAAACTTTACACATTGACCAGAGTTCTCTCTCTGTTCTTGCTTCTGTTGTTCAGGGACACCCAATGTCTCTTTGACAAGGCTCACGCTCATCCAGACTCTGCCAATAACCTTTTGCCCTTGTTTGGAGTGAGTCAAGATGGCGCCGCGGCTGCCGCCCAAGCTGCAATGAGCGCATTTGCGGCTGCGCAAAGAGGAGTTGGACGTCAACGTTGACATTGGCGCTGAGGCTAAACACAAGATTGTGCTTGTGCTGCAACGTGCCAGAGCGCTCTTGCTCAGGCAAGGTGGCTAAATGTGCACGCAACAATTGGACCAAATAGGCTCACTGCGCTCAAGCCCAGAACCAAGACACTGCACAAGCGGCAGGCTCACATTGTTCTTGCCAAGCTGGTCAAGCTGTTGCTACTCACAAACAAGCAGCCTGCTGCTCCTATGCCTTGCGTGCCTGCAGCTTGCACTCCTGCTCCTTGTGCGCAAGGTCAGTGATGGAGAGCGCGCGCAGGCATTGCGCAAGCGCGCCCAAGACTGCTTAATGGCTCCTCAATGCTGGCAACACCAGGTGACACTGGCTGCAAGGTCATAGTGAGCGCACTCAAAATGTTGTCCTGCATGGTCTGGCAAGCGGCTGCTGCATGCAATGTTGGTAGTAGACAGCGCCACAGTGGTGTGGTGGGGGCAGGGCAAGGGGGCGCTTTGTACTGACAGGCATGACGTGGAAGACAGGGTTGGTGAGACCAGAGGGGCCCGGGGCATGCCGGAGAATTTTGTCTGCAGCTTCAACTTCATTGAACTTACACTTGCCCTGTATTTTATGAAAACCCCATCATTCTAGCTGTGCATTCATGCGCCAGCCGCTCACTTTTCAGTCCGCCGTTGTCACAGCCGCGCCTGTTGCTTCTCACACCTCAGTCACAGACACAGGGACCGGATATGCATGGACACAGACGACGGCAGATGCGCGGCGCGGGGCAGTATGAGCTGAAGGAGAATAGGGAAACAAGTGCGCGGCGAGGCGAGGAGGGAGAAGCGGATCAAATGATGATGCAGCACGAATTTTGCTGCGCGGCGAGAGGTAAGAGCAATGGTCAGCAGCGTAGACAGCGCTCGAGGCGAGGGCAACTGACTTTCTTTGCGCTCTTGTCTGGCGAGGTGAGCGGGGCAAGAGTCAGTCATGGCGGCGCGGCGCGGCGCTCGTCGGCGACACTCACAGAACCTGCGGAGAGGAGTCAGCGAACGCATGATGGCACCGAGCGGGCAGCACTCACATCTTGCTTTGCGCGCTCAGGCTGCCGCTCTTCTCCACGAGCTTGTCGAGGTCCTCGCCGCGCTGCAGGACCGAGTCGATCGTCTTGTGCTGCAGCCGCACGCAGTGTCAGCCTCATCATCGCCCCGCCTCCCCCTTCTTCATCGGACCGCCTTCCGCTTCTCCAACGCCCCGCTCATCTTTCTCCATCGCTCCGCCTCCCCTCCCCCATCGCCATCTCGTCTCGCCTACTCACCAAGACAATTTTCGTCTCGTCCAGCTCCTGCTGCACCTTCATGATCTGATCCGCCTGTCTCGGATCCTGGTAGCGCTGCAGGCTCTCCTGCGCCTGCGGAAAGACGCTGTTCTCGAGGATCCCGACGCCCTTTGCCGGGCCCGTCGCGCTTCCCGTCGTGATGGCATTCACGCGCGGCTCCCACGTGCCGCGCGGGACACGCAGCAGGAAGTCGTCGAGCGTCTTCTGAAGGAGCGAAAAGGCGACGCGAGAGGGATACTCGCTGTCGCACACGAGGACACCGACGATGCCGTCGGATGCGGGACGCGCGTGGACGTGCGCCGTGTAGGCATTCTCCTGCACGCTTTGACGCTGCGTGGGAGGAGTGCGCTCGGCGACGGTCTGCGCGGGCGAGTGTCAGCAGCGCCCAGTCAACGGAGCGCCAGCAGTGCGGCATGATGCATCGCCGAGTTGAGCGGCGCGTGCGGACGTGCAATGGACCGCAGACGAGGTGGGACAGCGGCTGCAGCCTGAGCGCCCATCGAGTGACCTGCTGCGCTCCTTCCTCACGATCATGCGCACACGACGCAGCAGGCCAATCGCATCTCGCTGCTGTCGTAGTACGCAGCCGAGGCGCGCCGCCTGCGCTGGCTGTGCGAGCGCAATAGAGCTCTCCCACATTGTCCATCTAGGCGGCCGATCGCCCATCGACGCTGGCCAGGCTAGCTGCGAGCACAATGCTGCACCGGCGCATCCCTGCCGCAGCGACGTGGCGCATGGTGCTCTGCCTCGCCCGCGTCTCAGCCGTCCCCCCTCGCACACCGCACGGCCTGCCGCGCCGCCGCCCGTCCCGCCGCACCCCTGCCCGCCTCGCCGCGCCTGTCTCTCTCTGCCACGCACCTTGCTCATGAAGCCCATGACATCCTGCACGGTGCCGCGCTGCAGGAAGCCGAAGCTGCCCAGCTCCCAGGCCGAGACGAGGCTGACGGCGCCGGCGCCCGGCGGCGTGGCGTAGAGGTGCAGCGCGTAGATCTTCCTGCGCGCGCAAGAAGAGAGTCAGCGAGGTGGCGGCCGAGGGAGGGAGGGGCAACGGACATGGTGGGGAGAGGAGGGTGATGGTGGTGGGACGTGTAAGGGGCGCGCGGCCGCTGTGGAGCAACATCGCGCCGCTCCGGCGGCCCGCCAGCCGCGCGCCAGCGAGATCGACACGCCACATGCGCGCCGCGCAGCGTCGCCTTCAGGGGCCGGCGCCACCTCCATCTCGCCGTCATCTCGCGGCGCATCATCACGCACAGGCGACAGTCACGGGGTCGCTGCTCTTCACTGGCGAGTTTAACAGTCTCACGCGACCCCACAGCGGCGCAGGAAACGGGCTACTACTAGCGGCACTAGACTCTCCTGGGCGCCTGCTGCTGCTGCGCGTAGTGCTCTCAAGCAGACTCTTACACGCCGATCACGTCAAGCAAGCGACGGCCGAGGGAGAGCCGGCATGCAGAGCCAGCAACTACGCCTCTGGCCCTGCTCTGGGCCGATGCTGCACCGCAGACACGCAGTGACTTGGGCTCCGTACTCCCGCTCAGGCAGTCACAAGGCCCGTCGCTGAGTGGTGTAGTATGGCATTAAGGCTCGCGCGCGCCTCAGGCATCGATGAACGTCTTGACGTTCTCGAGCCACGAGCAGTACTCTGCCGCCATGAGCACTCGGCATCAGCCTCTCTCGCTCCCTCATCCTCTCTCTTGTCGCGCAGCACTCACCGCGCTGCTCCTTGAGCTCCGCAAAGTCCGGCACGAAGCGCGCCAGGTCCGAGTCGATGCCGCGCTCCGTCAGGAAGGCCTCGAACTGCGCCTGCACCGACTCGTCGAGCGTCTCGAACTGCAGACAAGAGGCGTAAGCGGTGCGGCGAGAGGCAGAGGGGGCTCGAGCGGCGTCGTATCGCATGATCGTCTGGCGTTGAGCGCAGCACAGCAGTTTGACCGCTCGCCTTCAATCGCCGCCGCTATCTACCCGGCCATGCCTCTCTGCTGCTCTTCACCGCCGCACTCCATCCCGCGACTCACCTGCGGGCCAATGTACAGTCCCCGCCGGTTCCAGTCGGCCTCGGCGGTCAGCTCCGTCGCGAGCTTCTCGTCCTTGTAGAAGCTGATGTTCTCAATGCCAAACTCGCCGTCGTGCGCCTGGGCGTCGATGGTGAGGGAGCCTTGTCCGGGCTGCAGCAGAGGTGTCAGCGTAGGTGCAACGTGGATGGCGCCTCGGGCTAGCTCACCTTGCTGATGGTGATGGCGCAGCGCACCGGAAAGCCGACGTCGGGCTCGCCGTCGTCGTGGTTGGCCTCCTCTGCGTCAATCTCATCGTGCTCCGGCGCGCTCGTGTCAATGTCGCCGATGCTGAACAGCACGCGGATCTTCTCGTTGCCGTAGCTGCGCGTCAGGGCAATCTCGTCCGAGCCGGCCACATCCTCAATCTTCCAGATGCCGGCGGCCTGGAAGTCCGAGACGAAGGCCGGCGGCGCGGCGTCGGGCGACGACTCGTTCTGCCGCTCGTAGCTGATCTCCTGCGCGAGGCGCGACGAGAGCTCGGCGTCCGTCTCGCCCGAGCCGCAGCGCGCGAGCGAGACGCTGAAGGCGCGCACGGGCGCCACGGCCGGCAGCGCACGGGCGATGCGCGGAGCGACGCGGGCGGAGACGCTGAGGCGCGGCGCGGCGAGGCGGAGAGCGGTGCGGAACATGGTAAGAGAGGGTGATGGAGGAGGAGGAAGGCGCAGCGAGCGGTGTCCTGTCGGGGCGCACGTTGCTCTGCGGCGCGGCGAGACAAAAGTCGGTGGCTTGAGCGCCGTTGTATTCGGCGCTCGCCGCCTGTAGTGCGCGACTACAACCCGCGCGAGGCCGAGTCCCGCACCGTGCGCCTCCCGCTCCCCGCTCTCCGTTCTTGTTTCCGCTTGCGGCGGCGCGTCCGCCTCGCTCGCCCTTTCGCTCCGCACCACCACCACGCCGAGTCGTGTGCGGCTCCTCCGCCATGCCCCTCTTCCGCCGTCGCTCCTCGTCGCAGGGCGGCGCACCGCGCACGCCCGTCCTCGCCGCACCGCCTGCGCTGCCGGCCCTGGCGCTGCCCGACGTCGCGCTCGGCAGCATCGCACCTGGCGCCGCTGGCGTGGCGACACCTCCGCTGCCAAGTCTGGCCACTGCCTCCTTCGCCGATGCCGCCCACGCCGAGAGCATGCCGCGCTCGCGCACCGTGCCGCAGTTCCACCGGCCCTGGACGCGCGAGGGCTACGAGGGCCGCAGCAGCATGAGCACGACGGGCGGCGCATCCACGCCGCCCATCGGCGTGCGCTCGCCCTACACTTCGCCCGTGCGCAGCGGCCCACCGCCGAGCTCCTTCCGCACCTCTTCCTTTACCACTTCGCCGCCGCCGCCGCCCGCACAGGCAAAGCGCGCTGCCGAGATCGCTCGCGCAGCGAGTCTGCGGCGCATCCGTGCGCCGCCAGCGCTGCAGATCCTCGTCGCGGGCGCTCGCGGCACGGGAAAGACGAGCTGGCTGCATGCGCTGCTGCGCGCTTGCGCGGAGGATGGAGTCGATGTCGATGGTGAGCTGCAGTGCCCTTGGCTTGCCCGCCGCGCTGCTGACATGGCCTGTGCAGATGCTCTCTTCACGCCAGGCCTGCCTCCGAGTCCGCTGCATCGCAATCGCCTCGTCCATCCGCCTGTGCCGCTGCGCACTGCAGTGATGCAGACGCTTGGCACTCTGACTTTGCGGTCAGCGCAAGCGAACGCGCGACGCATGTCGGTCGTCTCGTCGGCGTCCGGCAGCACAGGCGGCTCCGCGCGTCTGACCTTGCACCTCAGCGACTCGCCCGGCCTGCGCTTCGATACGGCGGCGTGGGAAACTGAGCGTGCCCTGCGCTCGCTTCTACATGCCCTCGACAGCCGCATGGCGCGGCGTATGGCCGAAGAGGGCCGCGTGGAGCGTACCGCCGCCGGCACAGGCGCCCGTTCGCGCGCCGCGACTCGCAGCGGAGACGGCACCGACGGCGTCGTCGATGTCATCGTCTACTTTGTCGATGCCCTCTCTCTCGTGCGTCGCCGTCCTCGCCCTCGAGCTGCACCTGCGGCAGCGGCGACACAGCAGACCGATGCGGCCGCAGCGCTAGGTCTTCAATTCGACGGGCCCGCCCTGCTCGGTCTGGCAGATAGCGCCTCGCCAGTCACGTCGCAGGCCGTGCTCGAGCCTGCTGCGCCCTTCGACGAGCAAGACGACGACGACGCCGATGATGAGGACGCAGACGATGCAGAGCTCTGCATCGCGCCGCGCGAGCTCGGCGCCATGGCGCGGCTTGCCGAGCGCGCAGCACTCGTGCCCGTGCTAGCTCGCGCCGATCTGCTCTCCGAGCATGCGCGGAAAGAGGCACTGGCTGCGGTGCACACGTCGATGCAGCGCGCAGGCATCAACCTGGAATGGGCCGGCCAGAGTCTTGAGCCGAGCGAAGAGCTCGACGACGCATCGGCACGCGGGACGGAGCGGCCCAAGCTTATCCGTCTGCGCTCACGGCGCAGCTACAGCGGTTCACAAGCTGGCATCACAAGCGGCGCCGTACTGCAATGCAGCTACTCCGCCGCGTCCTCAACAGCCGACGTCTTTTCCGACGACCCTGCGCCTTCGCCTCCCAAGCTCAGCCTGCCGCTGTGCATCTTCACGCCCGACTCTGTGCCGCTGCCTCTCGGGCGCGCAGGTGCGCCCACGCTGAGACGTACGGGAAGCAACAGCAGCGTTTCTTCTGCAAGTCGGCCGCGCTCGCTATCGCACGGAGGTCGCTCGGCTTCCGCCAGCTCGGCACTTGTGCCGCCTGTGCCGCCGCTGCCAGTGGGCTTGAGCCCTACTGCCTCTCCCGACCCCGGAGCGCGGAGCAATGGCAACGGCAACGGCAGCGCGCATGGGCACGGCAATGGCAACGGCAATAGCGCGCCGCCGGCCTCGTCTTCGGGCACTGCCACTTCGGTACCTTCCTCGTCCCTGCGTCCACTCAGCGCCGCCGAGACGGCAGCACTGCAGCGAGCGCGGCGCGAAGCCGAGGCGGAGCGCCTGCAACGTGAGCTGGAGCCGCGCTGGGTGCGCTCTTATGCGTGGGGCGAGGCGGACGTGCGGGATCCGTGAGTGCGCCGCGGGTTGCTCAGACGACTGGTGCTGACGTGTGCCCTGCACAGGCAATGCTCCGATTTCATGCTGCTGAAGAGCACGCTGCTCGAGTCGCACGTCGAGGTGAGCCCACGGCCGAGAAGCGTCAGCCTCGGCGGAGCTGACTCGGCCCCCTGCAGGTGTTCCGCCAGCGCTCGCGTGCCACCTACGAGACGTACCGCGCGACGACGCTGGCGCAGCGCCAGGTCACGCCCGGTGAGTGATGATGCTGCTGTACACCCGCACATGCTCCAGGCTTTCACTGACGCTCTCCGTGCTCCCCAGTGGTGCCCTGACCCCGGCCCGTCGCTTCCATACCCCGTTCCCTCTCCTTTGCTGCATCTTGCTCTCGTTCCTTGTCCGTCACCCCGTTGCAGTCTGCTCGCTCGCTCCGTCACCTATTGTGCTGCAACGTTACCGCTCTCTCCCTGCTGCTGCTGCAATGTCAAAGCGTCACTCGAGGGAGCAAGAGCATGCAGTGGGAGGGCTGCTCCACATCAAGGCCGGCCGGCGTCACGTGACGATGACTCGGCGCCACGGCACAAAGTGCCTCGGCGGCGGCTTGCGCCCTAGTCTTCCAGCCCCGGCACCCTGCGCGGGTCATCCTTGCTTCCCCACATCATCCACCTCGCATCACCCCGCATGCCCGTGCCCGTGCCCACGCCCGGCTCGTCTCAGACGGCGGCGGCGCCCAACGGCACGCAGCCGTCGCCGCGCGAGCTCGTCGCTGCGCTCGCCGCCAAGCGCAGTGCCATTGATGATGAGCTCGTGCGTGGCGCAGCTCGATCGTCAGCTGCCGTCGTGCTGACACCCCGCACCTGCAGTCCGTGCAGATCGACGTGCTGCGCTCGCACAACGTCGATGCCCGCACACCGCTCATCGACGCCCAGGGCTTTCCGCGCGCCGACATCGACCTGCTCGCCGTGCGTGCGGCGCGCCAGCGCCTCGCCGAGCTGCGCAACGATCGCAGCGCCGTCGAGCGCGAGCTGGCCGCGGCTGTCGAGGCCGCACTGCCGCGGCAGTCTGGTGCTGCGGCCCTTGCGACTGCGCCGGTGGCTAGCGCCGCTCCTGTGCAGGCTGCTGCACCCGGCGCTGCTGCCGCCTCGGCGCCGAGTGCGAGCCAGGCAGCGGCCGCGGCGGCGCAGGAGGACTACGCCGTCGGCACGTCGATCCCGCCGCAGACGGCTCACGCCGTGTCGGTCAGCCTGCCGCGCTGGGCGGACAACATCGACTACGAGGAGGGCCGCCTGACGGATGTGATGCAGACGGGCTATCCGCGCTTCTTTGTGCATCGCAAGGTGCAGGCGGTGAGTCGGGCGATGGGTGAGCAAGGAGGAGGAGGGAGCTGACGATTCGATCACCCAGCTCGCCGCTCTGCTGCAGAGCAAGTTCGCCGACCCCTCGTCGCCCGAGGCCGAGGCCGTGCTGCTGCTGCCCACTGCCCGCTGCGCCTCGCGGTGTCGCTCCTTCATCATTGCGCAGAGCCGCGCGCAGGGGCTGGCAGCGCCCGCAGTGCGCATCGTAGCCTACCGCATTCCCGCGTCAAGCGTCGCCGGCGCCAACCCGTGCAACGCAGGTGCGCCGATGGACGTGCACGTCGTGCTGTTTCCCACTTCCAGCTGGAGCCTCGCAAAGGCCTTCTGGCAGCACACGGGCGATGGCATCTCGAGTCGCTTTGCTGTCGATGCGCTCGCTCGCATCGAAGCCAACAGCACGCCTGATCCGTCTCGGCCATCGACATCCAACGGCACGCCCGCCGGCAGTGCAATCCGCTCGCGCAATCGGCATTACGCGCGCGCTGCGGCTCCCAGCGCTGCGGCTGCCGAGGAGGCGACTCCGCAGCCGGCAGCAGACTCGAGCAGTGCTGCAGCAGTGGCGGGCACCGAGCACGAGACGTACGTCGAAGAGCGCTATGCACGCGTGCTGCATGCCTCGCTCGGCTCTCTGGCCAAGATGGCGCTGCGTCGTCGTATCGCCGGCACATTGCTGGCCGACCGCGCGCCTGGCGCTACGGCTGGCGCTGCAGCACCCGACGTGACAGAGGGCGAGACGGCGCCGACCGTGCGTGAGGGCACGGGCCTGCGGGAGGATGATGTGTATTTGTACCCGGCGGGCATGAGCGCCATCTTCCATGCGCATCAGGCGGCGCTGCGCTGGCGGAGGCAGGAGCTTGGTCTGACGGAGGAGGAGGTAGACAAGGCGGGCAAGAGCATCAGTTTTGGGTGAGTCGCAGCACAAGCTGTCGTGTGCGTTCCCTGCTGACAGCGCGCAGCTTCTCCTACGTCGACACGCTCAAGATCCTGCAGAAGTGGGGCGCCGGCGCGCTGTTCTTCGGCAACGGCACGGGCGCAGATGTCGAGGCGCTCGAGGCGCAATTGCGCAGCAGCAGCGAGCCAGCGCCCGTCGCCCTCTTCTGCGAGTTCCCCTCCAATCCCTTGCTGCGCTCGCCCGACCTGCACCGGCTGCGCGCACTGGCAGACGAGTTTGGCTTCCTGCTCGTCGTCGACGAGACGATTGGCAACTTCCTCAACGTCGAGGTGCTCCCGCTCGCCGACATTGTCGTCAGCAGTCTGACGAAGGTCTTCTCGGGCGAGACGAACGTCATGGGCGGCAGGTGAGTGCATGAGGCATTCGCGCACTGTCACGCAGCTGACCACGCCGCGCCAGCCTGGTGCTCAATCCGCACTCGCGGCACATCGATGCGCTGCGCACGGCGATGGCGGAGGAATACGAAGACACCTACTACGGGCCCGACGCCTGCGTCATGGAGCGCAACTCGCGCGACTTTGCCACGCGCGTCCACCGCATCAACCGCAATGCCGAGACGCTGGCCGACTTTCTGCGCGACGAGATCGGGCGCGGCGTGGTGCGCGATGTGTACTATGTGAGTGTGCTAAAGCTGCAGACCGCTTGCTTCGAGGCTGACCCTTGGCTCGGCAGCCCAAGTTCCAGACGCGCGAGCTCTACGATGCCTGCCGGCGCCGCACGGCGCTGCTGCCGGGCGTGTCGGCAGAGCAGGGCGGATACGGCGGCCTCTTCTCTGTCACCTTCAGCAGTGCCGCCGCGGCCAGTGCCTTCTACGACGCGCTGGACGTGGCCAAGGGTCCGAGCCTCGGCACAAACTTCACCCTGGCGAGCCCCTACGCCATCCTGGCGCACTACGGCGAGCTCGAGTGGGCTGCCGAGTTTGGCGTTGAGCGCAATCTGGTGCGCGTCTCGACGGGCCTGGAGAGCGAGGACGACCTGCTGGCCACGTTTGCGCGCGCCCTCCTCGTGGCGTCGCGCGCGGCCCGCGCTGCGCGGTGAGGCGCTGGGCACAATGCAACGCAAGTCACCGATGCCTGATGTGTGAGCTGACTTGGCGATCTGTCCAACCTGACTGCGGCTGCGGCGTGGAAGCGTGAATCGAGCTTGGCGGGCGGCGCGTAGTGCGCGCGTGCTGCGCGCGTGCCGCCTGGCGTAGTCAGCGCTGCGGCGCATCGCTAATCGGGCGAGGGCGCCTCAAAGCAGCGAGCAGTGCAGCGCCTGCTCCGTCTCTCTCACCACCATCTCCGCTGTTCAGCCTTAAGGCCATCAGCTGCCGCCATGCCGCCGCCCGCCGACCACGCGCTCAAGGAGCGTGCGGCCACGCGCTTCGCCTTCGACGACGAGCAGCCCGTCGCCGACGCGGCGAGCACCTTCTCCTTCGCCAAGGCCAGCGCGCCCGTCATTCACTCTGCACGTCCCGGTGAGGCAGTTGCGCCTGTTGCTGCTCCGCTCTTCTCCGCAGCAGGCGCAGGCCGCAGCGCCGCACAGCTGCCGCCGCCGTCCGGCCAGGCCTCCGCATCCGTCACCGCCACGCCGCGCAAGGCGCCCGCCGCGCGCGTGGTGGCGCAGAGCCGCAACGCTGCCGGCGCTGCTTCCACGACCTTCAACAGGGGCCGTGCAGTCGGAGGTCCTGTGCCCATTAAGGGCAGTTCCGGGAAGATGGCGCGCACGCTCAGCTCCGTCCTCGGCACGCACAAGAACAAGAATGCCGGCGCCGCGCCGAGCATGCTCGCCGATGCGCCGGTGCAGAAGGCCCCGCCTGTTCTCGGTGAGCAGCAAGCCACGAGCAGCCGAGCAATGGTCCCTCCTTCTCGCAGTCATGTCGCAACGGACGCTAGCGAGCAATTCGACGCGCATACACCCGGCCTCGACGTCGGTGCTGCACCCGAGAGCCCGTCGCGCAAGCGTGCCGGCGACGACGAGCTGCTGGAGCAGCCTGCACAGCGCCGCCATGCATCTCAGTCAGAGCCTCGCAGTGGGCCCTCGACGCCGCAGCCGCAGCGCAGCCAGGACCGCCGCAACAACGATGATTCGCGTGCGCCGTCGCCCGTCAGTCCGACACCGTCTGGCTTCCGCCTCCTCGGAGGTCTCTCGGCATCCGCCTTCAATCTGGTGGCCGGCGTGCGTCGCTCGCCGTCGCCTGCCGAGGAGAAGACTTTTGGATTCACCTCGGGCGCTCAGCATGCCGCTGCTTTTGCGTACAACAGCGCGCAGGCCATCGCCGCGCTCGAGACGACGTGCAAGGCGAAGGTGAGCAGGCTACATGACGTCTCGAGAGTCTCGCTCACGCACCTCGGCCACAGGACCAGCAGCTGCAGGACATGCAGGGCATCCTCTTCGAGCGCAGCGGCCAGCTCGATCAGATCAAGAAGAGCGCGCGTGACTGGGCGATGAAGGCGCAGGAGGCGATCGCCAGGCAAGTCTGATCCCTGCTGCGAGCGGACAGACTCGCTTACGCATCACGCAGCGCCGACGACCTGCGTCATCAGTACGACGAGCGCGCTCGCGCGCAGCAGCAGAACCACGCTGGCCTCGTGGTACGCAATATTCTTCCTTTGGCTACCGATGCTGACCTTCTCTGTGTCAGTCTGAGCTGCGGGAGCTCAAGGCGCTGCGCGAGCGCTACAGCAGCCTGTGCGAGGGGAACGGTACGTGCCTCCGAAGCAGGCCTGTCCACGCCAGCGCTGATGCCCCGCGCTCAGCCAAAGACTCTCTTCCGGCTGTCAAGGAGAAGATCCAGAAGCTGTCGGAGAGCGTCGTGCTGTGCAAGCAGATGCAGCTGCGCATCGAGGACGGTGCGCTCTCCGTGCCGATGTGGAAGAGCTACGCTGACACACCCCAGTGGAGCGCTGCATGAGCAGCGAGAAGGAAAAAGCCACGCAGGCGCTGTATGACCGCGCCGAGGTGCGGGACATGATATCACTGCCACGTCTCGGCGCTGACCACCTGCCTACAGATCCAAGACCAGCTCAAGGCGCTGAGACGCGAGCTCGACGGCGAGCGCGGCAACACGACGAGCGCGCGTACCGAGCTCACCACCACCAAGGACACGCTGATCCAGGCGGAGCGCTTCATTGCGCGCCTGGAGGAGCGTGCCAAGGCCCTCGACGGACAGGTCGAGGCGCTCGAGTGTCTCACGACCGAGAAGGAGCGCAGGTGGGCCGCTGGCCCGCCACCATACCGTCCGACGCTCTCTCACGCCTTGCTGCAGCATCACGGAGGCACTCGCACGCGCCAAGCGCCTCGAGGAAGACATTACGACGCTGCGCAAGAAGGAGGACAAGCAGGCCGACGTGCTCGAGACGCTGCGCAAGAAGGAAGAGGCCATCCGCGAGAGGTGAGGAGCAGTCCCTCTTGTCATTCATCGCGCGCTGACTTTAGCGTCCCAGTCTCTCGGCCGCGCAGGGCGCCCTGCGCGAGTCTCAGGGCGCCGTCGAGCGTGCTCGTCTCGAGAAGGCGACGCTCGAGGAGCAGGTGGCGCAGCTGACCGCCGCCAAGGAGTCGCTCGAGAAGGCTGTGGTGGCTCTCGAGGCCGACAAGACAGGGCTCGCTGAGAATCTCAGGCTGACGCAGCTCGGGTGCGTCGTGTGAGGCCTGCGCAAAGTGTGTCCGCTGACCCTGCGAACAGACTCTCGAGCACCGATACCATCGCAAAGGAGCGTCTGGCAAAGATCAATGTGCGTGCACGTCGTCGCTTGAGTAATTGCCTGGCTCACAGCATCTTCACAGGAGTTTGACGCAGAGCTGAAGCGCGCCAAGGCCGCGCTGGACCAGGTGAACGCCGATGAGAACGCGACGACGGTGAGCATACAGGCTGTCTGCGCCGTGCCGCCACTCACCACTCGATGGCAGCGTCTGCGCCAGGCACTCGACAGGGAGACGGCACAGGTGACGGAGCTGCGCAACGACCAGCGTCTCGGCGAAGAGCAGCGCCGCGCGCTACGCCACGAGCTCGACACCACACGCCAGGCGCTCGAGGACGTGCAGAAGCAGTGTGCCGGCCTTCGAGACTCGAGCACCGACGGCGGCCGCCAGCTCGAGGCGCTGCGTGAGCGCGAAGCCAAGGCGGAGAACAAGCTGCGCGAGCTGCAGCTGGCGTTGGAGAAGGCTCAGGCGCACGGCGAGAGCATGCAGGCGCAGGCGACCGAGGCGGCCGAGAAGGCTCGTAAGGCGGAGGCGGAGTGCCAGGCGATGGCGGCCAAGCTTGCGGACCTGTCCGAGAAGAGCAACGAGGTGGCGGCTACAAATAGGGAGCTGGACCTCGAAAGTGGGTCAGATCATTGCCGGATGGGCAGAGCCATTGCTGACCGTCCTTCGGCAGTGACGAAGCTGAAGGAAGGCCTCGAGCTCACCCTCGAAGATGCTCGCCAGCGCGAGGCCAACTGGACGGAGCACAATGACGAGGCCGAGGTGGAGCGCAAGCGCGTCGAGAAGGAGCACGAGCGCACGCTGAGCGAGCTGCGGCTGCGCAGCGAGGAGCGCGACGAGGAGCTCCGTCTCGGCGCCGCCGCCATCGAGCGCGAAGGCACGATGCTGGAGCGCTTCGCCGACAGTAACATGGTGCGTGGAGAGCGACCGGGCGTGATGACCATAGGCTGATGCAGACCTACCCAGACGAAGCAGGAGTTCGCCCTCTTGCGCATGCACAAGGTGAGAGCGGCTCTCGCCGCTGGATCCTCAGACGACCGCTGATGTCCCTGGCGCAGAGTCAGATCATGGAGGGCTTCACGAGGGAGCAGGCGAAGAAGGACAACGAGATCAAGAAGGTGCGGCGAGGAGAGCAACTCTTGCTGTCTGCGTGTGTTGACGCCCTCGCAGCTGCACGGCGACCGCAAAGTCATCGAGGAGAAGCTGAGCCGCGTGCGCGCTGCTCGATGATGCGCATCCCTCGCCGCCGCTGACGCCTCTCGCGCCTCCATCAGCTGCAGCAGGACTTGGACAAGAAGCAGCGCGCCAGCCAGCGTAATCTGCCGCCGGACCAGCAGCGCCGCCGCCTGCCTCTGTCCTCCGACCCGCTCGACGAGACGCTGCAGGTGTGTGCCCCGCGCGCCACAGCCAGCCGCACGAGTTGCTGACGCTGGCGAGCAGAGCCAGCTGGCGGATGTGGGCGAAGCGAGTCCGCTGGCCGGCGCCACGCAGCGCTCGGCGGTGCGTGCCATGCTCGAGGGCGCACTGGTGCAGCGCTGACCTTGCACTTGCAGAAGTCTCTGCTGCCGCCTCTGACGGCGTCGGCGCGCCGCAGCGGCACGATCAAGTTGAGCAGTGAGCTCGCCGGCAGACGTGTCCGATGGCGACGACAGCTGACAGCCGTGCTTGCAGCCGCATCCGCCGTCTCGGCGCATTCCACGCCCTCGCGCACGGTGCGTCGCGCGTGTGCCTTCGGCAGCGCAGCGCTGATCACCTCGACCCGTGCAGTACTCGCGCCGCGGCGTCAGTTCTGCGTCTGCCTATCTGGCGCAGGAAGAGTCGGGCTCCTCGGCGTCTGCGTCGTACCTCTTGCGCTCGCGCACGTCTGCCGAGCTGCACGTGCGCGACCCCGACGCTACGCTGCGCGGCGACGACGAAGGCGATGAGCCGTCGCAGGTCATCGAGGCCGCTGACACGTCGTCGCTGACGAGCACCGACAGCGATGTCGCTACGAACGACGCGGCTGGCGCTGATGAGCCGGCCAGCGGCACGCAGGCCGTGCAGCGCGCCGGCAGCCGCCGCCGTGCGTGATCCAGCATTCCACCTCGCTTCACTCGCCTGCCGTGTCCATCCTCGCCATCACATACCTGTGCCACTGTCCCATGCGTCACCCAACCCACGCTCCCTTTGCGCCTCGCAATGACCAGCATCGAAGCATGCAGCATGGGTATTAGCGTCGCCACCACCACAGAAAGACCTGCAGCGGCAAGTGACAGGTCAGCGGTCGGCATGAACAAGCGGCGCAGCTCATCTCCTCGCGCTCGAGGAGCGGAAGCGGACACGCACAAAGATCCAGCCCACGAAGAGCACGAAGAGCAGCATGTTGCAGCCCCACCCTCGCTGGCGCTTGGCCATGGTGTTCATGCGCCGAAAGGTGCCGCCTAGATAGGCCGAGGTGGTGCTGAACGCCTCGGACTGCGCTCGTCGTCAGCCACTGCGCGAGAGAGGGCAGGGGCGAAGGGACGCACCAGGGTCGACATTTCCGCCGTGCCGTCTCGCACTTCTTGCCCGATGCCCAGCGTGATCTGGACGGTCGTCAGCACTGCATTTTGCCACTCGCTCACTGCAGGTCTCGACGCACCTCCTTGAGCAGCCGCACCTTGCCCGCCAGGCCCTCAATGTGCGCCTCGTTCTGCTCCTCCAGATCGAGCGCCGTGCGCTCAGCTGCGGTCCAGCGGCCCAGCGGCGGCGCATACTCTTTCTTCGGCGCGCCGTACTCGGCATACATGTCCTCTTCTGCGCCGCCTGGCCCGCCACCGATTCCAGAGGAGTAGGGATGCGACGAGGAGGAGGAGGAGGCATACGGCTGCTCGTACGGCGATGGCCCGCGTGGTGCAGACGCGTGAGAACGCGGATAGGCGGACGCGCCGAGCAGCGCGTGCCGGTCGGCGCCGGGTCGTCGTGACATGTCGGAGCAGGCAGATGGGCGAGACGATAGAAGCTAAGGTGGATGCGAGGATGCACAAGCGTCGAGGGCGAGGCGAAGGAGGCGAAGAGACGCCAACTCGCTCGCTGGCGCCCGCTGCGGCTCCGCTTCCGGCGCCATGACGCGCGCCGCGCGGGAACAGCTCCCACGCCGTCTGGCTCCGCTCCCGTGCGGCAGGTGTTGGTCTTCCTGCTCGAGCCTTGAAGCCGTGTGTCTTGCCTCACGCTGCCCTCGAGGACAAGCTTTTGTTCGCGAAATGTAGACGGGAGCGGTCCGGATTGGTCTATGGAACACAGAAATCGGCGGGGCCCAGCAGAGTGTGCGTCTGGTCGCGGGACGCCAAAGAGCTGCTCAGCTTTGTTGGGCGCGCTCTGAGCGCAGTTTGGTGCTGATGCCCGTGCTCTTTGCCCCGCGGCTCAGATCTCTCTTGGGTCCTCAGCGCCCCCACAGGCCTACTCACATCCTTCTGACCACCCTTCCAGCGCTGTCTCCATCCTCACCGTCCCCCTTGGGCGCCCGCAAGCTCCTCATCACACGCACCACACCCGTCGCCCATCACTGTTCTCACGCCGCGCGCTTTCCTCACCGCAAGGCGTGGGGCGCGCAGCGCGGCGGCGGTGCGCGTGTGCTCGTGCGCTGGGCGAGGACACTCGACTGCTGCCGTGCCGGGGCCCTGACGCCCAGCTGTCACGCCGCCGAGCCTCGCCGATCAAGAAGCACAGCGCTCGCTCGCAGCGCTGCTTCGCTCGCGACCACCACTCACGCCTCTGTCACGCTCCAGCATACCCCTCTCTGGCTTCTCCTCATAGACTGCATCACGCGCGCCCGGCACTACAGCCCGATAGACCGGCCAAGAGACCTGCCGCGCTTGTCGGGCTCAGACCCGTTCCGCCGCTCGAGCACAACCGCGCCGCTGCTCGTCGAGGCTCAGCAAAGGCGAACTTCGGCTGGCCAAGGCGCTCCGTGCTGCCTACGCGGCCGAGCGCTTCGCCTCGCGGCCTGCTCGTCGCGCCCGGCCTCAGGCCGCCACCTGCGCCGCTCGCGCGCTCCGGGCCACGTGTTGCTCTCGCCGCTGCCAGCGCCCTGGCCTAGAGCATCATGGCGGACTCGGGCAACATCAAGGTCGTCGTGCGATGTCGGCCGATGAACTCGCGAGGTGAGTGTGAGCGCACAGAATTGCCACACGGAGCAGCGGGGCCGGCAGGAGAGAGCAGGGGAGGCAGATGGGTGGCCGGGCGTGCATGGAGCCGGCGCAAGGGGCGACGAGCAAGATGCCGGCACAGGGGCACAGTGGCTCGCGGCGGGGTCGTGCTTGCGCAGTGCAGATACCAGGCAGTAAGGAGGGCCGCATGCTCCAGCGGACAGCCTGCGGGACACTGCGTTCGTCGCGAGAGCGTCGAGACAAAGGAACAACCCGCTGGCCGGCCGGGCCTTCGTCGCACCTGCTTTGAGCGCACTCGGGACGCCGCGTGCCCCAATGCACTGCCCTCGCGGCGCAGTCGCTGACCACTGCCTGGCGCAGAACGAGCGCGCGGCGCCTCGCCGCTCGTGCAGTTCACCGGCGACTCGCACCAGCTGGTGCTGAACCCGCCCGGCGAGGGCGACACGCGCGAGACGAATGCTGCGGGCGGCAGCAAGGCGACGCGCAAGAAGGCCATGCCGTTCTCGTTTGATCGTGCCTACGACGAGAACACGGAGCAGCACGAGCTGTTTGACTACGTCGGCCTCGATGTGTTGAAACATGCCTGGGAGGGCTTCAACACCGTGAGTCCTCTGCGCCCTTGCTGCTGCCCTGTTGCTGATGCTCGTGCTGCGCCACAGTGTGTCTTTGCCTAGTGCGTCTGTGTGTCGAGGCTGAGCACGAGCCTGTGCTGACCACCTCACAGCGGCCAGACGGGCTCGGGCAAGTCGCACAGCATGGTCGGCTATGCGGCCGCCAAGGGCTTGATACCGCTCACGTGCTCGCAGCTCTTCACCGACGCGACGGACAAGATGGCCGCCGACGCGGATCTGAGCATCACCGTCGAGGTGTCGTACATCGAGATCTACAATGAGAAGGTTCGCGATCTGCTGAATCCGAAGAACAAGGGCAACCTCAAGGTGCGAGAGCACCCCAGTCTGGGCCCTTACGTCGAGGACCTCAGCCGCTTGGCGGTGGCGACCTTTGCGGACGTCGAGCACCTCATGGACGAGGGCAACAAGGCGCGCACGGTCGCGGCGACGAACATGAACGAGACGAGCAGTCGCTCCCACGCCGTCTTTACCCTCGTCGTCACGCAGAAGAAGCTCGACCGCGCGTCGAATCTGTGTGCCGAGAAGGTGTCGCGCATCAGGTGCGCGCCGATCGTGAGCGGGGGGACGGGACCACGGCGACTGACGTGCACACCCGCAGCTTGGTCGACCTGGCGGGCTCAGAGCGCGCCAACAGCACCGGCGCCACGGGCTCGCGGCTCAAGGAAGGCGCCAACATCAACCGTTCGCTCACGACGCTCGGCAAAGTCATTGCCGCGCTGGCAGCAGCCAGCGCCGAGCCGGCACGCGGCGCCAAGAAGAAGACGGCGCTGGAGAACTTTGTGCCGTACCGAGACTCGGTGCTGACGTGGCTGCTGAAGGACTCGCTGGGCGGGAATAGCAAGACGGCCATGATTGCGGGTGAGTGCAGCGAAGGGCCGAAGCGCGGCAGGTGCTGAATCTCGGACGCAGCCATCTCGCCCGCCGACTACGACGAGACCCTCAGTGTGAGTAGAGCGTCGTGCATGGCCCGAGCGCCGGCTGAGCTCCTCCACAGACGCTGCGCTACGCCGACTCGGCGAAGAAGATCAAGAACAAGGCCGTCGTCAATGAGGTGTGTGCCGTGCGCGGGCTGTCTGCGCGCACCCTGCTCATGCCCCAGCGCAGGACCCCAACGCCAAGCTCATCCGCGAGCTCAAGGAGGAGCTTGAGATGCTGCGAGCGCGCGCGGCTGTCGGCGGGGGCGGCGGCGACGAGGGCGAGTCGACGTGGGACCCCACGGCGCCGCCAGAGAAGCAGATCGTGCGGTACAAGGTGAGTGTGGCGCAGTGCCGCAGCTGGGCACCGCAGACTGACGCCTTGCACAGACCAAGTCCGGCGAGATCAAGACCGTCACCAAGGCCGAGCTGCAGGAGCAGATGGAGAGCGCCGAGAAGCTCATGGCCTCGGTCAACGAGACGTGGGAGGACAAGCTGCGCAAGACGCAGGAGATCCAGGTCGAGCGCGAGCGGGCGCTCGAGGAGCTCGGCATCAGCGTGGAGAAGGGCAACGTCGGCGTGCACACGCCAAAGAAGGTGCGTGCACAGTTAGACGAGGAGGAGGGGGGGGGGGGGTTGCAGAGCTGACGCACACATCGCGCACGCAGCTGCCACATCTGGTCAACCTCAACGAAGACCCGCTCATGTCCGAGTGTCTCGTCTACCAGCTGCGGCACGGCATCACCACCGTCGGCAACTCGGAGAGCGAGCACGAAGGCGACGGCCCGGCGATCCGTCTCAGCGGCAGCAACATTCTGGTGCGTAGTGGAGAGTGGACCGCCGCAGCTGTGCTGATCCCTCCTTCGCCGCAGCCGCAACATTGCCAGTTCGACTTCACGCCCGACGGCACCGTGCTCATCCTCAACAGCGGCGGCGGCATGACGATGGTCAATGGCAAGCGTGTCGCGCCCGACGAGCCGCGACGGCTGCGCAGCGGCTACCGCGTGATCCTGGTGAGGCGCAGAGGTGCAATGTGCTGAGCGGCGCTGACCTGGCAGCGCAGGGCGACTTTCACGTCTTTCGCTTCAACCACCCGGAAGAGGTGCGGCGCGCCCGCGAGCGCGTCAAGTCGACGCTCGCCCTCTCCACCGGCGAGGAGCTCAACGAGACGACGACGGGCTCGCCCGGCGGCACGCGGCCCGACTCGCCCATGTCCAATGCCGACGACGGCGGCGACGTCGACTGGACGTACGCGCGGCGCGAGGCGGCACTCGCGCGGCTCAAGGGTCACGACGCGGCGTTTGACAACCTTGAGCCGCAGGAGCTGGACAAGCTCTTCGAGGACATCTCGCGCGCGCGAAGCAAGCGGGCGGGAAGCAACCTGCTGCGTCCCGACAGCCGCCTGAGCTCGATCGACGACGGCATGAGCGAGTCGGCGGCCAGCTCGCGCGTGCATCCCTACTCGCTCAGCACGTACACCGACGACACGAGCATCGACCCGTGGAGCCACGGCGGCGCCGGAAGCGAGTGGGGCTCGCGCGCCCGCGAGCCGTCGGCGCCCGCCACGCCGGATCCAGACGTCACCGTCGACGGCCAGACGCAGGAGCGCATGCTGCGCCTCAAGGTCAAGGAGTACGAGGAGCAGCTGTCGCGCCTGACCGCCGCTGATCCCGACGCGCCTGTCGTGTACACGCCCGAGCAGCGCGAGCTGCTGGCGCGCGTGCTGATCAAGTGGCGCGGGCGCACCAAGGTGTCGATGGCCGAGGACGTGCTGGCAAACGCCGTGCTGCTCAAGGAGGCCAACGTGATCAGCCGCGAGCTGGGCAAGCAGACGTCGCTGCAGTTCTGCGTCGTCGATGCGGCGCCGCTGGGGCATCCGTCGTCGAGCATCGAGGCGATTGCCGGGCTTGACGAAGTCGACGACGTGGCCGACCCGGCGCTGGCGAACGCGCCCAAACCGTGCATCGCCGTACGCGTCGCCGACCACCTACATGCCGCCACGTACGTCTGGTCGCTGCCGAAGCTCGAGGCGCGCCTGGCCAAGATGCGCAACCTGTACAGCTTCATCGACCGGCCCGAGTACTCGCAGCACTTCAACTGGGCCGATCCGTTCTACGAGGTGCCGGCGCCGGCATACAGCTTCGTCGCCTGTGCCCTCGTGCCGCTGTGTCCCCTCGCACGCCGCGTCTCGAGCAAGTTCCGCGTGCCCATCGTCGCGCGCCACACAGGCGTCGAGCTGGGCACCTGCAGCGTCGAGGTCAAGTTTGTCAGCCTCTCGGCGAGCCCGAGCAAGCGGGCCAATGGGTCGAATGGCTCCGCATCGCCGGTGTTCGCTAGCGACGGCGAGCTGCCGGCCGGGCACAAGTTCGGCCTCCAGGTCACGGTCGACGCTGTGGAGGGGCTGCGAGCAGAGCACTTTTCGCGCGTGCACGTGCAGCTGCGCCTCAGTGCCGTGGCGGGGCCAACACTCGAGGCCGACGAGGTGTACGCCTCGGTGCCCGCCGATCTGGCAGCGAACGAAGCGGTCAAGCTGCGGCGCACGCTCAGCTTCCTCCTGACGCCCGCGATTGCCGAACATCTGCGCAGCGGCGTGGCGCCAATTGAGTTTCACGCGCGCGTCACGGAGGCCTACCTGCAAACGCTCGAGGCGCACGATGCGGCAAAGGAGGCGAAGCGACCCATCGGACGTGCACCAGACGCCGCGGCAGGCCAGCTCTCCCACAAGTCGCCAGCAGCCGGGCGCCTCGCCGAGACGGAGATGGTCAGTGAGCAGCGCCACGACGTGCTGGCGTTTGTGCAGCTCTGCGAGCTCGACGACCGCGGCGAGTACGAGGCAGTTCAGGTGCGCGCCCAGTCTGCCCTCGACCCGGGCGCCTTCCACCTGCGGCAGGGCGTGCAGCGCAAGCTCGTCCTGACGCTGGCGTCCGATTCGGGGCGGCAATTTGCCTGGACGCGCGTGACGTCAGTCGAGCTGAGCCAGGTCCGACTGCTCGACGCCAAGGGCCGCGTGCACGTCTCGACGCTCGGCGAGCCCGTCTCGTTGCAGGTGCCACTCAAGCAGCAGACCGTCGAGTTCCGGCCCAACGGCACGAGCGAGCTGCGCGTGTGGGCATGGTGGGACAGCGGCGTGCACGACTCGCTCTTCCTCAACCGGCCGACGCCCAGCGGACAGCGCGTGCTGCTGCGCCTGGCGTTCACGGTTGACGTCGAGTCGTGCGCCGCGCCGGCGGAGTTCAGCATGGACGTCGCCGTGAGCATTGGCGGGCGCGATGCCAAGCCGCAAGGGCGCCTGCTGAGCATGGTCAGCGCCGCGGCGACGGGCGCGCGCGTGCTCAGCAAGACGAGTGCACTCTTTGCGGTGCGCCTCGTCCCGCCGCCGGCAAGGCGCACGCGCGAGCTCTGGCGCCTCGACACGGCGGCCAAGTACGTGCGCGGCGAGGAGGCGCTGCACGGTGCTTGGCGCCCGCGGGGCGTCAGCCTTGTCCTCGAGCACACCGCGTTGATGCGCCGCGAGCGTCGTCGCGCCGAAGTCGAAGGCGTGCGTGCACTGCTTGCCGCTCGTCCGCCGCTGGCCCTCTCCAGCGCGCCGACGGACGGCGAGCGCGATGCGACGGAGCTGCTGAGACGCAGCGTGGCTTGCTGGACGGCCGCTTGCCGCGAGGCGCGTCTCGTGAGTCTTGGCAGTGTGCAGCTCGGAGGTGCGGCGGCTGACATGCTTTCGCCGCAGTCTGTGCTCGCGCAGGACACCGGCACCGAGGTCGACACCAGCAGCGACACAAACGGCTCCGGCCTTTCCTCCGGCCTCGCCTCTCCCGCCATGCCGCGTTCGCCGCAGCCGGGCAACGTGGCGCTCCCGGCGCCGCCGCCGCCCGAGAAGCTGACGGCCGAGGTGAGCCTCGTGCCGCGCAGCGATGCGGCGGCCAAGCGCGGCTGGCTCGCCATGCCGGCCGAGCCGCACTCGGAGCGCTGGGTGCGCCGCTGGTTCGTGCTGCGGCGGTGAGTGCAGCCGAGAGATGTGTCCTGCCGCGGCGAGACTGACGATGCGATGCGCAGCCCATACCTCTACGTGTACGAGTCGAGTGCGGAGCTCGACGAGCTGATGGCGATGCATCTGGGTGCCGTGCGCGTCGAGCATGACGTGCACATCGAGCAGATGCTGCAGGTGAGTCGGAGGTCACGTCCGGCAGAGGCAGGGCAAGATGGAAGGCCGCTGGCGGGCGCCGTCCCCGTCGAGGCGCCGATCCCTGTCGAGGCGCCAGGCAAGGCTCTCACCGCCACCGCACCGCTGACGCTCCTCTCCCACAGCGCCCGCACGTCTTTGGCCTGTACACGGCCGCCAACTCGTACTTCCTGCAGGCGCCGACGGAGCGCGAGCTGGACGCGTGGATGTGAGTGGCCGCCGCCGAGCGTCCGCGTCGTCTCTTGCTGATCTCTCCCCCTGCCCAGGCGCGCGCTCGACAGCTTCCACACGGCGCGCCGCTGATCCTTGTATACCCCTTTGCGCCGGCAATGCAGCGATGCGCGGCCGTGTGGAGCCCACACATGAAGCGTGTGTGTGTGCTGGCCCGGCGTGCGAGACGAGCCCGGAGGCGTTCTGTTGCGCGCGCTCGCCGACGACGACGCGGCTGCTCCCACGCCTGCTGCGCCCTCCACATCATCTGCGCAGCGTCGCAGTCAGGCACAGCCACCGTCACCCCCAGCCGCCGGCACGCGCCTCTCGGCCGCAAGCAAGCCACCGCTTACTCTGCATGCCGCCCCTGTGCCGCCCCTGACGCGCTGCTGCGCTCAGCAGCCCCTTTGCTGACGCTGCGTGGCCTCGGGCGCTGCTCCGCCGATCAGCGGCGTGTGCTTGCGCCGCGCTGCCAACGCCGGAGCCGGAGTCGGCCTGCCTGCCGCGCATCCCGCGGGTCCGAAGGTCCGCCCCCGCGGCCCGGTGATGATGATGCTGCGCGCGCAGCTGCAAGCGAGAGCCTCGAGCTCTCCGCGGCGGCGCCTCATCAGCAGCGTCAGCGTGGCGAGTTGCTCTTAAGCCACCATCTCCCTCGCACCGCTCCTCTGCACCACCTCACTTCGCTCTGACCGCACGTCGCCTGCCGCCTCGCGTCACTCCTGCCGCTCGCGACCCGGCCGCCCGCGCATGTCCCTGCGCTCCTCGCTCCTCACCCTCGCCCGTGCCCGTCTCGCCGCGCTGCCCTCGCTCGCCATGGCCGCCTCAGCCGCCGCCGCACCCGCCGCAGCCGGTGCCTCTGCGCCGAGCTTCAGCGCACCCGCCATCCCCACGACGTACCGCGCCTCGTTCAACAGCTGGCTGCACGGCGCCACGCGCGACACGGCCGCCGCTGAGCTGCATCTCTACGCGCGCGCCTCGCCCTACTTCGCCGGCGCCACGCTCGGCAATGCACCGAATGCGCCGCTCGCCAGGGCCTTTGCGATCGCCAGCAGTCCCGACGGCGCGCCCGAGGACATCGACCCGCCCGGCGTGGCGGGACGCGCGAGCGTGGCGCGCAGCCGGGCGAGCGATGGGAAAGTGGGCGCGCTGCGGGCCGTCGACATTGGCCCGGCGGCGCAGACGGCGACGGGCTGGTTTGCGCCGCGGGCCCAGCCGCGGCTCGTGCACATGCTCGAGATTGGAACGCCCGAGGAGAGTGCGGCAGAGGAGAAGGTGGTCATGCTGCACGGCTATGGCGCTGGTGAGTGCCGAGCGAAGCGAGGTGGGACGGCGGCGGGGGGCGGGATGAAGTGCAAAGGCTGAGCAAAAGCGAGCTGTGGAAGTGCGGAGATGGCTGCGGCTGCGCATGAGGGCGCAGAGCCTGGAGGGTAGATACCGGTCGTTGCTCTCGCCTTCCTGCTGCGTTCTCCGCTCCTCGCGCCACCGCATTGCTGACTCCCTCACAAGGCACCGGCTTCTTCTTCCAGAACATCAGCGCCCTCGGCGCACGGCCCAACTCGCGGCTCTACGCGCTCGACTGGCTGGGCATGGGCCGCTCCGCACGCGTGCCCTTCTCAATTCCCGCCAGCGCGGCCAAGACGACGGAGGGGCGCGTCAAGGCGGCAGAGAGCTTCTTTGTGGAGGCGCTGGAGGACTGGCGTCGGTGAGTGAGGCAGGAGAAGCTGGTGCGAGCGGAGCTGACGGTCGTCTTGTGCAGTACGATGGGAGTGGAGAAGATGACGCTCGTCGGTCACTCGTGAGTGCGAAGCTGCGTCGCCTGTGCGCTGCGATGCTGACGCGCTGTGACAGCCTCGGCGGCTACCTCTCGATCGGTGAGCCCGCCTCACCCCACTGCACCACAGCGTGGCCCTGACAACTTCTCAGCCTACTCGCTAGCGCATCCCGACCGCGTGTCTCGTCTCGTCCTCGTCTCGCCCGTAGGCATCCCCTGCGCGCCCGAAGAGCGCCCGGAGGAGTCTCCCTTTGACGCCTCGAAGCGACGGCGCACCGACTCGCAGTCGGGCGGGCCGGTGGACGCCGAGGTGCTGCAGCCGCAGAGCAGCATCACGGCGGGCGAGACGACGATGGAGAGGGACGCGCGGCAGATGGCGGCGCAGGCCGAGGGCAAGGAGGAGGAGGTGCAGCAGGGCTCGAGGAAGAACAATGCGCCGCCGCCGCGCTTCGGCAAGCGGACTCGTGAGTTGCGACGTCGAGGCATGAGCGTTGGATAGGGCGATGCGATGCACATCGCTGTGCTCACGCTGGAACGTTGCGCAGGCTCGGTGTTTGGCTGGCTGTGGGAGCAGAACATCTCGCCGGTGAGTCGCTGGCAAGCAACCTGTGCGCGATCCCCTTGCCCATGCCTCTCTCGCCTGCAGTTCTCGCTGCTGCGCAACTCGCTCTTCTTTGGACCGATGCTGGCGGGCCGCTACACCTCGCGCCGCTTCGGCTTGCTCGACGACGAGAATCTCCGGTGAGTATGCCGTGCTCTCCACCGCGGCTCCCTGCTGACGCCGTCTGCCGCGCAGCTCGCTGCATGCCTACACACAGGGCATCTTCATGTCCAAGGCCTCGAGCGAGCACTGCCTGGCGCATATTCTCGCGCCGGGCGCGTATGCGCGCATGCCGATGGTCGAGCGCATGGCGCCGCTGCGCATGCCCGTGTCGTTCATCTATGGCGCCACGGGCATCGACTGGATGGTGAGGCGGAGAGTAGCAGACGTCGCAGGTGCGAATGCTGACCCGCCCGGCTGCAGGACATCGAGGGCGGCAAAGAGGCCGTGCGCCGCCTCGTCGCGGCAGGCAACCGCGCTACGAGCTGCTTTGCGGTGCCGCATGCCGGACACCACGTGTACCTGGACAACCCGAAGGTGAGTGCAGCGTGAGCGCGGAGGACGGAGTGGAGGAGGTTGCGTCGCGACGACGCTGTCCTTGCCATGCGATGCGGCCCGCGCACTGCTGCAGTAGAATCGGCCAGGCGATGGCGCAGCCATGCCCCGTCTGTAACTGAGTGCATCGACTGACGCTCTGCACTCCTCCAGGCCTTTGATCGGCTCCTCGGCAAGGTGCTCTCCGGCCACGCCGACGGCACAGAGGCTGCGTGATGCGCCGTGATGTGGCAGGAACCCCCGGCTTTGTTATTCTTCATACCCCTTCGCAATAGAGCTGATGCATGAGACGACGAGGTGATGCCGGGCAGAGCGGAGCGAGCCGAGTGCGAGGTGGCCCTCGCTGGATAGTGCTGAGCTGCGTCGTCGGGCAACAAGGGTTGGGCAACGAGGGGCCCGAACCCTCGACATTTTCCGCGTCGGACCCAGTCGAGAGTTCGGGCCCCTCGTTCAGCGACCGAGTACCCTGCGACAGGGAGCGAGGAAAGAAGTGTTTGGGTAAGCTCCGAGAAAGGGGTGTGCATTGCGAGGTCACGCATGCGGTCCGAGTGATAGACCCGAGCGGAGGCCCGGGTGCGAGCAGGCAGCAGGGGCGCGAGCAGGCCAGCGCCGCCTGAGCGTTGATGCTGCGATGGGCCGAGGATAGCGTGAGATCTGATCTGCAAGACAGAAGCGCCCAATGGAAGAGCTGTCGTCAACAAGACGGGGAAAAGATGCGGGCGCTGCGACCGCCGAAGAGATGCGAGCCCGAGTCGACCTTGCGCCAGGCGGCGTGGCACCGCGCGTCGTCGTGTTGCGCTCATGCGCGTTCGCCGGGCAAGCGCCACGGCTCCGTCGCGCGGTCTCCACTGCCACAGGCTGGTGGGTCAGAAGCGATAAAATCACAGGTATGCGGGCAGCGCTGCTTGTCTGCAGCCAGTCTTGCGACGAGGGCCGATGGGCGCGGCGCGGGAGCGCGCACGGGGCGCGCCTTGAAGAGGAGCACGCACAGAGGCCGCCGCCGCTCCAGATGATGCGCAGACCATACACAGGAACCTGAGGGGGTGGCAAAAGTGTGCAATAAGCCCACAAGCCCGCCCGTGACCGTTTGGGGCGAGCAAAAGCGATGCCAGAGGGCTGGGGAGGCCGAGGTGGCAAAAAGCAAAAAGAAATCTCCCAACGAGGGGCTCGAACCCTCGACCTACAGATGGACTGTCGTCCTAGACTTCTTAAGAGTCTGTCGCTCTACCGACTGAGCTAGCCGGGATGGGGTTGATGCAGGGGGCTTCTGCCATAATGGACATGAGCTGTATGGGCGTGTGAGGGGGCAGGCGGCAGCTGGGGTGGGGGGTGCTGTGTGTGTGCCTGCTGCACTGCTGCCCCCAGCGCAGCATACACGGCCCTCAATGTGCTGCTTGCTGCCTGCCGCTGGCACGTGCGTTGGGCAAAGTTGGTTGCGGTGCTCTGCTGCGCAGAATGTTCCAGAGCGCCGCTGCCTTGCCTTGCAGCTGCGCGCAGCAGAGCGCAGCCACCGCCGGCACGCGCAGAGAGCACCGCCGCCGCTGGCATGCGCAGAGAGCGCTGCTGCCTTGCCTTGCATCCTGCGGCTCTGCGCGGCCGTGTGCGGCGCCTGCTTCAGGCACAAGAGCACGGGCGGCGCGCCATTTGTGCTTGTCAACCAGGACCAGGCCAAGGCATACAACTGCATGAGCCGCACTTGGCTGTGTGACATCATGCGCCACGTACAATTTGCGCCCAAGTCCATCCGCTTTGTGCGCTCCGTCTACGCCAACGCCACCACCCAATATCACACCAACTCCGGCGCCTTGGAGATCATCCCTCTGCGCCAAGGCGTACTGCAGGGACTCCCCTCCTCATGCCTGCTCTACAACATCGCCTATCAGCCATTCATCTCCGCGCTTGAAGAACTTGACGTTGGCGTGCAAACCCCAACGCTGTGCTTCGCGGCCCTCCGCACTGTGACCGCCTGCTTGTACGCTGACAACTCCTCCATATTCCTCTCTTGCCCTGGCAACGTCAACAGCTACCAACGTGCGCGCAAGCTCTACAATGCCACTTCCTCCGCAATGCTCAACAACTCCACCACAGCGCACATCATTGGATTGCCCACGGACTGGACCAGAGCGGCGGCAGCTCAGTTCACCCGCCCACAAACAAACTTCTTTGCATCCCTTGGCTTCTCCTTCAACTGCCGCAAACCCATTCCAGCAACGGGCTGAAGGAGACCAATCCAGTGCCTGGCCCTGCTCTGGGCACCACACAAGGTTGCCACTTCTTGCGCGCCGGCCTCTCTTTGCGCATTGGCCTCTCCTTACGCGCCGGGCTCTCCTTGCGCGCCTTACCTCCTCCTCTTGCGCCGCGCCGCAAAGTTGCAGCTCTGCATCTGAATTGCCGGCAACGCGGGAGATTTGCGCCAGGCAGAACGTCTGCGTTGCCGGCAACACAGGAGATTTGTGCTGCGCCTTGCCTAAGTTGCGCCCATGATCTGCCTCACTGTTGGCCATGTGGCTGCGGCCATGCGCAGCGTCCTTGACGCAACAACCATGGTTGGCCGCAAGAAGGCCTGCTGGAACATCAGAGATATTGCCATGTGGGCCAATCCCAAGGACGTCTTTGCCACCCTGAAGCCTCCGGCCATGCGCTTCACCAAGGAGGGCTGGGACACGGGTATACCCTCCCTCTGCGGCATGCGGGACCTGATGAAGGACCTGCTCTCAGGGTGAGTCTGGTGCGGCAGAGAGAGGTACAGGAAGACGTTGGTGGTTGCTTGGCACGCCGCACGGGCAAGACGCGGGACAGGGGGGGGGGGCACCACACACTGGCCACCTGCTTGCTTGCCTCAACAATGCTGACTCCATCTCACTGGTCAGGCAGCAAGCGGGGCATTGTGCAGGCCAAGAACCACTGAAACCTGATGGTGATCCTCGAGCACTTCCGTGAGGGAGATCACTATAAAGCCCTCTACCACTGCAAGACCCTCAAGCAGCAGCACTTGGGCCTGCCTCTCCTCCAGCCTCACCTGCACAGACACACAACTCTGCTGGCCTGGCAGGGCAAGCACAAGTGAGTTGACCCATGCCCGCCCATGTGCCACCCCTGCTGGTGTGCTCCCGCTGCGCCCCTGCCCAAGCGCAGTCAGGCAGGTCTAGTGCCCAACTGCTACTTTGATGTTGCCTTCTACCGCAACACAGGCACTGCTGCTGTGTATGTTGGGGTTGGGCAGGCCAAGGCAGGCATCATGCAACAAACCACTGGCGTGTGGGCAACATCCTGCAGCACTACAACAGTGGCGTGCACTCTAAATGCCTCTACGCCAAGAAGGAGCAGGGGCGCAGCAGGCTGCCTGTGCTCCGCTCCATGCTGCACCAGCACGGCACACTTCTTGCGTGTCTCTGTCTTACAGACAGTGTTCTCCTGCCCGGCTTCTTTGAGGCACTGCTGCACATGCTGCTGTACGCCTACAAGGGCACCAAGCACTGCAGCAGCCTGCCAGTGTCCCTCATTGCTGGCCTCTTGGCCTCTAATGCCATCACACCCATTGAGGGCGGCAGCTTCAGTGCTGAGGCCTACGCCGCTGGAGGCTGGGTGGGCGGGCGCCCCAACAGTGCGGCCAACATTGCCTGCTGGCACGCTGGCCCTGGGCAGGCAGGCAGTGTTGGGTAGGCCAAGAAGAAGGTGCGCACCAAGGCCAGCCTTCTGCTGACAGAGTGCCGCGCTCTGCTTGGCCCCAGCTGTGTTGGCACGCTGACCGTCAATGGGCCAGCCCCTAAGACATTGTTGTTCAAGAACTACCGGCTCAGCTACAGCGGCATGCAGCTGACCAGTATCAAGCTGACCAACGTCAAGACAGCTGGCGTGCCTGTGCTGCCCTCCTAGGGCCTGGACAGCAGTGTATCTGTCTGCCTGCACGTGGTGCTGAAGATGAAGAAAAACGGGCAGGTTGCCAGTGTCATCATGACAGCCCCTGGCGGCATGCCCAATGCCAAGGGCGTGGAGCTTGACATCACCCGCGCTGGGTCTTGCAAAGTGCGTGCACGCCAACAGCACGCCGTGGACGCTGCGCTGGCGGCCAATGCTGCGCCTAGCCCTGGCACTCTGGCAGCGTCTGGCCTCTCTTTGCTTGGCGCGGGCACTTTGGCAGACCACGGCCCCTCTTTGCTTGCTGCGGGCAATTTGGCAGCCGCAGCTGGCTCCTCACTGTATGCTGCAGCGCTGGGCACACCACCTGCGGCCAGCTTCCTGGCCGCCTGCCAACTGAGCTTGCTGGCACTGGATTGATGTGTGCTGCTTCTGCCATTGCTCACATGAGCTGTATAAGGGGGAGGTGGGCAAGCCTGCAAGGTGGTGAGACAGCTCACTACCTTGCGCAGGGCGCGCATGTCTTGAGCAACATGCTGCATTGCTGCTGCACATTAGCCCACACGCTCAAGCAGAGCTTGCCAACAACATTGTGGCAAACCCCACATTGTTGCTGTTGCGCTACGGCTGCAAGAGCAGCAACCACAACATCTTTCTGCTCCTCTGGCGTGCGCACCACATGCAACAGGCCCTCACAGGCCGCGCGGGGCCGCTTCCAACCAACCCTCACTACGCTTCTGTCCCATACTCTGGGAGATGGGTGTCCCCTGCCTGCAGACTTGGGGCAAGGCGGTAAAGAAAACCCAAAAAGTTGCCTATCAGCTGCTGCTCTGGCGGCGTGCTCCTCCTCTCTCTCTCTCTCTCCCCCCCGGGCCGCTGTCCTCAGCAGCGCCGCCCCAACCACTGCCTTGGTTGCCACTCAACTGCCCGCCTACAAAAGGCACGGCGCTTGCTCCAACAGAGCTTGCTGCCCACAACATGTGCATTGCATTGTGCGTTGCAGCTTGCTGCTTGCTGTTCACACACCAGCAGCGTGAAAGAGGCTATCATGGTGAGTAGCCCGCCTGCTTGTTCCGGTCTGCAATGATGTGCCTACGCTCTCTGCTGCTTGTTCTGGTCTGCAATGATGTGCCTACGCTCTCTGCTGCTTGTTCCGTTCCGCAATGATGTGCACACGCGCCACCGGCTGTCAATTTTAACGTCTTGTGGCCATTGGCTCAGCCTGGCGCTTTGCGTGTGCGCTGCCGCTCCTTGCCATGTCCTTTGCCCAGGTTTTCACCACGCTATGGTAGACAAGCACTTCTGTTGCCCAACAGCTCTGCAAGCTCCTCATGATGCCAGATACAGACCTGACACCTGCTGTACTCTAGCAAGAGTTGCATCAAATCTTCCTGCTCTCCAATAGCAACCTTCTCCTGCTCTCCAACATGTGTGTCACCTGCTGTGTGGCAATGACTGCGCAATGTGCACTGTCAACTTTTGTAAATGCTAAGGCTTCTGCAATGCAGGGCGCCTACAGCGGATGCAAGCACAGAAGCACAGAGTCTCTCAGACAGATATGATAGTCAAAGCAGTCCTCCTCAATGGCAAATGCCCATGAAGTTGCCAAGGCAATGGCAGGCTATGTGGCTGCTTTGAGACCTGTGCCTTACTCTTGATGAAACAAGGGGCTCTCTGTAATTGCTGCCATACTTCACTGCAGCACTGAGATTAATGTGCATTGCAGCCTTCATCCCTGTGAGCTGCACCCAATGATGTGGCCTACCCTGATGCAAACTATTTAACACATAGTCAAAATCATCTGGCAAGCGTCAATTGCACCAAAATGCCTCAGTCAGTGTCAGATTTGCCTGGTAGACACAGGCTGCTATTGTCAGCTGTGAGCTACAGCAGTGCGCAAGCTCAAGACACTGCACCTGGCACCATCTGCCCCAGGTGCACCACAGACTTTAATGTTTGTCTGAGCAGGCTGGCAAGCAAAACACTGCTGCGCAAAATTTGCCTCAAGCATGACCATGCTTGCATGCAAGCACACCTTGCTGTTCATCAGTCTATCAACATCTCCACTGGTCTGTTCCTTGAGATCAGGTTGCTGGCAGTAACTGCTTCAAGCAACAAGCAGTTGGGTTTGAGAAGTGCTGCACTCATCTGTCTATTTGACAAGCAACATTACAAGCAACACTGGCAAGTCAGCTCTGTTGCTTGGCCAAGACTTCATGCTACATGCTGTGCTGTAGAAGGACAAGCAAGGCGGGTCAAAGGTCTGCAGGCTCCTGCAGAATGATGCCTTGTCCTCAAAGCCATGGCCTGCCTACAATACCAGTGCCTATATCTGGGCAGTCCCAGCAGCACCAAAACGCAATAGTGCAACACATGCATCTGCTACCTGACCTCTTTGCAAATCTCAACAAGGACATCTACTACAATGTCCTTTGTGCACTGGACTCTGCAATGCAAATCCTTGTCATCTGCTTCACCAGCGCTCATGCTTGTCTTCCCATTTGCCTTGGTGGAGTGCTGCTACATGTGTCTGGTGCAATGCAGCACAAAGCCCCATGCCTTGCTGACATTCTCTGCTGCTTTGCCTTGCAGGCCTTTGGATGGTCAAATCAGCATGCTAATATCAACAGACAGACCACAGGTCTCCTCGTGCTTGCAACTGCCTGGAGAGCTCATTGAGGCCAACGCTGCAGGCGTTTGTGTTGAGCGCCGGCTGGTGTCCTGCGGGCATGGCGTCCTTCTACAACAAGCTGTGGCTGACTGCCATAGCGTGGACTGCCAAGGATGTCTACGTCCTGCTGGCGGCAATGTTCAAAGATCCAGAACCGCAGCGGCTGGCGCAAGCCTCTGCTGCAGAGCGTGCTGCAAACAAGCAGCGGCTCCAGGAGATGTGGAAGGTTGCACATCTCAACCTCCGCGGCATAGGCGGATGGTCTGGCGCCCTCCTGCCTGAATCCAATGCTGGCCTGCAGAAGGACGCGCTGGCAGTGGCATAGTTCCTCTGTTCTCTGCATGTGAGTCTCTGAGACACCAAGAACGCTTGGCTAGGCTGAAGTGCCATCTGCAGGTATGTTTGGTCCGCAAATGCTGCTTGGTGCTGCTGGCCCTGCACTTTCCCTCTGTGTGGCGCGCAAAGGCAGAGCTTGCCAGCACGTACACAGAACCGTGGTGCCCAGACAAAGAGCAAGCAAGGTGGGTGCTCAACAAGGACATCTCTTGTGAAGGTGAGTACAAGTAAGACAAGGGAGACAAGGGAGACAAGCAAGGGGAGCAAGACAAGCAAGACCAGCATTGCTCACCAACCCGCCCTGCAGACGCTTGCTAACTTGTGGCGCAGGGATTGTTCATCTTCCTCCCATTTGCGTCTCTTGTCATCAAAAGGCCAAACCTTGAGTCCTCCTCTTTGGCAAGACAGACCGTGAGGCTCAAGCCCCATTGCAACACCAATGACGCAGGCTTGGCTGTCTGTTTTGTCTTGCTGTATGCTGTGCATGGGGCATGGAAGGGCAGTGCCCTCTCCATGCGGGCAGGCTGCACTCCCAAGAATACCAAGCACAACCGCTTCAAGGAAGGGCTGAAAGCCAAGCTCTTTGGCCAGCCAGAAGAAATCATGTTCACTTGTTCTGGGCTTGTCCCGCACTAGAACAACCCTAGGGGGACGGCCTGCACAGATCTCTTGTCCTCTATGTTGGGCATGGCCTGTTTGTCTACAAGCTTTGGAAAGAGGCACTGCCGCTTGCGGGCATTCCTCAGGTGCTGCTGTCCATGACATGGAAGGGTCTTGGTTGCTGGGTTGCGCAGATGAAAGGCATGTCATACCACGCTGGCATGCGGGCAGCTGCTGCGGTTGCCCATGCCCAAGAGCACGTCCTGCACCGCTTCCAGTAGCTGCAGGAGATTGGCTTTGAGCCCCTTGCTGGATGACAAATTGAATCAGTTGAGCATTGAGCATTGCGGTCTGAGCATTGCTGACAGCAAGCATGCTGACAGCAAGCATGTAGACGGCCAGCCAGCAGCATTTCTTGGCTTGGCAAGCACGTAGACGGCCACCCAAGCAGCATCACTTGGCGCAATGAGCACGCGCTCCATATCTTGGCTGACGCGCAAGGCACGCCAGGCTGCAACGCTCTTGACGCCGTTGTCAACACTGAGAAGAGCAAACAGCTGCCACTCAAGGCGCAGGCTGGTGAGGCGGCTCATCAAAGAGCCGGCGTCTTGCTTGATGCGCATCTCTGGGCCCAAGAGGCCACTGGCAACCGGTGCAACGTGCATTGTCCCGCCATACTTGAGGGTTGTGCAAGCTGTCTGCGCCTGGGCCGCTCAGGTCTCTCTCATGCAGTGCGCTGCAGCCACACACAGACACAGTTGTCAATTGAGAGTCAAGTCTAGCTACGCTGCTGCGGCCTGCCAAGGCCCATTTGCCAGAACAGATTGTCTGCATCGATGCCAGCAATGGTGTTCCTGTTGGTTAGCTGGCAGCACCACACGTGGAAGAGTGACTGTGTGGGGTGCAGCCAGATGCCTGTCAGCTCCAGGTTGCATTGCTCCTTGCAGACATTTGCAGATATATTCACAGATTGCGCATTACCCCTGGCTAGGGGCCACAATGTTAGCAGCAAGCTTGATGCATAGCAATGTGTTGTGGACCTGGTGCAGTGCACCAGCTGGGATGAAAATGCAGTCTTCTGGCCGCTGCTGCTCAAGCAAGTGCAATTGAGACCACGCCAATCTGGCCTTGCTTCAGAGGCAGCATAAGGGCAACAGTACCTGTCAGGCCATCTCCATGCTGCGCGTGCGCATGTGCGCGCTAGAACAGCGCAGATCAACCTGCAGAGAGCGCAGAAAGCAGCAGCAGATGATGCCTCTGCAGCAGCCACAGCAGCAGAAGGAAATATGGTGCCCCTTGTTGCATCCTACACAGGCAAGTGGACCAAGGCAGACCTTGTCTGGTGGCCTCTGAAGGAGGAGAAGCGTGCAAGGGAGGATAACAATGACAAGGAGGACATCAAGGCCTTGAGCTTGCGTTTGCGCAAGGGTCAGGAGTGCCAGATAGACACAGAGGAGGATGCACACACCAATGTCAAGCTTGATGCGCTCCACATCCTCAAGAGAGAGCTGCAGGCTGTTGATCAAGCGCCTGTTCTGCTCTGACCTGGCAGTGCAAAGCCAGCTGATGAGTTCATTGTAGTTAGTGGCTACAAGCATGGTCCATTTGCAGCCTTGCTGGTCCTCTGGTGCTTGTTGGTCCATTGCAAGCAGGATGTTGCTGGCATCTCTAGAGGTGGCATGCATCTTTGTGAAGGTGATGATTCATCACCTTCATGTTGCGCCTTGCTGCGCTCTGCCTGGATGTGCTGCAGCAGGTCAAAACCGTTGCCTGCAATCTTTGACGTGCCTATCTCACTCACAGCATCTTCTTTGCCAAAGCCAACCATCTTACTTGCTCCACCTCATCTACACCACCTGTAACACCCCTTCATGGGCTGTCACATTCAACAGGCACAGTCAACAGCGCCTCTGAGCCTTGCTGGCAGCACCCACGGCAAGCCATGCACACTACAGGGCCTCCACACAACAAGCAGCCCAAGCCACCTCCACCTCCACTTCTCTTCTGTGTCCCCTGCTGTGGATGTGTCCCCTGCTGTGGATGTGTCCCCGCCCGTGGATGTGTCCCCTTCCGTGGCTGTGGCCACATCTGTGGCCTTCTTCTTTGCTTCTCCCATAGCTCTGCCATAGGCACCTCATGTCCCCCTCTTGTCTATAAAAGGAGGCCCTCCAGAGCCTCCCCTGTAACACCCCTCCATGGGCTGTCACATTCAGCAGACATCAGGGGCAGACAGCCCTGGTGGCAACTTCCCCTGCACTGCCTCATGCCCTCTGCCCACACCCTCTGCCCGCTGCCTCAGGCCTTGCCACTGGCCAAACACTGTCCCAGTGCCTTGCTACCATCTTTCACAAGCCTCCTCCACATGCATGACACGTGTCATGCATGGTCAGGGTTTCCCATGGGAAACCCTGACTCCTGCATGGGGCTAGGCCCTACTAGCCTCCTCCTCCTTTCACACCTTCCCACACTAGCCACACTAGCCTGGATCACATCTCACTAGTCTGGATCACACCATCTTGCCACCAGCAAGATCAGGCCACCTTTGCCACCCCTCTTGTCTATATAAGGAGGCCCGCCAGAGCCTCCCCTCCCCCCAGAATCATCAGATCATCATCTCCTCTCCTCTCCCCTGTCCTGCCTCCCCTTCTCCTTCTCTCCTGCCTCTCCCTCCTGCTCTTGCCTTTGGTTCTCATACCACTGTGCATAGTCCCCCTTCTGAGTAGACTTGGCCTACCTCAGTGGCCCGGTCTCACATCCCCTCCCCCCAGAATCATCATATCATCATCCCTTCTCCTCTCCCCTGTCCTGCCTCCCCTTCTCCTTCTCTCCTGCCTCTCCCTCCTGCTCTTGCCTTTGGTTCTCATACCACTGTGCATAGTCCCCCTTCTGAGTAGACTTGGCCTGACTCAGTGGCCCTGTCTCACACTGCAGGCTGCAGCCTTGTCCAGCAGCAGCAGAGGAGGGTCAACGTCAGGCGTGTTGACCCACTTGTCTGCACGCTTTGTAAAGCAGAAGAATTCAAGCATCTGGGCAAGCTCAATGAACTTGGAGGACTTGTAGGTGCTGGCAGGCAGCATGTTGGAGCAGTTGGCAAGGTGAGGGTGGGGGAAGACAATGGATAGTGAGTAGATGGAGGCCGGGTTGGGTGTGATGAGGTTGCCATTCACACCTTGTCTGCGGCAGGTGCTGGGTGCTGGCATGCTGCTTTGCCCCCTGTATTGGCCATGGGCATGCTGCTTGGCCAGCAAGGTAGTCAGCAGCGCTGGACAGCAGCCAGAGGCACTGTGACTCAGAAGGGTCTTGCACACTACAAGTCTCTACATGCTCCTCAGCCCAGGGTCTGTGCTGCCAGCCATGTTCCTTGGCCACCGCTGGCAGATGCACAATGCCAATGCTGGCAGCCAGCGGCGCTGTGACCTGAGCAAGGTCTTGCGCAGTAAGACTTGAGCGCTTGCGCTCACCCTTGCTTGGGGCCGCAAGCCATCACAGGCGTGGTGAGGACCACCAGCCCTCCTTGACAAGGCACAGACGTGCCTCCAGCTTGATTGGCTTGTGCACCCAGGTGATCTGCTGCATGTTCTGCTTGAGAAACTCCACTGTGATTTACAGCGCCCCTTGCTGGTGCTGCACTTGCGCGCAGACCTGGGAGACCTTCACTGCAAGCATCAACATAGTGCAGGAGTGTTGGGTGGTCAAGATAGACAGGAAAGGCACACAAGAAGGATGGACAGCAGGGGTAAGGGGGGCCAGGGGACAAAAGGATGGCAAGAAGGGTGCATGTGTATGGGAAAGCAACAGCTGGAGCTGGAGCTGTGTTAGAGGGAATAAGGCAGCTGAGACTCTCCCTGTCTGATCTACTGCATGCACTGCCCTCACTGTACTGCAGCCCTGCATTGGCTGAAGGCTCTGTCTCAGACAGACAACGAGGAGGAGCCTTTCTGCTGCACTGCAATGGGCGCAGGCCGCAGCCAGGCTCTGCCTCAGGCAGACAACAAGGAAGAGCCTGCCTGCTGCAATGCAGAGGCTGGCCAGTTGTTGTTAATGCGCTAAGCTCTGCCTTAGCTCAGATGTATCACATGATCAATTCAGTGCTACTGAACAAAGCCACAGCTTGTGAAGTGTGTAAGGGCAGTGCCTGTGTGGACACTGATCAGACAGGCTAGCTGCCTGCTGTTCTGGGAATAGATGCAGCAGGTCTGCAGGGCACAGGCTTCAGTGGTTGACCTGCCAGCATGCCAGCACTAAGAAGAAGTGCAATATATTCCAGTAAGACACACACATTGGCTCTTGAAGGGCCAATGGCCACTTACTGTTGTCATTGCACTCTGGCAGTGTGGATTGGAACAACCTCAGTGCAAGACTGCTGAGCCATGGTGCATGGCACACTGTGTGCCACTGCAGTACTGTGGCAATGGACAGACACAGGAAGCTTGGCAGTGCAGTGTACTGGAGACACTTATTGATGTTGAGGTCCAGCATGGCTCCACCAAGATTTGCATTGGCAGTGCACAGCACAGGCAGCCTGAGGCGCAGGTTGCAGACAACCAATTGCTGCATAGGCCTATGGTTCAGAGCCTGAAGACTGCAAAGTTGTCCAAAGTGGCAAAGAGATGCTCTTTGGCAACATCAAGAGGAAGATTTGAGATGACAAAAGGCAAGTACACACACAAAACATGTATGTTGCCTAGGCATGCAAGCTACTCCACATGCTTCAGGGCCACAGTCAAGTTACTGCAGCATTGCGCTTGCCACTTCAGAATTTAAGGCAAATGCAGAGAATAAGACTCACAAAGCGCAATCCAGTGCAGATGGAGCAGGGCTACTTCATGGGGTCTCTCTCCTCTCAAAGGGTGTGGCGCAAGCTGCAGAGCAATTCCTCTGCCGCAGCCTGCCCAAATTCCCTGCTGCCAATGTGCTTGCCATCCTGCAGAAGCACTTGTCCCAGCCAGTGTTCTCCAGACTTTGTGCCTGCCAGTGCCAAGCTGGCTCTGAATGCCTGGCTTGCCCAGCTCCTGTGCAATGGGGGTGTGAGTGAGCTGCAGCTCTGCCAGAGCGCCTGCTAACCTGTTCAGGTGCAATCCTGCGCCAAGGCTGTGCCAAGACGGCCAAATTTGCCCTTAGCAGCAACATGTCCCTTGCAATGGACGCCAGGGCGCGTGCATTGCTCAAGGCTGCCAGCAACAGGCCCACCACCTGCTTGCGCTCAGCAAGGCAAGAGTGCAAGGAAGGCATGGAGATTGAAGAGGAGGAAGAGGGAGGAGAGGGGGCAATGCTTGCCTGCAGCGCTAGAAGGAACACGCGCGCAGAGAGCCAAGAAGACAAGGAGAGCAAGGACATTGAGGAGAGGGGGCAGGAAGAAGGGGAGGAGAGTGTTGCTGAGGGCTGCAACTTGCCTGCAAAGAGGACATAGGACAACAAAAACAAGGAGATTGAGGGAGAGTGAGAGGAGGAGGACAAGTGAGCAGGCATGGTTGGCCAAGGATCTGGTTGGAGGATTGGAGGTTGTTGAGTGAGTGAAGCATTTCTCTGAGGCGTACAGCGGCGTCAATATGTGCAACAAAGCACTGCGTGCACAGTCCTGCTGTCAGAAGTTGGAAGCTGTCTGTGCTGGGAGGGCGTGTTTTCAGTGGAGCTGCTTGGCAAAACACTTCCTGTGCCATTGCGCTGCCGCATTGGCCTGCATTGCAGCCTCTTCCCAGGTGTCAGGGGCTGTGCTCCTGGAATCAATGGCAGAACAGCAGTGGATGTGGTGGCAGATGTTGCACTTGCTGCACCTGTGTGGGTTTGAGGTGTTGAGGTGCTTTGTGGTGTGGAGGTGTGAGAGGTAGGCAGCAGTCATGTGCTTGCTGTGCAGGAACCTCCACAGCGCATACGCGCCATGCAGGTCCTGCATGCGCCACACCTTGCGCCAGGCAATGGCAAACATGTCTAATAACCACATGTGCAGCATGCTACAACACATAAAGGCATTGCTCACTTAGGTTTTCAAGGCGCACAGCAGAAGGAGCAGCAGCTGCAGCTGTTCTTGCCAAAGCTCTGGGCTGTGCTTCTCGAGGCAAGCATTCTATGTGATTGCAGACACAATGGCAGCAAGACTTACCAGGCCACATATTGAGCGCGTCCTAAAGGGCAAGGACAGTGGTCCAGCACCAGTGTACAATAATTACAAGACCCACCTGCCAGATTGCAGCAACAGTGAGGGCAACACTATACAAGCGGGACATGGCGCTCTGTCTTTGTACCCCACTCTGGCAAGAAGGTTATGTGTTGCCACCCAATGCAAATGCACATGCTGCATGCTCTTTGTTGCAGGCGGCAGCACTGGAGCCGCAAGCTAAAGCATGCAGATGAACATGAATTGCAAATGGTAGGAAGCAATAGAGTGCATGAAGATAGGGGACAGGCTCAGCTGGCAGCATCAACAACCAGGCTGCATGTGCCAAAGCTGTCCTTCTTCTTGCAGCCAATGGAGGTGTTCTTGTTGAAAACGCAAACATCTTGAGGTGGATGCTGCAGCTAAGCCTGCTTGGCGCAAGGTTGTAGACCTCAAGCTGCTACTGGCACAATAGGAGAGGCTGCATCAGAGTTGCACACAGGCAACTCTGAACAAGGTGCGCCACTTGACATGTGTGGAGGGTGTGGCAGACACACTGACAAGCCAGAGCTGGGCATCCTGACTGGTGATGTAGGCTGAGAAGTGCGCCAGCAGGCATGCAAAAGGCATAAGGACACTTGTGTTGACAATGCAGAGGTGGACTCTGTCTTGGATGCAGCCTGCAGATAGAGCTCAGCATCAGCAACGTCAAGAAAATAGTGCAGCAGCAATGCTCTGGGGAGGAAAGCAGCAAGCTGCAACGTCTCATTTTGTCTTGGCTTCAGGCATTGCTTCACAGGCAGCCTTGCTCTTTTGCTTCTCTTGCAACCATTCCCCCTGCCCTCTGCAGCACTCAACTGGACAAAGGCGGGGACAATTCCTGCCTTGTGCAGCTGCACACTGCCATTGCTGCGCTTCATCACAGGCATCTTGGCCATGTTAGAAGAGGGCATGGGTTGTGAGAGTGGTCAAGGAAGATGTGGGTGGTGGAGCAGCAAGAAAAAACACCATTTTGGGAGTGGCAAAAGAGTAGCAAGCCTTGGGTATCCCTTGTCTTACAAGCAACAGCAGGATGGCCCGCTGTACTACAGAGATGATGCGTGCCTGTTGGAGTTGGCAACCAGTGGTGCCACACATACACACAACCTTCTGCTTCCCCTTGAAGCCAAGAGAAATGTGCAGCCCATGCTGCAGGCAGGGCTTCACTGCCAGGCAGGCGCTGCTGGGCTGCTTCTGCTTCTGCATGCTGTGCAGCTGCAGCAGCTGCAGGGTCTCTCTTGGGTGTGTGCACAATTGCTCTCTTCCCTCTGCACCACCACAACCTACCTTACCAACTCAGCCTTACTCACTCAACTTTACCTAGCAAGACCATCCCTCATCCTGCAGAATGCTCTTGCAATCACCAACATTGGCATAGAGTGTAATCTTGGCAACATCTCTGCAACACCAGCCACAGCCATTTCAAAATCAAATTGGGCAGCAAGCAGATTCACCTGGCCTTGTTGATAATCCCAGCCTCTTGTCTGCCAGTACATCCCTAGTCTACTGGATGGCTTGCGCTTGCCTGCTGTGAATTGCTCTGAGGGGCTGCGCTGGAAGCGCGCAAAAGCAAGTGCAGGGTCAGTGTTGCCATCATGCCCCACCAATGCTGACCTTTGTTGCCTTGCAGATTGTGCCTCTGCACATCAGCAATTGTGAGCGTTTTGCGCGCAAGGTCCCCACCAACCACCTTGCTTTTGCGTGCAACCTTGAACTTGACTGTGAAGGCGCCAAAAGCAAAAGAGCAAGCTCCGTCTACTCGAGGAGAGCGTGAGAACAGCGAGATGCGCACGGACGGGCGCGCGCCTCGCACTCCGCCTCCCGCGCCTGCAGCGCCTGCCTTCCGACCACGTCCCCCCTCTTGACTTCCCGCCGGCCGCCGTCATGTACTGGCCGACGGGCGTCGCCAAGCGCCTGCACCTCACGCCCGGCCTCGGCGTGCCCGATGCGGCACATGCCGCCGCAGCGGATGGCGCTGCCCCACCACCCGCCGCGGAGCCGCTGCTGGCGCTGGCTGCGTTGCCGGACCGCCGCCGCTTCGCCACCCTCACACGCTCCGTGCTCAGCGTCTGGTCCACACGGCCGCCGCGCCAGCTGGCCGCGCTGCGCCGCACGCCGCGCAGTGCCGAGCAGTACGGCGAGAATGTTGCGCTGGCGTGGCGCGCCGACGGCCACGCCGTCTGTGTCGTGGTGAGTGGGCGCGACAGACTGCAGCCTGTTGCACACAGCTCACCCTCTTGCAGACGTCCACGTCCTACCTGCTGCTCTTCCTCGTCGCGCCGCTACCCTCGCCGCACTCGTATGTGCCCGCCTCGGGGTCCGGCTCGCGCGCCACGAGCGGCGAGCCCTATGCGCCGAACCTGCCGACGCTGCGGGCCAGCTTTGCCGCGGCGGCGGGCGAGCACGGCGCTGAGCTGCGTGGTGGTGTGGAGGGGCGCGAGGAGGGTGTTGAGATCGTGTTTCGCCTCGTGCTGCGCGTTGATGCTGGCGTCGGCAGGTGAGCTTCTGCGACGTCGCGCGTGTATTGGCAGAAGCCGACCTTGCGCCCTCAGTGTCTCCTCCAGTGCGACACATTTGCTGCTCGGCACAGTGTCGCCGCCCGCGATGCAGTGCATCCCCTGGCCGCCAGACGACCCAGAAGAGGCACCGCCAGAAGGTCCGGCCGGCCAGCCGCGCACGAGCATCCTCGCGCGCCTGGACTGGCTCGTGCGGCCACCCGCCGACGGGCAGCAGGCGGAAGTGCCGCACATCGTGTCGCAATGCTCCGCGCACGCGCCAGACTGCTACTTCTGGCTCGCATTCGATGGCCGGGCGTATCAGAGCACTGTGACCTTCGACACACGTGTGAGTGCAGCATCCGTCCTGTGCCCAACCCATGCTCATAGCGCAGCGCAGGCATCGATTTGGCGCGGCCGCTGCTTCCACGGTGCGCCAAGGCGGCGGCGCGCCTCGCACGCAAGCCGGCATAGTGGAGGACCGGGCGACTCGCCTCTCAAGGTGGATGACGCTGCGTTTGACGCGCACAACCGCGGCCTGACTGAAGCGACGGACACGGACGAGCTTGACGAGCCGCCGATACCCGGCATGCTGCCCGATGACTTGCGCGGCACGGCGCTCGGCATCAATCCCGTCTTCTCGCTCGCAGCCGTTGGCCTCGCTTCTGGTCGCATCGCAGTCTACACCTACGCCGCCGGGCGCTCCCGCCCCTCGCACACGCTCGACCTGCGCGAGGCCCTGCGCAGCACGGCCAGCTATCTGCGCACGGGCGAGGTCAAGGCCGTGGCGTGGAGCGACGACGGCTATGCGCTGGCCGTGGCGTGGGAGCGCGGATGGAGCGTGTGGAGCACGTACGGCAAGCTCATGTGCAGCAGCCTGACGGAAGGCTGGGACCTGGCCTCGCCCGGCTTCTCCGACCTCTTCATGCACGGCGCAGCGGCGGCGTTTTGGGTGCCAGGCAACACCGAGCTGTTCCTGCTGCATATTCCCGCGGACGACGCCGTGTCGACCGACCAGCAGCTCTTCGCCATTTCCTTTGCCAAGAGCGCAGTGGCCGGGCAGCACTCGCCCGACAATACGCGCTACGCCTTTGTGCAGCTCGACGACGCCGTGCTCGTCTATCGCGGCAGTGACCAGCCCGACATGAGCGTCATCAACCCCGAGTCCGACGTCTGGCACCACATCAAGATTCCGCAGCCCTACATCGCCGCCAACTGGCCGATCCGGTATGCCTGCATCAGCGCCGACGGCCGCCTCATCGCCGTCGCCGGCCGCCGAGGGCTGGCGCACTTCAGCAGCCTCTCCGGCCGCTGGAAGTGCTTCGCGTCGCGCAGCGAGGAGCAGTCCTTTGCCGTGCGCGGCGGCCTGCAGTGGTACCAGCATGTGCTCATTGCTGCATGCTCGTCGGGCGGGCGGCCAGAGCTGCGCCTCTACTCGCGCGACGCCGAGCTCGACGAGCGCAACGTGCTGCACCGCGAGGAGCTGCCGTCGCCGGTGGTGCTCACGAGCCTGTTCGACAACTCGCTGCTCGTCTACACGCAGGACAACACGCTCTACCACTTCCTCATCGACACTACAATCGACGCGATCCGCCTGAATCTATGCGGCAGCATCACGTTCGAAGGCGTCGTCGCCGAGCCTGGGCGCGTACGCGGCATGAGCTGGATGATCCCTCCGACGCACCAGCGTGAGTCCTGCAGCTGGGAGGTTCCGTGCCATGCTGACAGCTATCGCAGAGCTCGGCGATCCGATGGACGACCTCACTGTCGCGACCGTGATCTTCCTCACCGACGGCAAGCTCGTGCTGCTGCGTCCGCGCAAGGTGGGTTCGACGTCGGAGCAAGCAGTCCGCGTGCTCACACCCCAGCAGGCCGGCGAAGACCTCGAGGAGGTCGCCTACGACATGCAGATCCTCGGCGACCACATCGAGTACTTCTGGACGCATCTGTCGGGCATCGGCACGCTCGAGAACTCGCTGTGGGGCTACGACGGGCAGGGCATCAAGCTTTGGCTCGATGCGCTGACCATCGAGCGTGCTGAGCGACTTGATGAGGAGGAGGACGAGGACGCGCCCGAGTACAAGACGATCGAGGAGAGCGTATCGATGCCGCTGGACTTCTATCCGCTCTGTGAGCCTGCCGATGTGCATTGCATGACTTTTGCTCACAGCCTCTCTCCAGGCGTGCTCATCGAGAAGGGCATCGTCATTGGCGTTGACCCGGAGGTCTCGCTGCGGCGCACGCTCGACTTTGCCATCTTCCGCAGCAGCACAAATGTACGTGCTGCGTGCGTGTGCATGTCACTCGGGCTGACGGTTCGCACAGACCCACCTCTTCCTGCAGCATGTGCTCCGGTGCTACCTTGAGCGCGAGCTGCTGACCGAGGCCGTGCTGTTCGCAAGCCACTACCAGAGCCTCGTGTACTTCGCGCATGCGCTCGAGATCTTGCTGCACGCAGTGCTAGAGGACGAGGCCGATGCGCTGCTGGACGCAGGCGACGAGAGCATGGCCGATGCAAGCAACGGCGACCTGCCCAGCAGCAGTAGCGCAAATACGCTCTTGTTGCACGGCGACTCCACCGGCATGACTCCGTCTGGCAGCCAGGGCAGCGCGTCGCTGCAGCAGCTCGCAGACGGCAGCTTCGCGTCCAACGGCGACATCACGACGAACGGCGCAGCGAAGCCCATGCTTCCGCTCGTCGTCGCCTTTCTCGACCACTTCGACGACGCGCTTGACGTTGTAGTCGGCTGCGCGCGCAAGACGGAAGTCGTGCGGTGGAGCTACCTCTTCGACGCCGTCGGCGAGCCGCGCGAGCTGTTCGAGCGCTGCATCGCCAGCGGCCACCTCAAGACTGCCGGCTCGTACCTGCTCGTGCTGCACAATCTCGAGCCGCTGGAAGAGAGCACGGCACAAGCGGTGCGCCTGCTCAAGCTGGCCGCAGAAGAGGAGAACTGGTCGCTCTGTCGGGATCTGCTGCGCTTCACGCGCAGCATCGACGAGGACGGCTCGGCGCTGCGGCATGCCCTGCACGAGACGGGTCTGCTGCAAGATGCGTCGCTCGCGCCAACGCCTTCCCTCGGCCGGTCTGGCCGGTCGAGTCCGCGCCCCAGCGGGCTCGCGCCTCCCGCACCTCCGCCGACGCTGGCGCGAAGCACCTCGGCGCCGACGGTCCTCGACACGAGCCTCATCGAAGAGGAGGAGCCGCTGTCGCCCACGATCCCGCAGGTCGCGCTCCCACACCCCGGTCTGCAGCGAGCCGTCTCGCTCTTCGGCACGCCGGCTTCGGGGCCACCAGTGCCGCAGGTCAGCGTCAATGGGCGCGTGATGCCCTCCGCCCCCTCGCGGCGCATCTCGACTGGCAGTCCGGGCGCCGGCAGGATCTTCCCGCGCAGTCCCTCGGCCGGCCTGGGCATGAGCCTCAGCCGCGTGGGCCTGCGCTCGACGGAGCGCCTGTGGGAGAGCGGCGCGTCCGCAGCGCGGCCACGCGGCATGCAGGCGCCTCTGCCGCCAGCGCCGCCAGAGTGACCCTTGCAATCGCATGATGAAACGCACGCAAGCCTTGCCTGAGCAGCAGGCTCCAGAAGGATGTGCAGCGCAGCGATGCAGACGGCGAATTTGGTGGAGACCCGAGGTAAGGGATACGTACGTCTGCGCTGAGGCCATCCCTCCCCCTGTTGCGCACGCCTGAAACAAGTAACATACGCATCCGATCTATTTTTGGAGACTCTTGAGCCGCTGCCTTTACTGCGCCTTCTTTGCGATCTCGGACAGCTGCTCGAGGTTACCGGCAAGCGCGCGCCGGCGCTGCTCGCGCCGTTCGCTGCCCTTGGTGATGAGGCTGCCGAGCTTCTGCCGCGCGAAGATGAATTTGGTTACGTTCTCGATGACCTGGCAGCCAACGTACTGCAGAGGGCAGCGGTCAGCACGCGTTAGTGTACGGCTGCGGGGCGGGCACTCACGTCGATGACCATCGCGCCCAGGAGGTGCTTCTTGAAGTCGCCCGGGATCTTGATGAGCTGCAGCCACGAGTTGAGCTCCGGCACAAACTCGGTGGCGCCGGCTGAGGCGTGAGGAGTCGTCAGTGAGCAGCTCGCACGCCTCGGCACGCTTGACCCACCGAAGGCGACGCCAAAGGCGCCGACGAGCGAGTAGTACATCGTTGGGTTGGCCGACAGCTTCTCGCGCCACGGCTCGCCGACGAAGCTGTGAAGGACGAAGTCAGCAGGCGCGCAAAGCCAGAGACGGAGCAGCGCAACTCACTTGGCGTGAACAGTCGAGACTGAGGTGCGTGAGTCGTGAGCAAAGCGAAGAGCGGCGCAGGAGCAGACGCGACGCACCCTGTTGGCTGAGGCCGATCAGGAAGACTGCCGTGTTGAGGAGCGACGGGTTGAACTTGGCTGTGAGGGAGCGACGGTCAGACGATAGACGCTTCGCTGAACAAGCCGCACGACTCACCCTCGAGGTCGATGACCTTCTCGGGCTCCTCAAACACCGGAACAAGGTTCGTGATGTAGCGCATCGACGCAATGTGCAGGGCGAATTGGCCGAGGATCGAGAGGAGCATGTACCAGTCGAGGATGCTCGCGAGCGGGCGCTGCTTCGACAGCTGCTCGCGCGGCGTGGCGCGCGACAGCATCAGGAAGCACACGCTCATGAGCATGCCGCTGATCGTAACCTGCAGAGAAGACGTCAGTACCACGCGCAGCACATCGCGCGTCCGCACCCACCTGGTAGTCGCCGTACTTGATGCCGTCGAGGTACATGACCGAGAGCGAGTAGGCCTGGATGAGGCAGTTGAGGCCGAGGATCTTGTACTGCTGCACCATGGCGACGAGACTGCAGCGGCCCTGCCGGATGATGTGCGTCACGGCCGCGAGGTTGGTGAGCTTCGAGGTGAAGGGCGCGGCAACGGAGGCGTCGCCAAGCTTGATCTGCGGCGGGCCATCCTCCATGTCCATGTCGGCCATCTGGCTCGTGATGCTCGAGAGGTCGAACTTCGCCGTCGGATTGTTGACGCGCTGCTGCTGCATCTTGCCCAGCGCCTCGTCGCGGGCCTTCTCGAGCTCCGGGTAGAGCGTCTTGAGCGCGGCAGGCACCGGCGGCGGCGGCTGATTGAAGCGCGCCGTGAGCTTGAGCTGCTGCTCGTACACCTTCTTCATGCGCTCGTTGCGCTGGTGCTCGGCAATCTTCTGCAGGTCCTCGGGCGTGCCGTCGAGCAGCGCCACGCCGATGTTCGCAGCCTTGAGCGCGCCCACGTCGTTGGTGCCGTCGCCGGCCATGAGCGTGATGTAGCCGAGGCTCTTGAGCGTGTTGAGAATGAGCTCCTTCTGCGACGGGCTGACACGCGCGTAGACCCAGGTGTTCTGCACCAGCACCTTCCAGGCGTCGCGCGTGGCGTACTGCTTCAGCGCGGCGCCCGTCATGCAGACGTCGTACGTGTCGAAGAGCGACTCGTCGATCGGCTCCGAGGCGTCGACGGGGATGATCTTCGACTCGTCGACCGTGCGCCAGGCAAGTTGCGATTCGTGCGTGGCGCCCTCGCGCGTGTCGAGGATGAGTGTCTCGCGGTCGACGATCTCGACCTCGCCGGCGACGTGGATGGCAGTAAGCGGGTTGTCGCCGGTGATCATGATGCAGCGGTGCGAGGAGTCGTTGAGCTGCTTGATCGTCACGACGGCGTCGGGCTTCAGCGGGCAGTGGAAGATGAGGAAGCCAGCAAACTCGAGCTGCGCCTCGACCTGGTCGCGCGAGAGTGCGTTGATGGCGTCGACGGAGCCGACGCCCTCGAGGTAGCGGTAGCCCAGCGCCAGCACGCGGCTGCCGCGGCGCGTGAAGCCCTTGTACGTCTCGTCGTAGCCGGCGGGCACGTTGCGGTACATGGAGCGCAGCGTCTCGGGCGCGCCCTTGACACTGGCAAACGTGCGGCGGCTGCCGTTGTGCTCAGTGACGAAGCTGACAGTCGACATGCGCTTGAGCGCCGACGAGAATTGGAAGCGGCGGCGCACGTTGACCGAGGCCTTCAGACGCGACTCCTTGATGTCCTGGGGCGCGAGCACGTCGCCCTTGTTGAGCTTCCATGCGAGCGCGTCGAGCGTCGTCTTCTCCATCGGGTCGCCGACGACGCCATCGTCGAGCAGCACAAGCGCGTGCGCAGTGGCGAGCGTGAGCGTCGTCTCGCGGTCCGTGTCCTTGAGCAGCACGAGGTCCGAGGGCTTCTGCGCGCCGACCTGCGCCACGCCCTGCACCTCGAGGTTCTCGCCCGTAATCGTGCCCGTCTTGTCGAAGCAGCACACATCGACGCGGCCGGCGTACGGGATGCGGAACGGCTCGGTGCAGAAGATGGCGTGCTTGGCGAGCGCCATGAGCGACGTGTTGACAGCCATCGAGAGCTCCATCGGCAGCTCCGGCGGCACGACGGACGTGATGATCATGACGCAGTCAAGAAGCAGCTTGCCCTTCGGGCGGCCCATCTCGTTGCCGCGCACCCACACGTACCAGCTCGCGGCGATGGCGAAGATGAGCAGGAAGCCGATGAAGAGGAACGCCTCGAGGTTGTTGGCCGTGACGCGGCCCTCGTTGGTGAAGACCATGAGGCGGATCAGCTGGCCCTGGCTCGTGCCGAAGCCGGTGCGCAAGACGACGGCAGCAGCGCCGCCGTCGGGCGTCTTCAGCTGGCCCTTGACGGGCGCCGCACCCTCGGCGCTGCCGGCAGCCGTGGTCTGCAGCACCTTGGTGCCGCCAAAGACGACGTTGTTGCGGTCCTGGCCGTTGACGTCCAGGCGGTCCTGGTCATCGCGCAGCTCAATGCCCTCCTTCAGTAGCGGCGTCGACTCGCCGGACAGCATCGCCTCGTTGACGATCGTGCTGCCGGACAGCAGCAGCAGGTCACACGGCGTGGCCGAGTCCTCCTTGGAGCGCGTCACCGAGACGACATCGCCCGGCACGAGGTCCGTCGTGCTGACCTCCGTCCAGGCGCCCGCGCGGTGCACCTGGATCTGGAACGGCTTGATGGACATGGTTCGGAACTCGCCGAGCGTGCGCAGGCGCTGCGAGGCGCGTGAGACACAAGCGAGGCACGCCACCGCACGGCACTCACCTGGAACACGACAGTGCACTCAAACACGACGAGCATGAAGAGCGTGAACAGCGAGTAGTACCAGTACTCATCAAGCATCCACAGGCCGACGCAGAAGATCTGGAAGACGAAGAACGGCGCCACGGCGTGCTCGGCGAAGAGCTCCATAAACGTCGGCATCGGAATGTCAAAGTGATTCTTGCCGTACGTGCCCTCAGCGAGCGTCACATCCTGCTGCGACGCCAGGCCGCGCGAGCCCTTGAACGAGCCGAGCAGCGGGCGCGCATCGGCGGGGAACGGCAGGCGGCGGAACGTCGGCACGGAGACGAGCGGCGACGAGTGCACGGCCGTGACGGCGGCCTTGGGGTCGGGCTGCGTGAGGATGTACTTGTCGGCCTGGTAGGTGAAGGAGACCTCCTCGGGCAGGCCCTCGCGCTTCACGCGGTTGATCTTGGCCAGCTCGCCCTCGCCCTTGTGGGCGCGCGGGTAGATGCGCACGATGGACGCATCGGCGATGGTGCGGGCCTGCGCCGCGTCAGCACTCGCTCCTGCCTGTGCGCCACCGCAGCACTCACACTGGTGCAGGTGATGGCGGCGCGGGCGCCGATGCTCCAGCGCGTCACGAGGAAGCTGAGCGCATGCGCCGAGATGAGGCCGACGGTGTAGACAAACGTCCACTCCTCGGAGCGGATCCAGCGGTCATAGGCGACAAAGTAGGCGTACGCCAGCAGCGGGTAGAGCACGGCGAACGGCGTGGCGTAGAGGTGCCAGCGCGTCGCGATGGGCGAGTGCAGCGTGACGCGCTGGATGTCCGGCGACGTCACGGGCGGGCCGGCGACCCTGTGAGGAGCGTGAGTGGGGTGAGGTGGGAGGGCCAGGCGGCAGACGCACATGGTGCTCGGCGTCGCGCAACGGCGCGGAAGCAGGAAGTCCGGAGGCGAGCTCGGCTGGCGGAGCAGGCGAGACTGCAGCGGCGGGCACGGAGGGTGAGAAGCAGGGCCGCACTGAGCGTGACTGTTGACACTGGAGACAGCAGGTGTGGTCGGGAGCAGGCCAGGCCGGTGGGCCCAGAGGCGTAGCCGGTGTCGGCCGCCTCTGGGAGGGCCAGGAAGCCGCTGAGCGCCACGTTGACGGTTACGTAAGCCTCCCTCTCGCACGGGGCACCGCGAAATGCACGTGCGAGCGTGGGAGCAGCGCGAGTGGAGGCCCGGCGCTAACGGCGAAGCGCTGCGCCGGGAAGGTCGCCGCCGCCGAGCTCGCCGGACGGCCGCCCGGGGCTGCGAGCTCGCTCGTCGTGGGCCATGGCGGCCGCAGAAGGAGCGCGAGGGGCGGCCGCGGGAGTAAGCTGACGCCCCTGCCTTTGCGGTGCCTGCTGCGCGCACTCAGACTGCGCGTGCTGCGCGCCATGTGCCGCTCCACTCCTCCGCGCCCGCTCCACACGGCAGCGCATGCAACGGAGGCTCGCGCACGCCGGCGTCCTCTTAAGCCCGCCGTCGGCAGCACGTCTCTTGCCCACCCACCACCATACACACAGCAACCATGTCGTCCTCCTCGTACCCGCAGCGCCCCTTTGGCAAGACCGGCGCAAAAGTCTCAGCGATCGGGTCAGTTCCGCTGCCCCAGCGCCTAGCGCGCCCTCGCTCACCGCTTCACCTGGCCCGCAGCTACGGCGCCATGGGCCTCAGCGCCTTCTACGGCAAGCCCAAGTCGCAGCAGGAGTGCGACGTCGTCTTTGACCGCCTCGTCCAGCTCGGCATCAACTTCTGGGACACGTGCGTGGGCTGCGAGAATACCTGTGTGCGCTGCTCCTGCTCACACCCCGGCGCAGCTCGGACATCTACACGTCCACCAGCAAGCTGGGTGAGAACGAGGAGCGCATCGGCACCTGGTTCGCCAGCAGCGGCAAGCGCGACTCGGTCTTCCTCTGCACTAAGGTGCGCTGTCTGCTGTAGCGACGCATGCCGTGCACCTCACTCATAACCCCCTTCGTAGTGGGCCTTCACGCTCGGCGAGGACGGCTCGCGCGGACAGCGCGGCGACGCCGAGTACGCGCAGCAGGCGTGCGACGCCTCGCTGAAGCGCCTGCAGACGGACCGCATCGACCTCTACTACCACCACCGCCCCATGAAGGGCCAGATCAGCGACTCGGCACGCGGCATGAAGGCCTGCCAGGACGCAGGCAAGATCCGCTTCGTGGGCGTGAGCGAGTACTCGCTCGAGCAGCTCAAGGAGTTCAACGAGATCTGCCATGTGAGTAGGCCAGTATGTCCGTGCTGCCCGTGCTCACACCCCTCTGTCTAGATCGACGCGTACCAGATCGAGATCTCGCCCTGGACGCCGCAGCCGCTCACCAACGGCCTGGTCGAGTGGTGTGTGGCCAACGGCACGGCCATCGTGCCCTACTCGCCGCTCGGCCGCGGCTTCCTCACGGGCAAGTTCTCAAGCCCCAAGGACTTTGAGGAGGGCGACTTCCGCGGGCAGAACGCCCGCTTCGCCGAGGATGGTGAGTTTTGTGCGGGCTTCGGCAAGTGCGGCAGAGGCTGACGCCTCCTTCAGCTTTTGAGCACAACTTGAAGCTGGTCGACTCGATCAAGAGCATCGCCAGCAAGAAGGTGAGCTGTGCTGCCGCGAGGAGGCGTGCACCCAGACTCACGATCCTCCTCAGGGCGCCACTCCCGGCCAAATCTCGCTCGCCTGGCTGCTCGCCAAGGAGCCCACGATCATCCCGATCCCGGGCTCGACCAAGGTGGCCAACATCGAGGAGAACGCCAAGGCAGCTGAGATCAAGTTGAGCGCCGAAGAGGTCGCGAGCATCGACAAGCTCGTGCACGAGTTCAAGGTGAGCCGCACTCGTGTAGCCTTACCTCTCCGACGCTACTTCTAACGCCGCAAAATAGTGCGTAGGAGAACGGTACCCTGAGGCCTTTAAGGGCTCGCTCGCTTTCTAGGTGATGGACGGCTGCATGAGGTAGAATCGCACATCTGTGGTACACCAGCTGCCTGAATCAGGTAGATGAGATTGGCGCATGCACGCAGCGAGAGCCGTGGGTGGGCTAGAAGTACAGTGGTGTTGAGCAAGAGCAGGAGAAGATTACAGGGTCAGGTAGTGGCTGGACGACGCCTCAGCAGAGGAGGTTGCCCGACGTCGCGACGGCCTTGACGTCCTCGTCTGGCCTCGGCGTCGTGCGGTGCTCCTCGCGGGGCGCGGCCTCAGGCTCGAGCAGCAGCGAGTGGCGGCGCATGGGCCGGTGCTGCTCGCTCGCCTCGTCGAGAGAGGGAATGCGAGCGCCGAGGTTCAGGCTGCCGCGGCGCGATGAAGGGCTGCACGGCGCCGGCACGACGAGGTCGACGAACGAGGCGCCGTGCACGAAGGTCGGTCGGGTCGGCGAGATGGGCTTTGGAGCCACCAGGCGCGGCAGAGGGCTCGCTGGACCCTCCATAGCCGGCATGCCGGGCAGCGAGGCGCGGCGGCGGGAGATGGCCGCGAAGTCGGCGCGCAGAGATGGCGGCACCGGGCCGAGCACACGCTGCTGCACCTGCTCGGTTGCCACAGCCTGTGGCTCGCATGCGGCGATGGCGAGGGCCACACGAGGCGGCGCAGCCGGCGACGGCGCAATGCTGCGCAGCTTCGACTTGGGCGGACGCGGAGGCTTGGGCCCGACGACGCGCGCCAGGATGTTGGCCGGCTGCGCCTGCAGCGCCCGACGAGCAGCCGAGCTGCTGTACTCGCGCGGCACGGAGGCTAGCAGACGCAGCTCCTCTGCTGCAGCCGAGGCCTCGGGATCGACCGCGACGTCCTTGTCTGCATCGGCCTCGGCCTCCTCCGCGATCGGGCCACCGAGCTTGGCAAGGCGTGCGCACGCCTCGGTGCTCGAGCCGGCCGCCCAGGAGAGAGGACGAGCGGTGCGGCGGGTGTGCCGCGCCGACGTCGTGAGGCGAGCATCGGCTGCGGCCGCGAGCACGGACGACGGCGTGGCGATGCTTGCACGGCGCTCGCTCCTGCCTCCGAGAGGCGAGGGTAGGCCCATGCCGATGACGCCGCAGACGGTATTGCGCTTGCGGGCGCGAATGGCGGCAGCGCGGTCCGTGGCGTCGGCAAACTCCTCCTCCATCTGCTTGCGCACCGAGAGCACGGGCAGCGAGAGCGGCATCTGCGAGCTAAAGCTCGGCACCTCCTCCTCGGGCAGCGACCAGAGGGTCGCCAGCGGCAGCTCGAGCGGCGACGTGTCGCTGACGCTGCGCTTGAGCTGTGAGGCAACGGCGAGGCGCGAAGGCATTGAGGCAGCGAGACGCGGCTTGGCTGTACGCTCGCCCAGCGGCGGCGTAGGAGCGAGCTCGCGCTCGCGGGCAATGTCCAGCGGGCCTCGTGCCTCCTCGCCCTGCGACGCACGGCGGATGGCGCGGGCAAAGCTGCGACGCGCTTGTGCGTTGACGGCTGCGGCATCGGCAACAGGCTCGAGGCAGGCGTTGCCGCGCTTGGGCGACGGCACAGTGGGCGAGTAGCAGTTCGGCGTCAGGGTGCCGTCGCTGTCCGACTCGCTGTCGTCAAAGACAAGAGGCGCGAGTGATAGCGCCTGCGTGTCAGACGCTGGCGGCACCGGCGCCGAGATCCGCTTGGCGTGGTCCGAGACGATCATCGGGGCCGGCAGCAGGCCGCTCGCGGCAGTCTGACTCGTGCTGGCGACCGGGTTGGAGCTCGCACGACGACGCGCCAGGAGGCTGGATGATGCGGCAGGCTGCGCGGACCAGTGGGTGCGCTCGAGGAAGCGAGCGGCCGGCGGCGACGTGTCGAGCGTCAGGCTGTTGACGCCCATGCGGCGCGTGCGCAAGTTGCTCGGCGAGCTGGCGCGACGCTGTGTCGGCGCTGGCAGAGACGATACGGGGCTCTCGGTCGGCGTCACGATGAGAGCAGTGTGGCGAGCGGCGATAGCCGAGGCCGGCAGGTGGTGCACCTGGATACCGTGCGCCTGGCGTGCCTCGTCGCTGAGGGTGCGTGTGAGCACCTGTCCGGCACCCTGCGGAGCCTCCTTGACGGCAAGCAGTGCGCCCTCGACGAGGTACGCCGGCACGCCGCTGAAGGGCACGCTGTCGTCGGTGAAGACACTGCCGCGGCGCGAGCCGCAGTGCGAGACCGGAGGCAGCGGCGATGTGGATCCGGAAAGGTGGCTGCTGCGCCGCAACGAAGCGTGCGAGGTAAGCAAGAAGGGCGGCTCCGAAGAGGTGCCGCCGGAGCTGCGGCGGACGGGCGCGCTGGAAGAGGTGCGCCGCCGTTGAAGTCCCGAGCCGGAGGGGCTCGGCAGATCCTCGACCAGTCCGGGTGTCGGAGGGAAGGAATCCGTCGGCGAGGTCGACGCAAAGCGGTCGAACATGAGCGTCGTGGCGCCCGTGAGGCTGCGCCGCTCAGCGCGGTTGAAGCTCATCTGCGTCGGGCTGCAGTCACGGCTGTCGCCGCCGCTGCGCGAGGACAAGTTGGAGCTGCCTGCCGAGACGGCGCTCTCGTCGGAGCAGCGGCGCGTCATGTTCCAGCCGGAAGCGAGAGGCAGAAGACTTGTGCCGTCGAGACTCGACCATGGCTCCTTGCCGATGCTGGAGCGCGACAGGCTGCCGTTGCGCGTCAGCAGGCGGAAGCCGGTGCGCGTCGGCGACGAGCTGGGCGAGACGTCGGGGCTGGTGTCGACGCCGGCGATGGCCACGTGTGTGGGCGTCGGCGAGAAGCAGGCGCCAGACTTGCGCAGTGCCGCCTGGTGTGCGGCCAGTGCGCTGCCACGGCGCTCGGGCAGAAGCGTCGGCTCGGAGGTGAAGGCCGACATGTTGAGAGAGGCGCCAGGCCAGCGAGGTGATTAGCGGTAGAAGGTGCGAAGGGAGCGATGGCGAGTGTGGAGACTGAGCAAGATAGGATACAGTGTGAGCGAGCGGCGATGGATGCGAGGCGAGAAGGAGAGATGAAGCAGCTGGTGCGGAGGTGGGCCATCGGTGCAGCATCGCCGCCTTTTGAGCAGCTCGGATCTCTCCGGCACTCACCTATGCGCAGCAGTTTGTCGAGATGCGAGACTTCGATGTACACAGACGACGAGCACAGACGGAAGCGAAGCGGAGGCACGCGGCACCGACCGCGAATGCGGGGAGCAGTGGGTGCGGAGGGAGGACCCGGCGCGGTGGGACGCGTGGGACGGCGGCGGCGGCGCCGAGCACAATGCGGCGTGGCTCTCGGTTCTCGGGGCCGCGCGGGGACGGCTGCGCGAGCGATGCGGCGGGCGCTCAGAGCTCAACGGCCGCAGCGTTTGTATGCGGCGCCTGCGGCCTCTTGCACCCGAGCGGCGGGTGCGGCGGCCGCGGCCCTCGCGCGGTTGCGGCGGCGCCCAACGGTCGGCGACGCAGCGACGCGCCAGGAGACGAGCAGCGCGTGCCAGGCAGGCGCCCGATGGCACGGCACGGCAGCACCTCCGAAGCGGCGCAGCGGGCGGGCCTGCCGTATGCGGCGGCGGCAGCGACGGTGAGCGCCTTGGCTGGCGGCTGAGCCAACCTTGACGGCCGGATAAGCGCAGCGAGCGGTGGCAGGTGCGTGCCGAGAGCGTGGGAGCAGCAGCGATGTCAGCCACGGGGCGACACGAGATAGCCTTGAGAGAGCGAAGAGAGCGTGGCGAGCGCAGAGAGAGCAGCGTGCGCCCGCGGCGGATGCGGAGCGGCGAGTGAGCGAGGAGACGGGAGTGCTTGAGGGGAAGTGAGGGTTGGAGGGAGAGAGGCGACGGCGCCGGCGGTCGGTGCGGCTGCCTCTGGCTCAGGCTGGGCGACGTCTGCGCGGTGGGTGAGTACCCAAGCTCAGGCGAGCTCGTCCAGCGTCCTCGTTCGGACAGCCAGGCGTGTCAACTGCTACATTGGGCGTGTGAGAGGGCGGCCATGGCGCCGTGCCTGCGTCAGTCTCTGCCTCTGGCGCACAGGAACGCGGCGGCCGTCGCCATCGCGCCGGTGTCCGAGGGGCGTGCGAGGGCGTTTTGGCGCGGCGCTTGCGCCTGTCGGGCGGTGTCAGCCGCGCCTTGCCCTCACGCACCGCTTGCCTTGCACCTCGCACTCCATCGCCGTGCTGCGCGCTGCGCTCCTGCGCTGGCACGTACCGCGAGCCAAGCACCATTCAAATTCGTCCACCTTGCCGGCGACATGCTGCTGCAACTGCGCCTTGCCTCGCAAGAGGGCACTCCCTTCTCGAAGGGCAGCAGCTGCGCCCTGCCCTGCCAAGCTGCCAACTCCGCCCGTGCCGCGCGCCCACGCATGGACGCAGGGCCGCATCCCGCCGCGCCGAGCTCCCGCGCGACGTGCTCCCTCACCCCGCGCAGCGCTCGGCCTGCTCGGCACACTCTCATGCGAGCGGTGGATGCTCAGCGTGCCGAGATGCGTGCGCGGTGACTGCGTCGTGCAGCCGTCATACGACAAGGAGGACCGCTCGACGGGGGCCAAGGGCGGTCTGAGCGTGGCATGCACGATGGCGGCGCTGCAGTTGTGCTACCGCTGCGCCTCCCCGCTCGCGGCACCGGCGTTGGCCTCCTACGCAGCTCCGCCTTGCACCACTCCTCGCCTTGCTGCGGCCTCCTATGCAGCGCTGCTGCAAGGCATTCCACAGCCGGCAGCGCAGCGCATCGTGGGCATCCTCAGCTCGCCCGCCGCGGACGGCGAGCTTGCCGCAGCTTGCGCCTCTGGCCGGTCCGATGCGCACGGCGCGACCCGACGTTGCGCCAGCGCGCGCATCGGGACCACGCCTTGCCCTCGGGCGCCGAGCGCGGCGGCGACGGTCTTTCCTTCTTCGCTGCGGTCGCACGCCGGAAATGGGCCACCACAGCAGCGCACGGCTTGTGATAGGATCAGCTTGCCGCAGTAGCACCTCACCTGTGCCTTCTCGGCGCGCCGCGCGGCGCTGCGGCGTCCTCTGGCGGAGCGCGACGCACAGCTGCGCCCGGCAAGGCGGAGTCGTGATGGGCGCCCGCTGCATGCTCTCTTCGCCCTTCCATCTTCCTCACATGCGGCACCCGCACCGCTGCCAGTCTTGAAGGCTTCAGCTTTGCTATCGCCTCTTCGGCTCGCCAAATGCTCCGCGGTGCGGATCCGCTGCCATGCTCGCGACTCTGACTGCCAAGGCGCGTGGCTGGCGGAGCTGCGTGCGGGGCAGGGCGCGTTGCCGGGTCTTGGACGCCGTCGTCCGCACCGTTGCTCAACGCCGAGGAGCTCCTTGAGCGCTCCCGTTTTCCGTCGACAGTCAGGAGACACCGACTGGCATGCCGGCGAGCTACCCAAATGGTCGAGCTCGTCGGGGGTCAGGCGCGCGGTGTCGAGCAGGGATGGCGGCAGTCTGGTACGCGCTCGACGCGTCGCGCCAAAGTCTGAGTCGAGGGATCAGCGCAACGCATCGCAACGGCTCGCACTGCCGCAGCTCAAAGCACCCCATTTTGCGCCATGCCGTTGAAGAGCAGCCGCTCAGCATCGCAGTATCACGTGGGAGCATGCCGGCGAACCGCTGCCCGAGCTTCCAGGAGGCAGGCAGCCGCAGCACATGCGACTTGACGACGCGTCAGGGGATCGCCGTTGCCGGTCGGGAGTGACGAGGGCAGGCTTCTCCTCACCGCCGCTCTCGGCAATCCCGCCTCGGCAATCTAGAATCTTGAGCGGTAGAGAGCAGAAAGACAGGGGCATGGCTTCGTGCCGGCCACGGACCTCAAGTCGCCCGGCTGGACCAAGCTGACGCGCGAGGTGAGTCCGTCTACTGCTGGCCTCGTTGCGCGTCGCTAAGGAGTGCTGCATCACAGCACGGCATCGTCGTGCCCGCCGCGCAGCAGCAGGACGACGCCCTCAAGGCGCGTAAGCGTACCCTTGAAGGCGGGTCGGCATGCCAGGCCTGTAGGTCGTCGAAGTGTCGAATGAAATACAGCGCCAGATGATGGCAGATCTAGTGTACAATGTTCTTGAGTCGGTGACCGTCTCCTTCCCGCCGCTACCAGTCCATGCGTGCCGGGGCACGCTTCTCGGGCGGTGGTGTTGCAACTGGCGGAGCAGCGATGCCAGTCCAGCGCTCAATCGTGCGCCCGATGCCGCGTGGCGCCTCTGTCCCGTTCGTGCCGTCACCCGAGGCCGCGTCCGATGCGCTTGGATGAGACTTGCTGCTCACGCCGAGCGAAGGCACGCCGCGATTGAGCCCCTCCAACAGCACTACCACGCGTCGAGGTCAGCGCAAGGTCGGCCCTGAGAGGGCGTCTGACTTACAGCAGGCCTTGCAGAGCTCGTTCGAGGCCATGTATCCGCAGCGCGTGCATGTCTCTGGGTCAAAGTGTCAGCACACGCCGTTTCTGGGCTGCACAGGACTCACGCTGCACAGCGCGTGTCACGGTGCTGCCGACTCGCAGCGCCTCGCCGGAGCGGATGATGTCGATGGCAGCGCTGGGACGCACGAGCTCAAGCTCGCGAAGGTACATGCGAGCAAAGCCGCGGTATGCCGCCGGCGAGTAGGAGCACTCCGTTGAGAAGTAGTCGAGCTTCTTGAAGTAGGCGTACCTGAGGCGGATGCGTGTGAGCCAGGACACAGAGGCCTTGCACGCGGCTGCGCTCACATCACAATCTCCTTCTCGTAGGCGTACTTGAAGGGCTTGCTGCGGCGAATGCCCGACAGGCCGGCGAAGTCTGAGCCCAAGCCGCCGGCACTGCCACAGCCGCCAGCGTCCTCATCGGCAGGAGCATTTGAGTCTGCGCCCTTCGTCATGATCTCGGTGCACCGCTCGAGACGCGCAATGTCGCCACGCAGCACTGATGTCGCGAGTCAGAGAGGGAGCTGCGCAATCACGAGAGGCACGCACCGTTCATCAGGACCGTCTCTGCCATGTCGTCTGCGTTGTGGCCCGTGACGATATGGTCGATGCCGAGCGCTGCAGCGCCGCGATCCAGCGCCTGTCTTCGGAAGACGCCGCAGAACGTACCTAGACAGCGCAGCAGGCGTCAGAAGCCAGCACGTCGGCGCAACGCCACCGCGCCTCACAGTTGTTCTTGCCGCCGATGGAGCGCACAATGTCGTCCATCGTCCAGCCGTAGAGCTCGTTGTACGAGAGAATTTTGAGCGGCAGGTCGTACTGCTGCTGGTTGCGCTTGACGGTGTCGAGCGAGTCGTCGCGGTAGCCGGCGATGCCCTCGTCGATGCTCAGCAGGTACAGGTCGAGGCCGTACTTGTGCCGCTCGTTGAGCGTCTTCATGATGTGTGCCAGCACCGTGCTGTCCTTGCCGCCGGATGCGCCAATCGCCACACGGTCGCCCGGGGCGAAGAGCTGCGCATCGACGATGGTGCGGTGGATCTCCTCCTCGAAGACGTTGTAGAAGCACTCGCGGCACACGAGGGCGCCTGTCTTTGGCCGGCGCAGCACCGCGCGCGCCGTGACGCACGTCGTGCAGAGCTTCTGCGACATGCGGCTGGGAGACAACAGCTGGGGTGAGGCGATTCTGCGGCGCCCTGCCAGTCGAGTGCTTGAGTCTTGAGGCTGATGTGGGCTGAAGGCAAGGCGCACCGGACCCGCGGGCCTAGAGTGGAGCACGCGCGCGCTTATGTAAGTAAGCGCGCGCCAAAAATGTGCCTCCGCTGCGCCCTGGCTTCCCGCCGGCCCGACCGCGCTCCTCTCCTCGCATCCACTTCCTCCCACTCCCGGTCTGCCACCATGCGTCAATTGAAGCACCACGAGTCCAAGCTGCTCAAGAAGTGCGTCGCGTGCCGAAGTGCCGCGCGTTCGCTCGGCTGACACACAGCGCCCAGGCATGACTTCCTGCAGTGGAAGCAGGATGCGGGCATGCGCGAGGTCAAGGTCATGCGCCGCTACCACATCCAGAACCGCGACGACTATCACAAGTGAGTGCAGCACGAGCGTGGAGCGCGAGTTGAGCGGAACGGCGAGGTGCGAGGGCGCTGCTTTGCTCTCTGCGGCCGTGCCTTCTGAGTGGAGGACAGGACTGCGGGGTCTCGCTCGCGCGACAATGCTGACGCGGCCTGCAGGTACAACGTGCTGGTCGGCCGGGTCCGCCATCTTGCACTGCGCCTCTCCGCCCTTCCTGCTCGCGATCCATTCCGCGGCGCGCGGGAAGAGGCGCTGCTGGCGAAGCTGTACGACATGGGCCTGCTGGACACGGGCGCCAAGATGAGCGACGTGCTCGAGAAGCTCACCGTCTCGAGCTTTGCGCGGCGGCGCCTGCCTGTCGTCATGGTGCGGCTGAAGATGAGCGAGAGCGTCAAGCAGGTGAGTGACGGTGTCGAGTGTCAGATCTGCGCACAAGCGGCAAGGAATGGCTGCACCCGCAGTGGCGTGCAGCTTGGCGGAAGAAGGATGTGACGAGCTGGGGCGACTAGGTCTGGCAAAGACTCATGTTGTGTTGCTCCGCCGGGCGGTCAGACAGCGGCTCTTGAGCGGCGATGCGCGCATCGCTTCGCCGTGCCCCAGGCTGACACCTCGTCTGCAGGCCGTGACGCACATTGAGAAGGGCGAGGTGCGCGTGGGCGCCGACCAGATCACAGATCCCGCCTTCTCCGTCACGCGCAACATGGAGGACTTGTGAGTGGACACACTAGCGCTGAGGCGAGCGTCCGGAGCTGACAGGTGCTTCGCTTTGCCGCTCTTTGCTCCGCAGCGTCTCTTGGGTTGACCAGAGCAGCGTCAAGCGCACCATCGCGCAGTACTCCGGCCAGCGCGACGACTTCGCTTTGCTCTGATACCCGCTCACCGTCACTCATTGTACCACTATCTGCTCGTCATTGCATCAATTTTTCCAGCGCCTTCGTCTTGCAGGACCGTGAGTGCGCACGAAGACCGGTCTGAGCTCACGCGAGTGAGCTGGCGAGGGCCGACTGCAGCGAGCTCCAGGCGATGCTCTTATCTTCCTCTGCGCTGGCCCTTGGCTACGCCTGCGCGCCCTGCTCGCAGCTTGATGCTCATCCAGCATCCACGACGTGGCAACAAGATCCACGACGCGGATCGAGTCGAGCAAGCCGTGCGCACTTCCGTCGTCGGACAGCACGCGCGAGGCCTCATCTCAGACCGCCTCGCACAGCGCGCCGCCGCGTCGCGCCACGTCGCAGAGGACCGCCTCCTGAGCGCGACTTGCGTCCATTGCGCCGCCCCGACGATGTGGAGAGCTGCAGCAGGAGCGGCCCAGTCACTGAAGCGCTCAGAAAGCAGTCCCGGACCGGCGTGCAGCCTCGGGCCCGGCATCTCGATCTGCGGCGCGCGTAGAACTAGAGTCAGGCGAGCTGCTCAGGGGCAAGCCGAGATGATGACACCAGCTTGGCGCCGCCGCGACGAGCCCCACAGCCGCTCCGCCGCGAAGTGCTCCTCATCAGCGGTTGACAGCGTTCGCGTCGTGGCACGTCGTGGCACGTCGCGGCACGTCGTGGCTCTCGAGGCTCCTGGCCCGTCGCGGCCCGTCGTGGCACGTCGTGATCCGTGCGGCCACGCTGAGGGACGGCATGTGTCGGCCCAAAACCAGGGCCTCGCTCCGCACTCATCCTTGATCAGACACCACCACTCGCTCCAGTCTTGTCGCTTTTGCCCTTGCCTTCAGCTTTACGCCTCTTCCCCGTCTGTCAGCCGCGCACACTCGGACATGTGTCACGACTCCGACTCCTCGGAGGGCTTCGAGGTCGAGGCCATCTATGGCTACTCGCGCACGCGCAAGGAGGTCGCCGTGAAGTGGAAAGGGTGCGTCTGCGGCAAGCTCGGAGCGCGCGGCACCTTCTGTCCTCCGTCGACCTCTCGGCTGATGCTTCGCGTCTAGCTATGGCCTCAAGAAGGACGAGTGGCAGCCGCTGCCGCACGTCGAGATGGGCTGCGGCGAGCTGCTGCTCCGCTTCAAGAAGCTCGCGGGCATCGAGCCGGACGTCGAGCTCGAGGACACCGAGTCCATCGCGCCCGATCACCGCGGCTGGCAGAAGTACCGCCTCTCTGACGACGAGGATGAGGACGAGCCTGACGACGAGCCTCGGCGTGGCGAGGAAGATGACGACTCGGCCGATGCGTACGAGGCAGAGGCCTCGGACGACTCCGACCCCGAGTCGGCGCAAGTGGGACGCAAGCGCAAGCGCAAGGCGCCGCCGTCGCCCACCAAGCGGAAGCCTGGCCCGAAAATACACCGCGTCAAGGATCCCGTGTCGCTGCAAGAGGACCGCCGAGCGCGCGCAGCGAGGGCCACCAAGTCGAAGCCTGTGAACGACTACACGATCGGCATCCCCAAGCCGCCGAAGGAGACTCGCGGAGTGCGTGGACGCCGAACTTGCCTCGTTGAACATCTGACTGACCGTGCCACGCAGCGCGACGACCCTCTCGGCCCTCATGACGACGCTTACATTCTCGGGACGATTTTCAACTGGTTCTGCTCTATCGGTCCCGTCGGCGACCTCAACCGCTTCGCTTACCTTCAGAAGATCGCCGGGCTCCCTGGCCCGACCGAGAAGCGCAAGGCCGGCGAGCTCGTTCGCACCGGCATCCAGGCGACGATGCACCGTCTGGTCGACCACGCGCTGCAACGCGGCAGCCTCAAGCCGCCGACGGGAGTGAAGCGCGTCACGAATCAGCAGACCGCCGACATGATCGCTGGCGAGTCTTGCCTGCGCTCTCAGCCGCACGCTGCAGCGCTGATGAGTCAATGCAGCGATCTACGAGCTCTGGCAGGGCAGGGTCCCTGGCTGCTCTCACTCGCCAGAGTGGATCTCGATGGCCAACGCGCGCAACCTGTCTCTCGACCGCAGCAAGGAAGGAGCCAAGGTGGGCAACGAGCGCCTGCGTCAGCGCGCCACGCATCTCTTCAGCAAGATCAAGACCGAACTGCGCAAGTGTGGCTGAGCGCAGTCACAACGTGTGCGGTGGTCGCGGGCCCCACGTCTCAGCGATGAAATGCGATGTGATTCGACGTGCGCTGCAGTGGGAGACGCAGATGGGGTATCGCTAGAGGTCGTGGTGCGGTGGCGGCTTGGCGTCGGCGAGCGGCGAGACGCTCAGGGTCCGAGCCTCGTAGTCGTGCTCAAGGTACTTGCCGCGCATCCAGTTTTGCCTGGCAGAAGGAGGGCATGGTGAGTAGAGCCGCGGACAGAGAAGGTAGCGACGTACCCGACGAGCCACACCTTGCCCCGTGGCGTCTCGACGCTGGCATCGCCGAAGATCTGGTGGAACAGGCGAGGTCAGCGCGCTGCGTTGAGATTGGGAAGCCATGCATGCGGACGCACGGAAGACAGGCACTGCTGCGTCTCTTGCCTCGGCTGCTGCTGGATCCAGTCAACGGCCTTCTGCAGCATGTCGCCAGTGAAGCTGCTCTGCGCATCGTAGATCCGCGGGCCAGCCGAGAATCTCAGCGGCAGAGTGGGCGGTCCGGCATCGTCGGAGCGCTTGCCGGTCTGCGTGGGGCAGCCCGACTGTGGCGAGTAGTACGCGACGGTGCATGCGTCGTACTCGAAGAGCTGGCCCTTGATGCTGAAGCCGAGCTTTGGCGGGTTCGCGCAGTCGTAGAAGCCCTGCACGCGGCCTTGTTCGGGCAGCTCCTGGATGCGCATGCCGGCCTCCTGGAAGAAGTAGCCTAGGTGAACAGCGTGTGAGCTCCTGCGGCGACGGCGATGGCGACCACGACTCACGGGCTTCCTCGCGCGTCGTCAGCGTCACGGACGTGCCGCTGTCGGGGTAGAAGACGCGCACCGTCGTCGAGTTCATCGGCCGGCCGTTGATGGTCGTCTTGACGAGCGAGGCGGCGTTCTGCACGACCCAGCCTGGCGTCGTCGAGCGTCAGCTTCGAGCGACTGGCAGCTGCTCGCTGCACACACCTTCAGACGGCTCGAGGAAGCCTGCATCAGCGTCGCTGCTCCCGCCGCCGAGGGTGACGGGCGTGCCCTGACCGAGACCGGTGCTGCCAGGCGCATGGCCGACGGCGAGCGTGCCGCTGTTGTCAGGCTTGAAAGCAAGTCCGAACGTACACGCCTCGAGCTCGCCGAGGCCGCAGAGCGTGTCAAAATAGCCAAACGGCTGCGTCGTGATGTTCTCGCTCGGGATGAAGCCGATGATGCCTTGGCCCGGGTACTGCGCCGATGAGGTGTCCAGCACACCGAGGGGCTGCTTTGCCGTCTTGAGGTGGTCGATGCAGACTGAGTCCTTGTAGACGTTGCCCGTGAAGTTCTGCACGCCGCCGCCGTCGGCCGTGGTCGAGATGTAGCCTGCAAAGGCTGATCAGCTCAGAGCGCGGGCGGCAACACGGCGACACGCACTATTGACGAAGGTCTCATTGAGGTTGAGGCCGAAGCGCGTAGGCCGGTACACGCCGGCGTTGAGGACCGTGTCGCCGCTGCCGCTGTCGACGAGGATCTGTGTGCGAGAAGGTCAGGCACAGCCCGTCCACCCCAGCCCGATGCCACACACCTTCGCATGATGCTCGCCTGCCTTGGCGTCGACGAACCAGTAGCTGCCGTTGCTGCTGACCGACGTCATCATCTTGCGCACTGACGAGGCAGAGCTGGCCGGTGCTGGTGGGCCGTCGCGCGTGTCTGTCGTCGTAGGCGCGGGCAGACCGTCGGGTGGGCCTGGCAGGTTCTTCGGCGGTGGCTTTTGCTCGGGCGGATGGCGGCGGTCGAGCGGTGCGCCTGCGCATGCCGTCGACACCGCTGCGAGCAGCGCGAAGAAGGAGAGAAGTGAAAGCTGCATGAGTATGTGCGCCGTGGAGGCAGTGAGAAGCTTGTGATGGTGAAAAGGAAGCGAAGAAGGGTGCTCGTCGAAGAGAGCGAAGTCGCACGACGGCGGCAGAGACGAAACAGGAGGCGCAGGTGTGAGACGATGGCACTGCTCTCGCACGCACGCGAGATGGCCGGCAGCGGCGCTCTGATGGCTCTTCACCTGGGTGCTGCGGCGGTGAGATGGCTATTTGTGTTGAGCTACGGGGTGTCGAGGCAGAAGTGCCCATCTGCTGCGCACTTCCACCTTCCAAAGGCCTGGGTCTGCCCCTAGCACGCCGATTTGCGCATCGTTTGCGAGCCCAGGCCGCTTTTAGCACTCAATAGGCGGCTCTTGTCGCCACCGCGCGCGCGCGTGCCCTCTGCGGTGACTTTAGCTCCTCGCTCTCCGCCTTTTCTCACACCTCCCTCAGCACCGTCAGACGCGAGGTCGAGACCAGCAAAGCTGCGCCGCGTGGGTCTGGGCCCTGATATAGCAGGCGCGTACCAGTCGTATGGGGAAGGGACTTGATCCTGCACATGCCGCTGCTGAAAGCTGGTCAGGAGGTGGAGCGTGCAAGAATAGCATCGCAGAAGGCCTGCTCAAGGCGCTTCATTTTGACGGCATGACGTCCATCGGGCGTTGGTGCCCAGAAGGCCCAAGCCGGTGCCGGACAGCACGTTTGCTTGTGGCGGCGCTGGACCACGACGCGAGGCCGTCTCATCTCGGACCCTTGCTCCTCACTCTCCGCACGGCTGGGCCGAAATCAAGGCGCGTACGTCCGTCGCTCGGGCGTGTCATTCGGCGGGAGGTTGAGTCCGATGGCGAGGTGGGAGTGCGAGCGAGGGGCGGGCACGCGCGCGGCGGCCCACGGGTGGGCCGTGAGCCGCCGTCACGTGCGGCGTGGGAGCAGGTCTCTGTGCTTCTCGCACTGCAGCGGGCCGCGCTCAGACCGCGCGGCGCGTTCACGGCGGAGCTTCGCGCGCCCGCAAGCCGCCTCTCCACCATCCCCGGCCCAGCCTCTCAGCATGTCTGCGCCCATCTTCGCACAGGAGGTGCGTGCAGGAGATGCGCAGCGACGTGCGCTGCTCTGCGCTGTGGCGCTCCCTCGCTGACCGCCATCACACCCGCCCAGGCCACGCAAGAGCGCGCTGAGAATGCGCGTCTCTCGAGCTTCGTCGGCGCCCTCGCGCTCGGCGACCTCGTCGCCTCGACGCTCGGCCCCAAGGTGCGCCGCCGTGCTACACTGCCACACCACCTCTGCTCACACCCGCACAGGGCATGCACAAGATCCTGCAGTCCGTCGGCTCCAACTCGCTCGAGATCACAAACGACGGCGCCACGATTCTCAAGAGCATCCACCTCGACAACCCCGCCGCCAAGATCCTCGTCAACATCAGCAAGGTGCAGGACGACGAGGTCGGCGACGGCACCACGAGCGTCTGCGTGCTCGCTGCCGAGCTGCTGCGCGAGGCCGAGAAGCTCATCGAGAAGCGCATCCACCCGCAGACCGTCGTCGAGGGCTACCGCATCGCCAGCGCCGCGGCGCTGCGGGCGCTCGACCGCGATGCGCGTGACAACGGGTGAGTGGCGATGGCTGGGATGTGCGGAGCGAGAAGCGCGGAAAAAGGAAAGCATGAGGCAGAAAGGAATCGACGAAGCTGTTGGTGTCGGGCACAGGCGTCTAGCGCAGAGGCAGCGAGGGGCGACGCGACGGGAGACGAGCTGCTGCAAGCGTGGCGTCGGTCTGGGGGCTGGCATTATGGTGCTGCGATGCCTGCGACGCCTGCGCAGCCGTGGCCGCAGCTGCAGGTGCTGTCCGGCCATGACACGGGACAGGGAAGTAGCGCGATGGCAGAGGCTAGCGACTGACGGCACTTCTGCAGTGCCGATCCCGCAGCGTTCCGCCGCGACCTGGTCAACATCGCGCGCACGACGCTGTCGTCGAAGGTGCTGTCGGCCGACAAGGACTACTTTGCGAACCTCGCCGTGGACGCCGTGCAGCGCCTGAAGGGCAGCACGAACCTGGAGAACATCCAGATCATCAAGAAGGTCGGCGGCAAGCTGACCGACAGCTACCTGGACGAGGGCTTCATCCTCGACAAGCGCATCGGCACCAACTGCCCGAAGCGCATCGAGGGTGCGCGCATCCTCATCGCCAACACGTCGATGGACACGGACAAGATCAAGGTGTTCGGTGCGCGCGTGCGGGTCGAGGGCACGGGCAAGCTGGCCGAGCTGGAGCGTGCCGAGCGCGAGAAGATGAAGGCCAAGGTGGAGCGCATCAAGGCGCACGGCATCAACTGCTTCATCAACCGGCAGCTCATCTACAACTACCCCGAGAGCATCCTCGCCGACGCAGGCATCATGAGCATCGAGCACGCCGACTTCGAGGGCGTCGAGCGCCTTGCCCTCGTCACTGGCGGCGAGATCGCCTCGACGTTCGACCGGCCCGACCTGGTCAAGATCGGTGCCTGTGACACGATCGAGGAGATTATCATCGGCGAGGACCGGGTGCGTAACGATGTGACAGCAGCGTGCTCGCGAGTCGCTGATCCCGCGCCGCTCGCAGTTGATCAAGTTCTCGGGCGTGGCCGCCGGCGAGGCCTGCACGGTGGTGCTGCGCGGCGCGACGTCGCAGATGGTGGACGAGGCCGAGCGCTCGCTGCACGATGCGCTCAGTGTGCTCAGCCAAACAGTCAAGGAGACGCGCGTGACGCTCGGCGGCGGCTGTGCGGAGATGAGCATGAGCAAGGAGGTGGACGAGGAGGCACGCCAGACGGCGGGCAAGAAGGCGCTGGCGACGGAGGCGTTTGCACGTGCGCTGCGGCAAGTGAGTGGCGCTCGTGGCTGGCGGGCACAAGTCCGAGCTGACATGCTCTTCTGCAGCTGCCGACAATCCTGGCCAATAACGCCGGTCTCGACTCGGCCGACCTCGTCTCACGGCTGCGCGCCGCGCACCAGGCGGGCGACCGCGACGCCGGCCTGGACCTCGACGAGGGCAAGATCAAGTCCATGCTGGACCTCGGCATCACGGAGAGCTACAAGCTCAAGCGGGCCGTCGTCAACTCGGCCAGCGAGGCGGCCGAGCTGATCCTGCGCGTCGACGACGTGCTGCGTTGTGCACCGCGGCGTCGCGAGGGCCACTAGAGAGGGAGGGACGGGTAGGGCAGTCGGCCTAGAGCACACAAAAGGGACAGACGTGACGCTAATGCCACTTGTCACGCACTGAGGTGGTCGTGAAGATCGATTATCGTCTCAAGTATACAAGAGGAGGGCAGAACAGACAGCATGCGGGTGAGCGGAAGACGGAGCATACGACGAGCCCGACTCTACAGCTTGCTGCCGTCGCCCTTGATCGGGCCCTCGTAGGCGGCCTTGTTGGCGGCGCGCAGCAGCGGCTCGATCTCGGCGCGCCAGCTGGCGCTGACGAACTTGCCCGTCTGTGCCGAGCCGTACTGGTAGTGGCCCGCCTTGTCCGGGTTGCCGTCCTTGGGCTGCGGGTGGTTGAGCGGGTTGCTCTCGGCGTCGGCCATCAGTGCCTCGTACACGCGCCCGTCGTGCCGGCCGAGCGCCGAGCTGAGCTCCCAGTCCGTCCAGCCAAAGGCGTCGGTGAGGCCGATGACCTGCGGCAGGATCTCCTCGACGAGGCCGCGGATCGCCGTCTCGAGGTGCAGCACGGCGTCGGCGGAGAGGATCGAGCTGCCGGCGGCGTAGCCGGCGAGGCTGCGGCCGCTGGCGGCGGGCAGTGCGAGCGGCGTAATGTCGCGCGCAACGCAGACGAGGGCGTGCAGCGTGACGAGCTTGTTGAGCCAATTCGTGCCCTGCTCGCCGAAGCGGCCGGCGTCGTCAGAGACGCCCTCGGAGAACCAGGCGTTGACGACGACCTCGGCGTGGGAGCGCGCCACCTCGACGCAGTCCCAGCTGAGGTCGACGAAGCGGCGCCCCGAGCGCACCTCGGCGCGCAGGTCCGAGACGCGCTGAGCCGTGCGCAGGCCGAGCGCTGCCGTGTACACGTCGGGCTGCAGCCACTCGGCGGCCGACGTGGGCGCCTTGAACGGCACGCTGTTGGGCGTGTCGATGGCGCGCAGAAACGCCGTCGTGTTCGTCACGGCAGCCTGGGGGTCCTTCTCGAGCGCGGTGAGCGTCTTGAGCATGGCACGGCCGACCTGCTGCATCAGCACATAGTTGTCGCCCTCGTACGTCACCGCCGGCGCGTTGTCGGGGAAGAGCGAGGTGAAGCCGGCGTAGGCACTGAAGCCGTGGCCGCCGAGCGCCTGGCGGCACTCCTCGATGCCGTCGAGCGCCTGCTTGGTGCAGTAGGCCTTCAGACTCGAGCTCGCCACGTGCACGTCGGCGAGCAGCGTCGTGTCGCCGCTGTCGAGCTGCTGCGCCATGTCCTCGTACAGCGTGCGCATGCGGCGGCCGGCAATGATGTAGGCGTACGACTTGGCGAGCAGCGGCACGAGGCGACGGTTGAGCGACGGGTACGACAGCACGCTGCGCTCAATCTCGGCGGGGTCCTTGGCGTCGGGGTCGCGGAACTGGCGGCGCACGAGCGAGTAGCGCATGGCAATCGTGTTGCCGCGGCTCAGCATCCAGCCGGTGCGGTCGATCATCTGGGAGCGAATGAAGATCATGCCGCCGTAGCTGAGCTTGTCGCTCGGCGGGCGCACGTACTCGCCGCCCTTAAGCACCTGCGCGTGCTTGGCGAGCATGTTGAAGCGCGGCAGCTTGACGTGGTCGAAGCGCACCCAGCCGTTGTCGAGGCCGGCAAAGGCGTCGTACGTCTTGGGGCCGATGTCGCCGGCGACGATGCCGTCGAAGAGCTTGCCGTCCTTGAGCGAGCGGAGCGGCGTGAAGAAGAGGTGCGGGCCGTAGCGCTTGCCGGCGATGATGAGCTGTGCCTGCACGATGCCGTGCGTGGCCGTCGTGCCCGAGCCGCCGGCCCACCACTTTGTGCTGCTGAGCGTGGGGCTGTGCAGGTCGAACGTGTCCGTCTCGGGCTCGTAGATGGCCGTCGTCTCGAGCGCCTGCACGTTGGTGCCGTGGCCGAGCTCCGTCTGCAAGTAGCAGCCGAGGATGTTGTGGTTCATGGCGCGGTTGCCCCTGGGACGCGATGTGAGCTGCAGTGCTGAACAGCGCGAGTTGTGTGACTCACCAGCGCTCCACCTGCTCGTCGTTGCCCTGGCCCATGATGACGGGCACAAAGGCGACCCAGTGGATCGTGATCGGCTGCGGCGGGCGTCAGCGCTGCCGCAGACGTGCGCCGGCGCTCTCACTCACGTTCTGCAGATCGAGGCAGGTGGCGGCGTCGACAATCTCGTGCGTCGTCCACTCGTCGCGCGCGGCAATCTCCAACAGGCGGCGGCAGGCCTTGTGCGACATGGCCATCTTCTGCTCGCGGTTCATGTGCGCCCTGTGCGGAGGTGTGAGCCGCTGCAGTGGCCGTCGCCGCACGCTCGCTACACGCACATGCGCTTCTTCCAGTCGCCAAACACCTCGTCCTTGTCGAGCGTGGCGACGACCTTGTGGCGCGCCTCGTTGTCGATGCGCCCGTCGCGCAGGCACTCCTCGATGGCGCGCGGGTCGAAGGCGGTGCGAGCGCGCGCCGCCTCGATGTCGGCGCTCGTCTGTGCGGCGGTGGCGCCCATGGGGATGGGCAGCGTGACGCGCGGCACGCGGCCGCCCGTCTTCGCGGCGCCGAGCGGCGCAAACGTCGTGCTCGCCGGCGACGGCGCGGCGGGCGCGGAGGAGGAGGAGGCGGCGGCAGACATGGCGATGGTGGATGGGCGAGGCCAGGGTGCAGCGGCGGCGGGGCGCGCTTATGTATGGCCAGCGCGCGCGCCGGTGTGAGAGCTGGAGGAGCTCGAGGAGCGCGTGCGTCGCCGGCGCTGCGCCAGCCGGTGGAGCGGCCCCAGGGGCGCCGCCGACGCGAGGCGAAGCGAAGCGAGCGGCAGCACGGCACAGCGGCAGCGCACCCAACACGCCTGAGCTTCTCCGCAGACCTGCACGCTGATCTGATGAGCTCGGCGTGCATCTCATGCGTGGCTCGCATGCATGCAGCGCGCAGCCGTTCAGGGCCCAGCGCAGCGGCCGGCGCGCGCGCCACCACGCGAGTGCGGGGAAGCGAGGGCAAGCGAGGCCAAGCGAGGGCGCAGCGCCACCGGCTCCGGCGCGCGTGCCGGCCGGCCGGGGTGCGTGGGACCGGCGTTCACGTGATCGAAAGTTCCCACGCACGGCTCATCATGTGTCAGCGGCTGCCCGCTCCGCTCCGCCTCTCGCCGGCCTCCACCGCCGCGTCCCGCCGTCGCATCTCACCACATCGCACTCGCTGTGCTCGCACATGCCCGCCTCGCTCCTCAGCCGTGCCGCCGCAGCCTCCTCTCTCTCTGCTGCCGCCGCCGCTCGCCCGGCCGCCTCGCGCATCGCCGCCGTCGCCTCGCACCTCCGCATGTCGTCGTCGTCCGCCGCGCCGCCGGCGCCGGGCTCGCCGCCGCCCAAGATGCCCTCCTTCGACCTCTCGCCCGTGCCCAAGAACCCGCTCGGCGAGGGCAACTACGTCACCAGCGCTGGGTGAGCAGCGCGGCTGCGTGCACTGTTGAGGCGCGGGGCAGAGGTGCAGCCCGGGGAGCACGGCGCCGAGTCTGCCTCGGAGCGCCAGACAGCGCCGAGAGCGCTCGAAGAGAGGGTGCGCGCTGGGAGTCGAGGCAAGCAGAGCAAGAGAAGGGCCCGCAGAGCGAGACCTGAGTGGCGTCGGCGGCAGCTTGCTGAGACGTGACCATGCAGCTGCATTATCATCGGCGACGAAGTGCTCAACGGGTGAGTGCAGGTGCTGCTTGCTGCCCTGCTGGTCGCTGAGAAGCTCCGCAGAAAGACCAAAGACACGAATTCAAACTACTTCGCGAAGGTGCGCCGCTCGCCTGTCTGTGTCCTCGTCGGACTGCAGCTCGTTCTCGCCGGACGCGGCGCGAGTGCAGAGAGGAGTCGCGGAGGCTCCAGTGCTGATGTGCCGCTCCTTCTGCTCGTCAGTGGTGCTTCAACCTGGGCATTGAGCTCAAGCGTGCGTGCTCGTGCTTCCGCTGCTGCTCTTCTCCAAAAGCTGACATGCGATCACAGGCGTGGAGGTCATCGCTGACGACGAAGATGAGATGTGCGTCGCATGTGTTGTTGCGCATCGGCCGCTGCTGACGCCCAGCGCGCAGCGTCGAGGCCGTGCGAAGAATGGCGTCGAAGTACGAGCTGGTCATGACGAGCGGCGGCATCGGCCCCACGCCCGACGACGTGAGTTGCGCGTCTGGCAGCGCCGCTGCTGTCCACTGACGCTCGTCGCGCGCCGCAGATCACATGTACGCACATACAGGCGCCACGAGAGGGAATGTCACTCACTTCTGTACGCAGACCAATCCATCGCCAAGGCGTTTGGCAACGGCGACCTCGAGTACCACGACGAGACGCTGCGGCGCATGCAGGAGAACCTCAAGGCGCGGCGCCGCGACGCGACGGAGCAGACTGAGGACGTGCGTTCCGTTCTACGCACCTGCCATCGCCTCTTGCTCACTCTCTGCTGCGCAGATGCTCACGGCGCGCAAGCGCATGGCGCTCTTCCCCGCCACGCACGCCGAGGTCATCTTTCCCACAAAGGAGCTCTGGGTGCCCGTCGTGCGCATGAACGGCCGCGTCATCATCCTGCCGGGCGTGCCGCGGCTGTGCGAGGTGAGGCGGATGCGCAGCAGCACCTGCGGCAGAGCTGACGTCCTTCGCAGGCGCTCATCGATGGCATGGAGAAATACACGCCAATCGACCCGGTGCGGGCCCCTCTTCGCGTGGCCTACGTGCACAACGCTGATTGACAAATGCACAGAACCGCCCGCGGCCGTACCGCCTGCTCGTGCACACCAAGTGGCCCGAGAGCAACATTAGCCCGGTGAGGCCCTGCTCCGGCGACCAGCACCGCGTGCGCTTCGCTGATTTCTCTTCCACAGTTCCTGGTCAAGCTGACGGAGCGCTGCAAGGCCGAGGGCATCAAGGTCGGCTCGTACCCCAAGGTGCGGCGCGTTCTGGGCCACGCATGTCACCCCTGCTGACGTGCACCGCCCGCGCAGTGGAACAACGGCGTCGATGTCTCGCTCATCGGCAACGACCTCGAGCGCCTGCAGGAGCTGGGCCGCGAGGTCGAGAAGGAGGTCGAGGGCACCATCACCAGCCAGGGCAAGATTGGCGAGGAGAGCGGCAAGGACTGAGCTGAGCGGCAAGGACGCGCTGAGCGGCACGGACTGCGCTGAAGACAGCCTCACTCGCACGCTCGCACTGGGGATGGATGGAGCAAGGCGAGCATGACATTTCTATTCCCACCTGCTCGCCCCGCCGCACCTGGGCGAGACTGAACGAGAGAGGGGCGCCAAACACGGAGCGTGCCGGAGGAGCGGCAGAGGGGGCGGCGGGTGTGCCGCTTTACTTCTTGAGCAGAGCCTCGAGAGCGTTCATGCTCATCGACTTGGGCCGCTCGATGGGCAGGCCGAGGGCGCTGGGAGAGAAAGCAGACAAGTCAGCCGTGCAGCTCGACGCAGCGCGCGCGTCGGCACCACTCACCGGTCCATGACGAGCTGGGGCAGGGCACCGATGGCGCGCGAGATGCCGAAGATGACGGTGTAGTACTTGAACTCCGACATGCCGTACTCGTACAGCACGCAGCCCGAGGCGGCGTCGACGTTCTGCGCGCGCAGAGGGTCAGTGAGGCGCTCCGCATTGCGCGCGCGCACGCGAAGTACGCACAGGGAAGGGGTTGGCAGTCTTGCCGTGCTCCTTGAGCACGATGGGCGCGATGTTGGACACCTGCTGGACGAGCTGTGGGCGCAAAATCACGTCAGCACACCGCACATGCGCGCAACTGCGCCGGCACGCACCTGCACGAGCGCGCTCTCCTTGAGCTCCGGGCGCGTGTCGCAGAAGCGGCTCAGCGCCGAGAAGCGCGGGTCGGGGCGGCGCAGCACGGCGTGGCCGTAGCCGGGCACGACGCGGCCCGACTTGAGCGTCGACCACAGGTACTCCTTGACCTGGTCGTCGGTCGGGTTCTTGCCGACCTTGTCCTGCATGCCGAGCGCCCAGCCGAGCACCTCCTGGTTGGCGAGGCTGCGAGAGGGAGTGAGTGGCAGTGCAGATGCGCGCGCGCGCACGCGCGGAATGCTCACCCGTGCAGCGGGCCAGCAAGACCCAGGAGCGCAGCCGAGTAGGACAGGTACGGGTCGGACAGGGCGCTGCCGACAAGGTCTGAGGGGCAAGAAGTCAGCGATGCGCGCTGCCTGGCCTGCCTGCGCGCGGCACTCACGCGCCGTGTGGGCCGAGACGTTGCCGCCCTCGTGGTCGCCGTGGATGGCAATGTAGAGACGCAGGTAGTCGGTGAGGCCCTCGTTGCCGCCGTAGCCGATCATCTCGGCGTAGTTGCCGATCAGGTCCTTGCTCTGGTCGATGGCCTGCGAGCCGTCGCCGCGGCCGAAGACGTTGTAGTAGATGCGCGCGGCAATGGCGGGCAGCTTGGCAATGAGGTCAATCGAGTCCTCGAGCGTCGGCTTCCAGTACTCGGCCTTCTTGATGCCCTTGGTGTAGGCGGCGGCGAAGGCGCTGTCGTGGTTGAGGGCGCCGACGGCGCTGGCGAACTGCGTCATGGGGTCTGCGAGAGGGTGAGCCGCGGCGGCGCATGCAGTGCCCACAGCGCCACTCACGCAGCGACTTGGGGAAGCTGTCGATGATCTTCTCGAGGTAGGCGGGCAGCTTGCCCTTGGAGGCGAGCTCGGCGGAGAGCTGCTTGGCCTCCTCGGCGCTGGGCACGTTGCCGGTGAGGAGCAGCCAGAGCATGGACTCGGGGACTGTGTGGAGAGTGTTCAGCACTGCAACACAGAGCTCTTCCCACGCCACTCACGCATCTCCTTGCCCGGCTGGCCGACGTCCTTGGCGGTGGGCAGCACCTTCTCGCAGTCGGGAATCGTCTTGCCGTGGAAGGTGATGCCCGTCTCGGCGTCGAGCACGCTGCCCTCCCACAGCATGACCTTGAGGCCGCGCATGCCGCCGAGCAGGTTGCTCACCTTGACCTCGCCGAGGCTGCGGTCGGCGAAGTCGGCCTTGAGCTTCTTGAGCTGCTCCTGCTTCTGCGGGATGACCTCGGCGACGGCCTCGGTGAGCGTCTTTGTGCTGGCGAAGCGCAGGCCGGCGGCGGCGAACTGGCGCTGCGGCGCGGCGGCGCGCAGGGCGACGCGCGGGATGGTGAGGGAGAGCATGGCGGGGTGGGTATGTGGACGGTGGTGGTGGAGGAGAGCGAACAGGCGTGCGGTGCGCGCGGTGCTGGCAGCTGGCGTGTGCTTCGCCGGAGCGGCGCCCGGCGATGCGCTCGCTCTCTCGGCGTGCGCATCGCCGGCGCAGCGCCGGGCAGCGGCAGGCGCAGAGCGAGCGCGAGCCTCGGCAGCGCCAACTTCTTCGCGGCGCCGCGGCCTCGGCCGCCGTGCGCGTGCCTGCGTCTGCCTGCGCCCGCTCGCACCCGCGCGCGATGCTCGGCGCTGCACGCCGTCTGCCTGCACCTGCGCCTGCGCCGCTGCCGTCGCTGCCGGCCTGCGAGCGTGTGAGTGCGCCGCCTGCCGGGTGGAGCAGTCGGTCCCCGCTGTCGATCTCACCTTCGCATCAACGCTCGCACGCAGACTCCGGCCCGTGCGACGTGCAGCAGCAGCACACACAGCGTATCGCACGCCGGAGCTGGATGCATCGGGCCTGTCACGCTGCCTGCTTGCTGGGCGACAAGCTTCGACGACGACGGCGGCACGGCTCGAGCGTCGGCCGGCGCTGTCGATGCGCGACGGCGGCGCGCGGCGGGTGGAGCGGGCGCCGGGCGCGCTCGGGAGGCGCCGCTGCCGGCCGGCGCCGTGTGCTGCCCGACGCCCGCCTCGCCCGCCGCGCCCGCCGCCGCCTCGCCGCCGCCTCGCCGCCGCCTCACAGGCGTCTTCAAGAGACCTGAACCGCAGCAGGCGAGGCCAGTCAAGCCAGCAGCTCCTGCCCACGGCGCCGCACAGGCAGGCTCACGTCGGCCACCGACGCTCGTCAGGGGGGCGTTCCACTCAAGGGTGCGCCGGCGAGTCTGGGCGTCAGGCACCGGCTCTCGCGAACCGCGCGGCGCAGGGTTTGTTGGGGCGCGAGCGAGCGCCCGCCGCGGCGCGACTTCGCTTGCCCTGCCTCTGCGGCTGCCTGCTCCCACGCGAATGCACCCACCGCCTCCTCCGGCCCGGACGGCGGCGCTGGCTCTCAGCTGGAGACATCCGACGTGCAGGCTCTGTCGCGGGCTGTGCGAGCTGCAAGCTACGCTGGCGCAGGCTGCGCGACGGCAACATGGAGTGACGTGGGTGAGCCGCGAGGCAGCCTCTTCTGTACGACGAGGAGCACCGGATAGGGCGGCCAAGTGCCGCAGCCGCAGCACCCACAGCGCAGCATGCTGCAACGCAGCCTAGTCGCGACGCCGTCATCGGCTGCAGAGCACACCGTCTGGGCTCGCGCACGGGGACGAGGGAGCTTAGCTGCCGTGCCCCTCTGCGCAGCTCCGTACCCGAGCTCTCCGGGTTCCGCAGGTGCAGAAGCGGCATCAGCGGAGCGAAAGATGCCTGAGCCCGGCGCGATGCTGTCCGAGTGTGCCTGGCGCGGCCTGCCTGGGTGGCACAAGGCAGGAGGGGACGTCGACGAGCAGCAGGCAGGAGGCGCACGCGTGAGGCGGTGCACTCTACGCGTCGCGTGCTGCGCGCGCCTCCACCCGTGGCCGCCGGCTGCTGAAGCTTCGCGCGGCGGCGCACGCTGCAGCTGCTCGCTCCGCGCAACCAACACCACCGCCGCACCCTCATCTTCGCCTCCCGCCTAGCGCGCAGCCCTCACCTTCAAGGACTCTGTGCTCCACTCCTGCTCGCTCCGCACACACCTACTGCACCCTCAACGCTTTCTCTGCCGACGTGGGAGCGCAGCCGGTCCGCTGATTGCGCAGCCAGTGCTGCTGCCCGCGCGGGCGGAGCGAGCATGGCGCCGGCGGCACACGAGCCGGCAGCGGCGGGCAGCAGCGGCGACCAGGCGCCGAGCTCTACAGCGCCGCTGCCCGCCGAAGTGGCTGCTGCGGTGGCCGCGCAGCCCGACCTGCCAGCCGAGCAGTCCGAGCAGGCGGGGCTGAAGGCGCCGGAGAAGAAGGTCTTTGCCCTCTTCGACAAGGAGGCGCGTCTGGCCCAGGCGTCGGCAGCAGCTGCAGTGAGTTCTGCTGGAAACAGAGCTCGCTCGGCGTGTCAAAGTGACGAGCTGACAGCTGCGTGTGCAGTCCGCGAGCGAGAGCAAGCGCAAGCCGGCAAAGGGAGAGGCGACCGCAGCAGAGGCGAGCTCCCCTAAGCGCCCGCGCCGAGCAGCAGCAGCGGCTGCAGACGCTGCGTCCGTCGCGCAAGCCAGCCTGGCCCGGGCGGTGCTGCGCGAGAAGCGCACTGGCGGCCGTGCGCCCGGCGCGTGGGAGTACGAGGCAGAGGGCGGCTCGAGGGCACGGCCGGTCGTGCTGGACGGCGAGAGCTCTGCCAGCTCGGAGCAGGACGAGCCGATCAAGTCGGCGCGGCGCCGCGCAACGAAGGCGAAGCAGCCAACGCAGTCACGCAGCAAGTCGCCTGCTCCTGCGCCGCCTCCTGCGCCGCCGAAGCCCGCTCCTAAGCCCATCTCGCTCGAGGTGCGCGGCACCGGCTGTGCGCCCGAGCAGGCGCACGGCTTCTTTGCTCGACGAGCCCCGCGACCTGCGCCGGAGCGCCCGCCTGACAGCGCCATGCCCAAGCCGGCAGCGTCTAGCGCTTCGGCAGCGCCAAGTGGCGCTTTCTGGCAGCCCAAGCGCAAGCCGCAGTTAGATGCGCCCTGGCCGGCGCCAGGCACATCTCACGTGCAGCCGATGACAGGGCTCACGGTCGCGAGCGTGTCGCAGCAGCTCCTGCAACGAACGAGCGGAAAGGGCAAGGAGCGAGCGCAGGCGTCATCCGAGCTCGGCTCCGAGCCTCTGCTCGCAGCGATTGCAGCTCTCGGGCCGCCAAGGCCGAGCCATGAGCATCGGCCTACGCCCCGACGAGGCGCACGGCACGACGTCGCCTCTTCATTTGTCGAGGACAATGTGGCGCTCGCCTCAGTGCCGCAGATGAGCGGCTTGCTCCCCGGTGCTATCGAACACGCGCATGCAGCTGCGCTGCAGGGCCCCAGTCGCACCGTCGACGGCCTGACGTGGACTGCTCGTTGGCGTCCGGTGCGAGCTGCCGAGTGTCTCGGCAACGAGCTGACGGCGCAGTACCTCTGCGACTGGCTGCACGAGCTGCAAGTGACGCCGTGGCATCAGAGCAAGGCAGAGAACGGGCACAAGCGGCCTGCTCTTTCGCTCGGCGCTTCAGCTGCGGACACCGGCACAGGCTCGTCGCCCCGCAAGAAGCGGGCCATTGAGAAGCGCGTGGTCAAGCCCAAGAAGAGCGCTGCTAGCCGCAGACGTCGCGCTGGCGGCTCGCACGGCTATGGGCCCGGCAACGAAGACGACGAGATGGACGACTTCATCGTCGACGACGAAGAAGCCGAGGAGGCCTTCTTCGATCGCTTCCGCCCAAAGCCATACCAGAGCGACAGCGAGGACGAGCTGATGGCACTCGGTGCCAAGACCGCCGCGGCAGCGACGCCAGATGCTCTGCGCGCAGCCATCGCGGGCGTCTCGCGCCCACGTCTCGATCTGGGCGCCTCCAGCGCCTCATCGCCTGCCTTCTCCTCAACGCCGCTGCCTGAGGTCGTCGATGCTCCGAGCTGGGCGCAGTCTGAACAGCAGGAGCGCTTCGCAGACGCGCCGCACCTGCGCAACTGCATCGTGCTCGTCGGCCCGAGCGGCGTCGGCAAGACGGCCGCCGCCTACGCATGCGCCGCTGAGCTCGGCTTCGAGGTCTTCGAGCTGTATCCCGGCATGAAGCGCCGCAGCGGAAAGGATGTCGAGAGCGCTGTCGGCGCACTGGGCAAGAACCACATGGTCGGCGCGGGCGGCAGTGGTGGTGGAGCAGGCAGTGGCCGGCCGGCGCATGCGCTGGCTGCGCTCATGCGAGGTGCTGCTGCGACAGAGTCGGCCTCATGCGAGCAGACGAAGGTCGCAGCTGCAAAGCAGGCGCAGGCACGCCAGAGCCTCATTCTTCTCGAGGAGGTCGACGTGCTGTACGAAGAGGACAAGGGCTTCTGGTCGGCCGTCATTGAGCTGGCGGCCGACTCTCGGCGTCCACTGGTCCTGACGTGCAACGGTGAGGACAGTCTGCAGCAGCACCGGCGCCGCCTCTGATTCACGATCCTCGCACAGACCTGTCCCTGCTTCCGCTCTCCGAACTGCCTATTCAGACGGTGCTCTACTTCTCAGCACCCCCGCCGGAGCTCGCAGTGCCCTACCTGCAGCTAATCGCGCTTGCCGAGGGCCACATGCTCGACGTCGACGAAGTAGAGGGCCTCTACGCGTCGACCGCCGTCGCCGAGGTTGCTGCGCCGTCGTTCCTGCCGAGCGACGGACCTCTGCATCCGGACACCGCCTTTGCGAATCCGTCTCGCGCGTCTGGCGGCAACGGACAGGTCTCGCACGACTTGCGGCACGCCATCACCCAGCTCAGCGCCTGGTGCCAGTGGGCTGTCGGCGCCGAGCGCGACGCGATGGGCCTCAAGCCGCACGAGCTCGAGAAGTGGAGCAACACGGAGCAGACCACCATCTGGAGCATGACGCCGCTGGCCGGCGCGTTTGCGGAGAAAGATGAGGACGAGGAAGAGGCGGGAGCGCTGCCGGCTCCGGCAGACGCTCCCGCTCTGCTTGCACAGCTGAAAGCACTGCGCACGTCCGCCGAAGCGCGTTCCTTTGCCGACGCCGAGCTCAAGAGGTGCTTCAGGCGCGAGAGCGATGTGAGTTGTGCTCAGCGGACCCCTTACTTGTCGCCCGGCTGACATGGCCGCCACGCAGCTGCACGAGCCCGAGCAGCGAGCCCGCGGACCGTCCGACCTGCTGGCACCGGCCGACGTGCGCATGCTGTGGAAGTCGCATGCGCACACCGACTCGGTGGCGCTGCCTGAGCACGGGCAGGAGGAGGCGCTAAGCAAGACGCTCGTCGAACTCGCCCGAGTGCAAGCATCACGCCTGCAAGCGCCGCCTTTGCCGGGCTTCGATCGAGCCGCATTCGACGCTCAGAGGTGCGTCCACGCCTGCAAGCTTTGACGCGCACTCGGCTCACGACCTTCCCTTCCCAGGCTGCAGCACAGTGGGCTGCTCGACACGCTGCTGCAGCTGCACCATCCCTACCCGTCGTTGCGCCTGCCACGCGCCGCCGCCGCCGTCGAGTACGGCGCGTACGTGCGGCAGCTCAGTCTGCTCGACGACGCCGCCGAGGCCGCGCACGCCAGCGCCAGCGCCGAGGTGGTGCAGGCCGCGTCGGCGCTGGGCCTCGCCGGGCGCAGCACGCGCAATTCGGCGCGCAGCCTCTTTGGCGACGCCGCCGTGCCCGGCCTTGGACGCGCATACCGCCGCTGGCTGCCGCACGGCCCCGAGGAGATCGACGCTGCGCGCCGCACTGCCTTGTCTGCCCCGTCCTAGCTGCCCGGTCCGTCACGCCATCATCTACCACGTCACCAGCCCATGCCGCCCGTTCAGTCCTGCTCAGCACTTGTGCCTGCATCTGAATGCATTCCGTTGCACGCGCCGATGCGCTTGAGGTCGTTGGCGTTGCCGCGCAGGACGCGCGTGGTGCCGATGCGCGAGCAGAGGAAGCGCAGGTGTTGACGTCGAAGCCATTCTTCAGGCGCGTCCAGTGCTCGGCCGGACGATGGTGTGGCTAGTATTGGTGCTAGACGCGCGAGCGACGGATGACGGTGCGAGAGCTGAGACCTGGCTGACACTCGTGACGCATGCGAAGCATTGCTGAGCGAGATGCGGGTGCTGGGTGTTGCGGAGTGCTGGGCGCCAACCGGAGTCAGCTGACCTATGCCAACTGTGCTCATTCGTCGAGCTTTCAGCTCACATGGCGCTTGCTGCACAGCTGCTCCGCATCTTTCTATCCCCGCACGCGCCGCCTTGCCTCGCGCACATGGCGCTGCGCCATGGTGCGGCGCGCGCCCGGCACGCCGGCGGCGGCGTCGAGCTGCATGCGCACGCGCGCCTCGCCGGCCAGGCGCTGCAGGAAGAGCAGATAGGCGAGGTAGACGAGCACGTCGGTCTGCGCGCTGAGGCGCACGCCCGGCGACAGGTGGGCGCGCAGCAGGCGCTTGAGCAGCGCGCGCGGTGGCAGGCGCATGGCTTGTGATGGTGGAGGGGAAGCAAGCTCAGCCTAGACGCGCGCGGGGCGGAGCGCCGTGTTGCTTGGACGATGCGCGTCGCGCACGTGACGCGGACCAGGCCGCGGAACTGGCAGGCCGCGCCCGATTTAGCGATCCGACGTCCTTCCCGACAGCGGCCGCGAGATCTCGGCTCTGCCTGTCCTGCGCAGCACCAGGCTCACGCACGCACAGCGCCGGCGCGGGTCACAGCCGAGCCGCGTGCGCCATGTTGGAGGAGCGATGCAGAGCAGGCGTTCAAGGCTGTGCTGCGGAAAAGCGTCCAGCTTGTGTGGATGTGCGGCGAGGGCTAGGGCGACGCTTAGCGCTTGGCGCCGCGCAGCGCATGCACTCCACGCGCGGTCGCGCTGCGGTTGCGGCTGCGAGAGCCACCGCCAGGCACCGCGCAGTGAGCAGCAGAGGCAAGAGCGGCGGGCACAGCGAGCAGCGCCCACCACCACCACCAATCCTCACACACCCTCCGCCGGCGGCCCACACCTTCCGGCGCCGACGACGATGCTGCGCCTGCGTACGCCGCACTACGTGCTGCTGCTGCTCGCCCTGCCGCTCGCCTACCTGCTCGTGACGCACATCCACGACGTGCGCGACACGCTCTCCTACAGCACGCGCCCGCTGTGGGATGCGCCCGAGGTGCCCGGCCGCCTGCTGCCGCACCTGCAGGCCGCCGGTGTGGCCGCCGACGATGCTGCGGCGTGCGCGCGCCACGGCTGGGCGCTGCGCCCGCAGCGCGCCCGCGTCGTCGATGCCACGCTCCTCTCGACGGAGATCGAGATGCTCGAGATCCGCCTCGCCGAGCTCGACGAGCACGTCGACCTCTTCGTCGTTGTCGAGAGCGACCACACGCTCATGGGCGCGCCCAAGGTGAGTGCAGAGCGGGCGGCGGTGCTCGGCGGTGGCCGCCACTCGAGGTGGGCGGACATGCCGGCGGTGGGCCCACCGTGCGCGCTGAGCGGCGGGCGGACATCATGCCTTTCCGCAGTGTGTGCCCCGGCGCATCTCCGGCGGACCTGACAGACGGTCCTCTGCGATGCTTGCCCCAGCCTCAGCCGCGCAGAGCTGCATGTGTCGTCGCTCCTTGTAGGAGGACGATCCGATCCGTCCGGTGATGCCGGCAGTCGCAAGAGACCGCCGCTGCCTCAATTCTCATAGCTGACGTGTATACTTGCGGGCCCAGAACCTCACATTTCCGGCGCATGCGGCGCGCTTCGAGCGTTGGCAGCACAAGCTGCTGTACCGCTCGCACCGCGGCCGGGCCATGACCTCGAGCGACGGCGCCTTTACGCTCGTCAATGAGCTGCGCAAGGATCTCGAGACGCTCGTGTGAGCATTGCAACACAGCTCAGCATTGTGCCGCAGCTGATTGGGTCTTGTTCCGCGCCGCAGCCGCGCCGAGGCCAAGCTCAGCCCATCAGACCTCGTGCTGCTAGCCGATATCGACGAGCTGCCCTCTGCGCAGACGATGGCGCTGCTGCGAGCGTGCGCGGCGCCGTCGCCGCTGCATCTCGAGCTGCGCTCCTACGTCTACTCCTTCGCCTGGCGTGCCGGCGAGGGCTCGTGGCGCGCCGCCGTCGAGCAGTGGGGCGCCGACGGCGTGCACTTTGGGCATGGCAAGCGCACCGAGGACATGCTGGCCGATGCGGGATGGCACTGCAGGTGAGCCGAGCCGACACGGAGTGAGTCGCTGTTTCAGACTGCTCATCGTCGCGGCCGCAGCTGGTGCTTCCGCACGCTCGCTGAGTTTGCACACAAGATGCAGGGCGCCTCGCACGCCGACCGCCTCTTCCACCGCGTCAATTGGCGCTCCTTCTTGACGCCGGAGCGGATACAGCGCAAGATCTGTGCGGGCGAGGATCTGTTCGACATGTGAGTGACGCCATAGTTCTCTCCAGGTGCCCGCATGCCGCTCCAACCCGTCGCATCGCTGACCCTCCCCCCCCCCCCCTTCTCTCTCCTCTCAGGCTGCCAGAAGCCTACTCCTTCGCCGCGCTCCTGCAGTTCTGGCACGGCGCCGAGGCGACGCAGAGCGGCGTCGGCCTGCCACGTGCCGTCGTGCAGGAGCCGCAGCGCTTTGCCTGGCTGCTACCCGGCGGGTGCAAGCGCGAGCCGTAGCGCTCGTTGCTGCGGCGAGGACCGTGCGCGTGTCTGGCCACCGTGCCCCGGCGCGGCGCCTCGGTCACCTGGGTCTGCTTTCTCTGTCACCGTCCTTGTAGCATTGCGATGTGTCTGTCTGCCCTTGAGCGAGCTTCACTCGGCTGCAAGACGACGTCGAGGCCCATGGCGCTTCCGAGGCTGAGTCTGGGAGCAGCACCTGTGCGTCGCCGCTGCAGCAGCCCGGCCGGTGGAAGCCTCGGGGTACGCGTGCAGCAGATGGCGTTTCGTCCGCGCTGTCCTCCGCTGTGCTTGCTCCCACATCGCTGTCGTCTCTCCTTCGCCCCTCTCCAGAGGCGCTCGGGCAAGCCAACTTTGTCAATCGTTGCGACTGGGAAGCGCGCAGCGCTTCCGCTCCTTGTTCGGCGCGCTTGTCCCGTTGCAGCGCCACTCCAGGCGCCATCAAGAGCGACATGACGGACATCTTCATTGTTGTACACGTGGAGCTTCCTCTGGGCAACGCGCTCCTTGCCCTGCGGCTCCGCCAGTTGTCCGTTGTCGGCTGCGCGCAGAACGGAGGAAATTGAGGCCATCAATGCTGTTGCTGCCACGCTGCTGGCTGCAGCAGCAAAGGTGCAGGAGCTGCGCTCTTACACGGAGGACAAGGAGGAGGATGAGGAGGAGGATGAATGAGGGAGGTGTCACACATAGATGCGGTGCAAGTACAGGAGATGATACAGAGCGAGACAGAGAGAGCAAAAAGTTGTGATAGACTGGCGACTTGGGACGCCGACGGCCGTAGCGGATGCCGCTATGTAGAGACTCAAGAGGGCACAGGTCGGCGCGGCCGTCGGCTCGAGGGCGAGGGCGACGCCTAGCAACAGCCGTGCTGAACCACCCTGAGCAAGCCGAAGAGCCATGTCCGCCTCGCGGCGAGCCGGCGTGCGGATGCAGATGCCTGGCGACGCGGCCAGAAGGCGGCGGTGAGACACGTCTCGCAGCGGCCCCATCCACAGCACACGCGCCTTTTGCGAATGGCTCGCCGAGACGTGTGCGCTGCCGCAGCGAGACGCAGGCGACATGCATGGGCCAGCGCAGAGATGGCCGATGCTGGCGCTGCCTTGTGCTCGCCTTTGCGCACCTGCGATATCCTCGGAGCGGCAGCGATGCCAGCGAGCGGCAGCGTCAGCGCTCCTGCGGCTGCGGTGCCAGATCGGGCGCGCACGCACGGAGGCGGCGCGACAGGGGCCGCTGGCTGCGCGTGGCTTGCCCGCTCCGCGCTGCGGCGCGGCCCCTGCGCCGGCGGGCGGCTGCACGCTGTGTGTGCGGCGAGCTGCTGAGCTGCGGCTGCGAGCTGCTGCGGCAGGAGAGCAGGAGAGCGCTCAGGCCGCACTGCTGCTGCCAGCGCACCGACCTCACTTGCCACCGCGGCCTCAACAAAGACCTCGGCGCAGAGAGAGAGAGCGCCAAAGAGAGGCCGAGGCTGCAAATATCAGCCTTGAGGGGCTGCGGCGGCCGCGGCGTGTCTCATGGCCCGCAAATCAATCTAATGGCAGGTGCGCCAAGCGGAGGGGCGCGAAGAGGCGGGCGGCTGATCCGAGAAGCGCACGCCGCGAGAGGGCAGAGGCGCAGGGCGGGGCGCAGCGGCAGCCCCTTGATGATGCTGCTCTTGTGCTCGCGCAGGCGCACGAGGAGCAGAGAGGCGCGCACGCAGCATCGAGGGTGCCGCGTGACGCCCTCGCTGCGCAATGGGCACGCGGCGAGTGTGCGGCGGCGGGCGACAGCGCTGCGCCGTCCTTGTCCGCGACGCGCCTCGAGCGCGCTGCTGCTGGCCCTCAAAGGCGCCTCGCTCGCCCTCGCACCTTGCTTCTGCATCCCATCCTCTCCCGCCTCTCCGTCTCCCGCTTCCCTCGCCTCTCTCTCTCTCCCCTCTCTCCCAGTCTTGTCTCACTGACCGGTCTCAGCACCTCACCTCACCTCGCCTCACTCACCCACCTTCTCTCTCTCTCTCTCTCTCTCTCTCTCCCACTCCTCGGCTCGACGCCTCTCCCCTCCCACACCTCACCAACCATGCAGTTCACGCTCCCGCTCCTCACGCTCCTCCTCGCCTCGGCCTCGGCCCTCGCCGAGCCGCTCTCGCAGAACGCCGCCGCGCGCGCCGCCCTCGTGGCGCGCGAGACGGGCGTCTTTGCGCCGCAGTACGGCCTGGCGCGTCGCTCCCTCGAGCTGACCGGCGGCCGCAAGATGCACGCGCGCCGCCGCCCCAGCACGGCGGCGCAGCGCGAGGCGCAGGCCAAGCTCAACGCCTACGCCGACAACCAGGCCGCCATCAACACCAAGGTGCGCATGAGTGGGCATACAGAGGTGGTCTGCACAGTGGTGGCAGGCAGTCGCGTGCACGTCGCTGCTGCATCGCATGGTGGATGCCTGCAGCTTGCCTCCTGCCGTAGCTGTATCACACTGTGGATGAAGGCAGCGCGTCGCCGTCGCATCAACAGGCATGCGTCCGCCGCAGCGCACGCTCCTCATTGTGCTGACACCCCCCACCCACAGTGGCAGGCCGCCGCCATGGAGTCGCTCAAGGCCGGCAAGACGCCGCAGACGTTCGACGAGTTTGCCAACGGCCAGGCGGCCGGTTCCGCCTCGGCCTCGACGCCCGCGCCCGCCGCCGACACGAGCAGCAACGACGACTCCAACGACGACGACTCCAACGACGACGACGACTCGTCCGACGACTCCGACGACGAGCAGCAGGCCGCAGTGAGCAACAGCGACGCCAGTGCAGACGACTGTGACACTGACGCCAGTGGTCAGGAGGACAGCAAGCCTGCCGCTGCCGCCGCGCCCGTCGTCAAGGCCAAGGAGAAGCCGGCGCCCAAGCAGGACGCGCAGCCCAAGCAGGAGGCGCCCAAGCAGGAGGCCCCGAAGCAGGAGGCGCCCAAGCAGGACACGCCCAAGCAGACGTCGAACAACAACAACAACAACAACAGCAACAGCGGCGCCTCGAACAGCGGCGGCAGCGGCGACAAGACGGGCGAGATGACGTACTACGCCACGGGCCTCGGCGCCTGCGGCTGGACCAATAAGGACTCCGATTTCATCACCGCGGTCGCCGCCAGCCTGTACGACTCGTTCGGCCTCTCCAACGGCAGCAAGGTGTGCGGCCGCAAGGTCAAGATCTTCTACGGTGGCAAGAGCATCACCGCCACCGTCGTCGACCGCTGTGTCGGCTGCGCACAGAACGACCTCGACCTCTCGCCCTCCGCGTTCAGCGCGCTGGCGAGCCAGGACATTGGCCGCACCAAGATGACGTGGACGTGGGCCTAAGCCGCGGCCTCGTCGACCATCATCACGCGCCTCTCGCTCCGGCAGCGAGATGCACACCTCAGCGCTGTGCGCAACCCTCTCGGTGCGGGCTAGTCCCCACCAACCCCAGCTGCGGTGCCCGGCGCGCCTCTCACCAATCGCCGGACCGTGTCCTGCCGATGGGCAGCTGGTGCTTCCCTTTCCCGCCTCGTCGCCCCACTGTATCCCTCTCGATTCGTCTTCTTTCGCGTCCCTGTTTCTGGCCTCTCCCATCACATCGCTACGAACCTCACACATCATCAGACACACATCACATACAGACGCACCCTGGAGGCGCACCCACTATGCCCTTTCAAAGCACCCTCTCGAGCTGGCTGGTCGTTCCGCTGGCGCAATGCATCACTCTCGAGAGCAGCACCAAGACTGTGACTGAGGCCCGCGGCGTCGGGACTGAGCGTCGCCGGAGCACCATTGACTCGTTCGCCCGGCGAAGGATGCGCATTGCGACGGGGCAAGGCGGAGAGAGCGCTCATTGGCCCGTGCTGTGTCGCTCGGCACCGCCTTTGCACCGCCATCTTCGCGGGCCAGACCAGCAAAGGCCGCACGCAGGCCCCCACCTCGATTCGGCCACGTCCTTTCTCGCGGCTGAGGTCTGACATCAGATGAGAGAAGTACAATTAAGCCTGTTTGGCGCAGTGGCAAGTAAGAAACGGTCCATGTGAGGGTCGAGGGGGAATAAGTGAGCAACAACCGGAGTGAGAGCACGGCGGCCGGCGACCCGGCGACCAGGAGAGTAACGGGCCGCTCAGAGCTCGCGCAGCAGCGCGCGTGCGGCATTCGACGACGTGGCGTTGGAGGTGGTGAGGCCGTTGCCCTTGCACTGCGAGCTGTGTGGCGGGGGTCAGGTGGGTCAGCGAGAGGCATACTGCAGACGCCGCGCGCGGAGCAGACGCACAAGGCGGGCAGACAGGTGAGGTAGCGGCACCACGTGCACGCCTTGCTCGGGTCCTCCGAGTTGGCCGTGACGCCGATGCCGACGACTGTGAGGCGCGCAGTGAGGTCAGCAAAGGCTGTGCCACGGGCGCACGGCACACGCACAGAAGCCGATGAGCAGCGCAGCGCCAATGACGCGGCACACCCAAATGACAATGCGGTGCTTGCGCGTGGGGTGGATCGAGGGGCAGACGGCCAGGCCGCCGAGCGTGCCGACCACGAAGCCGCCAATGTGTGCCCTGCGCGTGCATGTGAGCGGAAGGCCGACAGCAGAAGGGCGGCAAAGCGAGCGCACCAGTTGTCGAGTCCAGCTGTGCGTGCTTGTCAGCAAGAGCAGCAAACAGGCGGTGATGCGACGACTCACGCAGCAGGCCGATGCCGAAGCCGAGGATCGCAAAGAGGACCGACACGGTCAGGCGCATCTTGGCGCGGTACTCCTGCAGAGGCAGCTCTTGGATCAGCTCGGTCCGTGGGCGCATGGGCGGCGAGGACGAACGTAGTGCCAGTTGTAGATGAGGTCCACGAGCTCGACACTGATGCAGGTGTAGATGGCGCCGCTGTTCGTGGAGTGCGTGTCAGCTCGCTCGCCTGTGGCGCTCTGCACACCACTACGCACGAGGCGCCGACGCTCGGGATGCCCGGCAGCGAGAAGCTGGCGCCGAGCAGGTTGCCGCCAAGGCCGCCGAGGAAGTAGAGCGGCAGGTAGAGCGGCGTGGAGAGCAGGCGCTCAATTTGCGCGCAGAGCGTCAGCTGCACGAGCAGGTTGAAGATGATGTCTGTGAACGGCGTCAGCGTTGCGGCTCCGAACGCGGTCAGCAAGAGAGACGCACGGATGAAGCCGGCATGGAGGAACTGCGCAATAGGATTAGCGGAGCTCAACAGCGCGACGCAGGCGCACTCACGATGGGCGTCACGTAGCGCCAGCTTTGGCCGACGCTCTGTGCGTCCTTGAGGCCGCAGATCTGCCAGATGGGGCACAGCTCGTCGGCCGTGTACGCGTTGACATCCTTGGTGAGCGCTGAGAGACACGGCAGCTGCGTGGTGGTGGGGACCGAGGCGACGACACGCATGCATGGGACAAATCGGGCGCCTGCAGCACATTTGTCAGCCAACGCAATGAAGTACTGAGGCGGCAGCGACTCACCAAATGAAATCAGGAACTCGAATGGCGGCCCTAGCATCGGGTTCCATTGTGGCTGTCCGCCGCAAGTCAGCCAAGCTGAGCACATGCCTGAGCTCCCTCGACGAACCTTTGTCTGGATCGCCTGGCCCGTGGCCGCCTTGGCCTTGATGAGCTCGACGATGAACACCGCCACGTATGCAATGCTGCCGCGGCCGGTCAGACATGTGGCTCTGCAGTGCAACGCTGCGACGACACACTCACGCGAGCACGTAGCTGAGTATGCCCCACCGCTGCCGGCCCAAGCCTCTCCTCCGCCGCTCGATCTTCTCCTCCTGCGAGCCGCCCCAGCCGGGCCGCACAGATCCGACCGGCAGAGCCGCCTCATTCCACTCCTTGTTGCGCACGTCGTTGCTCAGCAGCGCCGCCGCGTGCTTGTCGTCGGCCATGGCCAGCTGGCGCGCCTCGTCGGCCTCGTCGTCGGCATAGCCCATCGAGGCGCCGTGGGCGCGCAGCGGCAGCTCAGCAGCACTGCTGTAGCGCGCATGCGAGGCGTCATAGCCGCCGTACGAGGCTGGATAGGCGCCATAGCTGCTCTCCTGCCCGTGCTGCCCGTAGCTCATGTCTGGATCGCGCGCGCCGGCGTGGTAGCTCTGCCGCTGTGCCGCCGCGCTGCTGCCGCCGTAGGGATCGGTGTACGGCTGCGCATCGTAGCCGTACTGCTGCGCACGGCTCTGTGCCGACTCGTAGCGCCGCTCGTCCTCCTCGTCGCGCAGCTCGTAGCGCGTGCTGCGGTCGGGCACGCCGGAGCGCCGCCGCGGCTCGGCCTCGTGCGGCTCATGCTGCTCGTACAGCGTGTCTGCGGCGTGCGGCGCCTGCTGCTGCGCATACGGCACGCGGTACGCCGAGACGGAGTCGGCGGGCCCGAGGGTGTGCTGCGTGGCGTGCGTGTTGCTGCGCTGCAGGTGCGCCGTGTAGCCGCCTCCGCCGCCTGCGACGCTGTACTCGAACGGGTCGCTGTACATCGACGGCGTGTCGACGTCGGCGAGCGCGGGCGTGGCGGGCTGCAGATAGGCGTTGCGCCCTGCGCCGATGCCGGCGTGCGAGGGCTGGGGCATGGTGGTGGTGTGGTGAAGTGGGGAGAGTGGTGCACGGTGCTGAGGCCGCGCCGAGGTGGAAGTTGGCACGCCGCACGCTAAAGCCAAGCGCCGCGCGCGCCCCTCTCGAGGCTGTGCCGCCGGCTCGGCGTGTTGCTCTCGCGCCGCGGCGGCTGTGCTCCTCTCCTGCTGCCTTTCCGCCCCTTGGCGCGCCTCGCGTACCACGCGACCTGCGCCGCCGCAGCATCACGCCCCACCACATGCACCGCATCAGCAGCACACAGAGGGCACAGCCATGGCATCAGACGCCCTGACGGTACGCTCAAGCACTACTCTAGAGCGATGGTGAGGCCTCGCAGGCGTGAAAGGCACCTGACGCGCGCTTCATCAGGGCGCAGGCGCGCACAGTCTCACTCCGTGGCGTGTCGCTGGGCCGGACCAGCGCCAGCCGACAAGACCCATCTCGGCAGCCGTCGGCGCAGCGAGATCTTCGTCGCAGCCATTTATGAGCCTTCCGAGAGCGCACAAGTAAGCGTCAGGTGCAGTACTGCCGCTGATCAGACAGCGTCTCTCGTCAGCAGGGTGCAGCGGGCGCGTCGCGGCGGCTGCGCGCACGCCGTTGCGTGCCGTTCGACCCGCTCCAGCGGCAGCGCCGCCCTGCTGATGTTCGGAACACTGGCGGATGGACTCGCATCGCAGCCGCTGCTGGCGGCCCTGGCAAACTCCACTTGCACGATGCAGCGACGCCGCATCTCTGGCGAGAGCTGTGCGTGTGTCACGGCGGCGCGCGCCTGGCCGTCGTCGTTGTCGAGCGTCGCTGCTCCGTCCTCACCCCTCTCTCCCTGTTTCTGGTCCCCTTTGTTCCCGTCTCGGTCTCTCTTCTCCACACTCTTTTCAGCAGCACGCGCCAGCCGCGTAGCCGCAGCCGTCGCCAGTCGACGCGCGCCCACGTTCTTTTCTCGCCAGCTCGCCGGTCGAGCGGCGCCTTCACATTCTTTTCAGGTTCGATCTTCACGAGGCAGGCCCTCGATCCACCGATGCGTTCGCCTCTACTGCTGCTGCCGCTGCTGCAGCTGCTGCTCGTCAGCGGCAGCCACGCCCGGCCGGCGCCGTCGCGCGCCCACGCCCACCGCCGCTCGCTGGTGGCGCGCGCCATCGTCGAGGCGGGCGAGCAGGAGGTGGTGCGCCGCGAGACACCGCCGCTGCTGCGCATGCACGCTTGTGACACTGGTGTCGACGAGTGGGCAGATGCAGAGGTGCGTCTCGGTAAGCGTGCCGACCAGCTGGCGCCGAGACGCTCCAGCGATGATGAGGAGCCGGAGGATGAGGAGTCCGACGACGAGGACGAGGAGGAGCGCTCGTCATCTTCGAAGAAAGGCTCATCAAGGACCAAGTCGTCGAGCGACGACGATGAGTCGTCTACGCGCAGCAACTCCAAGTCGAGCCCAAAGAAGAGCAGCAGCACGAAGAGCAGCAGCAACACGAAGAGCGCCAGCACGAGCAGCGCCAGCAGCGGCTCGGACGTACGCGCCCTGCCGACCGTGACGCCGGTCGCTGGCGCGCCGCAGGTGCTTGCCGCGCCCACGCCGGCGCCTGCTGCAGCTGGCGCCGTTGCGCCATCGGCGGGCATGCAAGCCGACATGGGCACGCCGCAGAGCAGCAAGAAGGCAGCTCAGCTCGCGGCACAGCTCGCGGCGGCGCGCCAGCGTGCCATTGACGGCAGCCGTCTGGCAGCGACTGCCGCTGTAGGACCAGCCGGCGCCAGCTACGCGGCCATCTCCGACCCCAACATGATGACCGGCGCCACTTCGAGCGCCTGGCTGAGCCCTGCGCCTGGCGCGGCGTACCTCTCGGGCCAGGATGTGGTGCTGAGCTGGCACCAGGCAACGCAGGACACGCCGTCGGTGCAGCTCGCGCTCTGCCTGCTCGCCAACTCGAACGACCTGCGCGCTGCTCAGGCGGGCGTTGTGGTGGCGGGCAGCTGCGGTGCGCCTATGAGCGCCGAGGTGACGCCGAGCGTGTCGGGCCAGGCCGGCGTGTGGGAGATTCGCTTGTGAGTCGCAGTCTCGGCGCGCGTAGGTGTCTCGCTGACACGTCTTGCCGTCTACAGCCCTGCACCGAACGTGCCGTCTGCAGACAGCTTCTACGTTCAGCTGACGCCCAGCACGGGCGAGGCCGTGGCGCCTGCTAGCCAGAGCCAGAGCGCCACCGACGTCGAGAGCGAGAGCACCTCGACGTCGGGCTGGAAGAGGCAGAGCCGCAGCGCTAGTAGCACCAAGACGTCCTCTGCCGAGGATGCCGAGCCGACATCCAGCTGGAAGAGCAAGCAGCGCGAGGACAAGAAGTCGTCGGCGGACGATGAGGAGGATGAGGGCGACGAGGAGGACTGGCGCCGCCGGGACGCCGGCGACATGCCGTCCTCTGCCCTCATCTCTCCGGCCTTTGTGCTCGCGCCGCTCGGCACCGACTTGACGGCTCCTGCCGCGCCGCCGGCTCAGAACACCAACGACGAGGTTGGCACGACTGACAAGCAGCGTCCCGTGCCGCTCGTTGGCATCATCGTGCCGCTCGTCGTCATTGCCGTGGCTCTGCTCGGCGCTCTGGCGCTCTGCCTCTTCCGCCGCGGCCGCCAGTCGGCTCAGGCGCGCCGCACGGCCGAGCTCGTCGCCGAGACCCAGAGCCGTGCGGAGGCACGCCGCGAGATGGCGCAGCTGCGCCAAGCTGCCAGCAGCAGCGCTCTCTCACTCTCTCGCAGCCATAGCAGCAGCATTCGCAGCGGCAGCAGCCGTAGCGTCGGAGGCTCATACGCGCCACGCCGTCAGCTCGAGGAGATCGCCCCGCCATCGGACGCCTACACGCCGATCTCGGCTCAGCGCCGCTTTACCGCCGACCGCTTCGGTTCCTCGCTTGCCCCGCCTGTGGAGTATCGCACACTGGCGTCGGAGGTCGGTACTGCAGCCCCGCCACGGCGTCGTGACACTACAACGTCCTGCGGTAGCAGTGCGGCGGCACATGACTACCGCGCGGCGAGAGGGTGTCAGCACGACTGCGGCTCGGACGCCGGCTCTGAGTCGTACGAGGCGCTGCTCTCGCGCCGCCCGACGACGCTGAGCACGCGGCACAGCGACGTCGAGATCCACCCGACGCACCTGCACATGCGTCTCGCCTCGCCGCAGCCAGCACACCTCGCAGCCGCGCCCGCATCCCCGATGCCTCCGGCGCTGCCCGAGAAGCCGCGAGTGCCTGCTGCGCTGCAGCCGGCCGTGCTCGGCGTGCCGACGGGCGCCAGCACGGGCACACACTGGACGGCGCTCTCGCCCATCTCCTCGGAGGCGACGCCGCGCACCGAGCAGCGCTCGCCGCTCGCCAACCCGTTCCGCAACCCGTCGCCCTCGATTGCCGCGCCCTCGCCGTCGGTCACGAGCATGCGTGCTGCATCGTACGGCGCTGCTGAGAAGGCGCCCTCCGGACGTCGCGGAGGCCCTGCTGGCACGGTCAGCGAGGAGAGCGTGCAGCGCGCCGGCGCGGCCGCCGACCTGTACGAGCAGCTCAGGCGTGCGCTCAGCGGTGGGGCGTGAGCAGCGCTGCTCTAGCCCCGTCTGCTGAAAGCATCAGCGCTGAGACCAGTTCAATTTAATCGATACTCCCGTTGCTTCCTTCACACTTGTTTGGTGGCCCGAGGATCACATTTGAGATCAGATGTGGAGCTGAGGGGCTTCAGAAGTTCGTGGCACACGATGGAGATGGAGAGCGAGACAGAATGAAGGAGCGCAAGAGAGTTGTTGCCAGAAAGCCAAATAGTTGTCGCCAGAAAGCGAAATAGCGGCGTAGTGAGCTGCTTTGTCGAGCGGAACAGTTCCGCGACTCCATGGCAGACCTTACTCTGACTCCTCGAGCGCCGTGATACGCTCATTGAGAGCGGCCTTCGCATCGTAGTACTGCTTGTAGAGCGCAGCGAGCTTCCTCGCCACCGTCTCCGATTCATTGATGGTACCAGACGCAACCGGAACAGGCTGGTCTGTGCGCGACAATGACGAAGCGGCGTCGGTGCCATCTGCGGTGCGGGCAATCTTGACAGAGGAGGCGGAGGCCGTGGCAGTGGCAGGATCACCCTGACGCTTGATGCCTTGTCTGGAGGAGGGTGGGGGCGAAGCACTCTGCTTGACGGCGTTACCACTGCCGCGCCCAGGCGTCAATACGAGCAGGATCGTTTTCACGCAGACGTCTACTCACGCATCGGCACCCTGGTGTGGGACATCATAGGCACGGGCAGAGGACCGCGTGTGCACGACACTTGCAAGTCCCTCTGTGCGGCGCAGATGCGATCATTGGCAGCGTCGATGCGCTCAATGAGTGCCGCTGGAGCTTCTTGAGCCTCTTGCGCCTGGTCGTCGTAGATGTACCCGCCGAGCAACAAGTATGCATTGTACGCATCGTTGAGCGCGCGACGAGTCTGCAGGAACTCGTTCGAGGCATTCTGAATCTCTGCACACGCCTACTCTGCCAGCGGTAGTCCACGATCGAGCTTGAAGGGCATTGTTGAGGTAGAGCGCCGAGGTGCGAGCTACTGCGAGAAGGTGATATGCGGCACAGCCCGGGTGAGCAAGGGACACCTTGGCAATGCACTCAGAGGAGGGGCTGCCAAGGCAGCGAGTCGACAAGGCAACTAACCAGGAAGGAATCTGAGCCGATGGTTGTGGTGAAGAAGGCAGGACTGGTCGTACGGCAGCCGACTCTTAAGTGCCGGAGAGACGGGCGCTGCTGCTGCTCGAGGGGTGAGTGAACGCGTCGCATACACGCGTCGCGTCTGCGATGCAAATCCTCAGAGGGGACGTCCCGATTCCGTTTGGCGCTCATGAAGCAGGCTGCTCGCGCGGTGTGAAGCACCTTGAATGGCTCTGCCGATGCAACGGGCCGGCAATAAGAATGTGACGCAAGAGAGAACAAAGGGATTCAAGCAGAGTGTGAAACGGGCTTTGAGCGAGGCCAGAGTACAGGGCGCAGAGCGCTCAGGGGAGACCGGCCGGCGCTCTGGCATTGCGGCGCGCAATCAGCGAGACAAGTGCGCCGCAGGGGGGGGGGGGGGGGCGACGGTGTGTGTCGTCAGGAATGGGAGGTACACAGGGAGCGAGCCTGGGAGAAGTGACAGAACGGTGGACTCGGAACTACCAAAGGCAGAAGAGGAGAGCGTGAACAGCGGGGTGAGTGCGGGACCGGACAGGTGCGAGTCGTTGAGACAAGACGGACGGCAAGGCGGCGCGGCAGAAGATGAAGTGGGTGTGGCTCGGCGTCGGAGTAGTGAGACGGCCTGGAAGGGTGCGTCTCCGGTGGTGACGGCACGCCTCGATGTTTGGTCCAAGACGAAGGCTTGTCGGACAGTGCTCAGGCGCTCTCGCTCACCGCACCTGTGCAGACTGTCAGTGAATGCTCCGACGGGACTCTCTTACGGTGCTGCACTTACCCTGCTTCTGCTCAAGTGCCGTCACACGCTCCTGAAGAGCGGCGAGCTCCCCGTCCTGCTTCTCCTTGAGCGTCACCATCTCCTCCTTGAGGTTACTGAGGATGTCAGACACGCTTGAGGTGACGGCAGCCTCGGTGAAACTGTCCGTGTGCGCCGACGACGGCGACGGCGACGTCACGCTGCGGCCGTCGGGGGTGCGCGCGGCCTTGGCAATGTGCTCAGAGGCGGTGGAGGAGTCACCCTCGCGCTTGATCCCCGCCTTGATGGGGGATGCCGAGACGTCCTGCTCAGCGTTGCCGCTGACGCTGAGGCACGTTCGATGAGCACATATTACTCGCGATACACGAGCTCACTCACGAAGCGATCGGAGCGGGAGCGCCCGACACACGAGAAGTCGCGCACGCGGCAAAAAGGTCCTTCTCGGCGGTGCGAAGGCGAGTGCGGGCAGCGCGGATGCATGCTCTGATCACCGCGCGAGCTTGCTTTGCCGCAGCATACTCTGCGGTGTGAACGCTTGCCCACGGCGCAGACGCGTACGACTCCTGGAGCTGGCGGCGGCAGTGCAGCACGTCCTCGAGGCTCTCGCGAATCTCTGCGGCCGCCCATTCGGCAAGCGGCGCTCCAAGGTCGGGACGCGGAGCCATACTTGCAGTGGTACTAGGCGGCCTGATGCCAGAGCAAGGCAGTGTCAGGTCGATGGAGGCCGGCCAGACCAGTCCGGACGTTGTGGTCCGCGAGCCATCTCCCTTCCCATCGGCAGGACGCGCCACACGTCCGTGCGTGCTCGGGCGCTTGCTCCCTCACAAGGAAGCGTCACTCTAACTCACCGAAGAGGTCTGAGGGCAGGGTAGTCGAGCCGTGCGCAGTCGAAGCGATGCCAGGCGAGAAGGGGCGAGGCGCGTGGGCGAAGCGGTGGTGCCGAGGCGCTCGGCGTGGCACGCCGTGGGCGGAAAAGAGGTGGCGAAGGCGGAGGAAGTGTTGAGGCCCTGCTGTTGAGGAGAGCTACTTGATGCTGGGTGTGGTGGAGAGGAAGAAGGCTGCAAGGCGGCGCCGAGGCGCCCTTGAAGGTGGCGCGAAAGAGCGTCAGGGGCCATGCCCGAGAGCACACGGCGCTGCCTGATGGGGCAAGGCGGCCTGCCTCGCCTACGCCGACGCGCTCGAAGCAGCAAGCGGCGCCGCGCGGACGCAGCACCCAGCACGCCGATGCCGAGCATCACAACACGCCCACGCCGTCATGACAACCGCGCGCCGCACCTGCGAATATAATCTGCCTCTGGCTCGGAAGCCTGATCGGGCAGGCGCCCTCGCGCCGCGCTAGCAGGCTGCGCCCTCTCTGACGCGCGTGAACAGGAAGCAGCAGCCTTAGCAGGCGAGACAGCCACGGCCTCAGAGGCAGCTTGCCGTCAGTCGCACAGCCTGCTCGTCATGTACCGCTACTGCTGCCGAGGCCACAAAGAAGAACTCTCGCTGCTCTCTCCCAGCATGACTGTCAGGGCGCTCAGATCGCTCGCACGGTGCGTTCCTCTCTCTACATGGCGCTTCCACACTCTCACAACAAAGCTCTACTCCTCACTCGCTCGGCAAAGTGCAGCGAACTCGCAAGGTGAGACGCGAGATGCTTGAGAGATGGGCCCTGACAGAATTGCGTGGATCGGGCCTGTGCGAGGCTAGAAGTACAGGTACGGTGCAGAGACTTGGTTGTGGTGGAGGTGACGGCGAGATGAAGGGCTGATGGCAGAAAGAGTGGGCTAAGAGGTGACGGGACGAAGAGGAAGCGGCTTTGAGGTGCGAAGCACTGGCTGAGCAACCACGACGACGATGGTCAGTGAGGGGGACAGCTAGTAGGCAGTGGGAACCTCTCACCTCAAGTGCATCTACGGTTGTGCCTCCCTTCACTCCTCGCGCTTGACCAGAGAAGGTGCCGTGTCGGCCATGCTTGCGGGTGGCAGCAGCGGAGCGCCGCGCGCGTGAGGATCCTGCCGAGTCTGCAGGCGAAGGCTATCAGAGGTCGTCGTGGCTGGTGAATCCATTGTGCTGCTCACTGACACCGGGTTGCAGCTGCACTCTCGAGCTCGAAGCCGCGTTCGCAGCGGTGGAGTTCGTGCTTCGAGCCAGCCCAGCGGGTCCTGAGCAGTTAAGTCCACATCAGTCAGAGAGCTAGGACAGGCTCGACTTGCTGGGCACGTTGACTCACCGAAGAAGCCTCCGGCAGGCAAGGGAAGGGGACGGAAGAAAGACGTCGTCGAGGCCTGCCCGGATGCCGGCCCGCCAAACACGAAAGCCGGCGGAGCCTCAGGCTCTCCTTCGCCCTCTAGACCCGCCACCATTGCCTGCATCATGTTGTACTCTTCTGCCGCCTCATCTGCTGCCTTCTCTACTGCATCGACCTCCGCCAAGCCCTCGTCTATGTTGCGCTCCTCGCAGTAAGAGACGGCATCCAGTAACGAGGTCGTTGGTCGAGAGTAGCAAAGTGGCGTGGAGCACATGTCGCAATTGGCGTGGAACTGCTTGATGTAGGCGATCTCGAGCAGCGCCAACGCCTCGCGACGAGCCTTCCACGCCGCCGTGAAGGCCTCCTCGGCGGCGCGCTCCGTCTGGATCGCATTGCGCATGACGCCGCGTACGAGGATGTACGCCTCCATCGCTGCGCGAGCCTCGACGCAGCGCTGCTGGTCCATTGCCAGGAAGTCGTCGTCGAGGAGGGCTGACATCGTGGCGAGTGAGGCGGTTCGAGCTGTGAATGTATGGCAAGGTCAGCCTGGAAAGACACGCGCCTCGCTGACGCGCGCGCTGCCACTGCCGAGACGCCGTAGCCAGGACGACGAGCATCTCAGCGAGCTTTTCCGCACTGAAGCAGTACGAATCTTGTCCCTCAAGGACGAAGTCTCTCTCTAACCCATCGAGGCGGACCTACTCAAGCGAGAAATGCCAGGCCGAGAGAGGCAAGATCGACTCACCGGCGAAGGCGCGACACGTACGTGTGGCGGCCGTGCGGACGCCGTGTGGAGGCTGCCGCTCGCGGTGCGAAGCGAAGGCGTGACGAGGCAGTGAAAGGCGATGAAGCGGGCTTGATGGTGAGCTGAAGGACAGGAGACGATGTGGTGGTGGGAAAGCAGGGTGCAAGCGAGCGCTTTCTGCCCAAAGAGGCCCCTCGGCCGCCGCCGCCGCCGCCGCGCTCGATGCGGCGCACGTCCCTCGCGACGCCGCGCATCGCCCGAGAATGCGCGCGCCTGGAGAAGACAAGCATCGTGCAGACATTCCACTGCCCTGCACGCTCATCGGCTGAAGTCGGCATAGCGATGCGTTGTGTCTCTCTCGCTCGCTCACAGCCGGCTCGGCCACAAGCTTGCGAGATGACACAATTGCTTGGAGAGGAGAAACGTGACACGATTACATCGCAGAGAGGGGAGGGTGTGGAGCGTTGATGGTACAACGGAAGAGGGCGGAAGTGTTACAGAAGCTACAGATTACGAGGGACAAGAGAACAGCTGATACATGGGAAGAGAGTAGAGGTGACTCGGTTTGGCGAAAGAAGGATAGATGCGTGCGTGATGGTGGTGGTGCTACGACATCGAGGGGTGGCCGCTGCTGCTGCTGCCTGAACTCGTTGGCGCATGCACGACGAGATTGAAAGCTATGAGGGGCAGCATGTGCGTCAGAGCGAGACACGTGGTAAGCACGACGTCTCACAGCCGCTCACCACTGCGCTTCCTGTTCGGCTCAGCGCTTGAGGACTCGGCCGGGCTGGGCGTCTCGTCGCGCGCGCGCGAGAGGCGCTCGCGTTTCCAGCGGTCGAGCGACGAGGAGATGCTGTCGACGGGCGAGGCCAGCCGTGCGCCGCTGAGATGGGGAGATGTGCGTAGACGCTTGGCGTGGCGAAGCTCCTCTTGCAGCTCGAACTCGGTGGGTGCCGCAGCGTTCTCATCGACGAGAGCGCCGCGGCCGCTGCTCTCGCTGCCGCTCGCCGCATCCGAAGCGTCGCGCGAAAAGATACGCTTGAGCTCACGAGTGCGCCTGCGCGTCAGGCTCGGATACTCAGTCGAGCTCGGCGTCTCGTCGACGTACACTCGCGATGCTCGAATACGCATCCACTGATCGACGTCGAGCGCCGGGGAGAGAGAGTCGATGGGCGCAGCAGGTTCGGCACCGCTCTCATGACTAGACTTGCTTGCTGCACCATCACCTGGACCATCGGACGCGCCAACGTGCTCGAGATGAGACGCAGTGTTGCGCTGGAGCAGGGACGTGCCCGAGTCATTGCTTTCACTGCCGCTCGCCACGTCCGGAGTGTTGCGCGTGGAGAGGTACTCGAGGCTTGAGGCGCTCGAGAGCTCTGAGCTCGAGCTCGCGGGTGCCGGCGACGGAGGCGAAGGAAGCTCGCACGGACGCATGAGCGGAATCTTGGGTGCGTGGTCGGCCGTGGCGAGGGCAGGCGGAGTCTGCAGCTCCTGGGAGGATTCGGTCGGGCCCAGTGTGCCCTGACGCTCCCACCAGGCAGGCCCGCCTGCGTCGGAGGCTTCGCCGTCGTAGTATGCCCACTCGGCACTGGCGCTCACGCTGCGCGTCATGGCATACGCGACGTGCGCTCCTACTGCGGCTGATGAGGCGGCCAGCTTGTCCTCGACTGCTTGTGCAGCGCTCTTGAGGGCGCTCAGCGCAGCCCTACGCGTGCGTCGGGCCTCCCACTGATCCGCTTCGGCGCCGGTCATCTCGGCTCTGAGAGCGCGGTCGAACGCTACTTCTGCCTCGCTGAAGCGGCCCTCGAGACGATGCATGCCTTCGAAGGTGCTGCGAATGCTCGGCAACTTCGCCTCCAATGGTTCATCGTCATCGAAGTCGGAGTCCGTCGAACGACTCTCTGCGTAGTCCGAGTACATTGTAGAGCTGTGATTCAGATCGTCAGCTTCGGCTCAGCATGCAAGCCGCAGAGCGCAATCCCGAGGCATGTATGCGATGCGTACAGCCAACAGATCATCTGCGCACAGCAAGGGAGAAATACTCACACAGACACGAGCGAAAGGGAGCTGGCAGACGAGGACTGCGGCGCGACTAGACGCTGATCGCTCGAAGCGAGCCGCGTTGGCGCGTGCTGGTGCTTGGCCGGAGAGGCGCGACTGGAGAGCGAGAGTAGCAGCGAAGAGCCAAATGAGGAGGGAAAGAGGTTTGAAGATGCGGCTTGAGGTGACGTGGTTGGCGAGTGGCGTCTCGTGAGGCGGGTGTGGTGGACGGGAGCCAAGCCGCGGACGCCGCTGCACGCGTGATCGGGTGCCGCGCGCGCCGCTGCCACCGCTCCCGACATCATGGCACTGCGCCGTTCGCACAAAGTAGCTTGAGCCCTTCTTTGAGGACGTTCTGTCTAGTGGCTTGCGAGCTCAGGGCTTCAAAGACCCGCCAGCTCGGCATGCATGTCTCTGAGGTGAGATCTCGAGGACAGGACCCGCTTCAAGCTTTCTGAGCGTCAAGCTCGCGAGCATGGACCGAGCTTCACTCTGCTCTCTCTGTGACCAGGCTTTGCTGATGTGTCGTACGCTACAGGTGGTCGTGGGCTATCGAGATGAGGTACACGGCGAGAAGGAGAAAGCGGACCAGGGCGAGAAACGGGTGTGGACAGGAAGTGGTGTGCGAGTGCGAGGCCGCTCATGGTGACGACGAGACTGGGTAGCGCACCGCAAAGACTAGCATCAGCAGCTGCGCAAGGCTTACAGCTCGCGAAGCGGCAGCACGAACGCACAAGTATCTCTGCACGTTCTTCGGCTGGTCGATCATGCCGGCAGCTTGGGCGAGCTGATAGGAGGCGCCGCGCCGTTGTACCAAACATCGATCGAACGCAGTCGGCGAGGAACAGGAAACGGAGACGAAGAGTTGCCGGAAGCTACATGCTCGGACGAGGCCTGCGCAGACGCCGTCGACACCTCCTGGCTAGACTCGCCGGCGTCGTTCCCGTTGAAGGCGAACGGAGCTGACGAGACGAGAGGGTCAGTCAGGCCCCAAAGTCCGCCATGTGGTCGCAGCACTCACTGGCCGCGCGCGGATGCTTGCTCGGTACCGCGGTCTCTTCACTCTCGCGCTTCTGGCGCGACTCACTCGCGGCAGAAGACGAGGACGAAGAGCTGCGGACGGAGCCGGAGCGGCGTGGCTGCCCCTGCACCGGCTGCTCGTCTCTGTCGTCCTCTCCAGCGCCCACTGAATCCTCTTCCACCGCTTCGTGCTCCTCCGCCCCGCTCACTGCGTCAGAAGCGACTTGTGAAGAGGACGCCTCGGTGACGTCGTCCTCGGCATCGCCTTCCGACGGAGCGGGCGACATTGCTAGCTCTGCTTCGTCACCAGCTTGAGTCTTCTGTACTGCGTCCGACGCCGAGCTGAACATGCTCGCCCACTCGCTCTGCTCCACCACCACGCCAGATGCCGCTCCATACTTGCGGAGAGCGCGGCGTTTGGCCTCAAGGAGCGCATCGTGCGCCGCCCGGCGCGTCTGCTGCGCGTCGCGCAGTGCAGCTTCGGCCGCCTGCTCGGCCTCTTGCGCCTGCTTGAAGGCCCGCTGCGACTCCAGGAACGCAGCACCCGCTGCGCTCGCTTCTGCGAAGGTCACTTTGCCCTTGTCGAGATCGATGCATTCTGCCGCCATGGCGTCTGTGAGGCATCGCGGCGTCAGCAGGGACAAGCGGGGTAGCACAACTTCAGACAGATGAGGAGCGCCAACTGAATGAAGCAGGCCGAGAAGAGACTGCCTCTTATGCTACCGCACTCTCCAGCCAAGCGAGCTCACGCGAGGAGCAGACTCACTCCACGCGCCGTTGCGGCTCATCGTCGCGGCGTTCCGAGCTGGCGTTGTACACGCGCGCACTGCGGCGCAGAGGCGGGTCGTGCAGGCACGAGCGGGAGTGGAAGCGATGATCAGTCGAGACTGAATGGAGAAGCTCGAGGCCCGCGTTCGTGAGGTGGATGTGGTGGAGAGGAAAGAAGTGCGCGGCACGGCGCGCCGACGTGCGCTCTTCAAGGCGGCCCGAGCGCACCGCCGCGGCACCACCTCCTGACGGCAACAGCCTGCTCTGCTAGAATGGGCCGCGCGGCATGCGCACACCAGACATGCGGACGATCACGAGGGACTTACGCTCTATCAAACCCCTGCAGAACCTGACGTACATCCCAAGCTTGCACTCTGAAATGCGCTGGCCCCCATTTCGTGCACTGCACGACGCCAACCCATCGCTGCCAGTCATGCTCCCCTGCGGCTGAGCCGAGCTCATGCCCAGCGCTCTGCGAGATATGACATCGGTAGATGGAGGAGATATACGCTGATAGAGAGATGCTAGAAAGTCGGTGTTGATCGGTCAAGTAGCGAGACGACGGAGGAGACAGAACGTTCACGGAAAGAGACGGATGGCCAAGGCGCACGAGGGAATCGAAGTGGGCTATAGGCCGGGCGGCAACTACACGAGGCGGATTCGGTTGCAGAAAAGGGAGGCGCAGCAGGGGACAGTAGAGGCCAGCAGGAGAGGAGTGAGAGTGTGGCGATCAAGGATGTCACTACTCAAGAGGCGATTGGGAATGGTGGCGTGTGGGACGGTCGCGACCGCAGACGCATGGCGGTGCCCTGCTCCGGACCGATTCGATGATCGTCGCCTGGGCAACTGAGTGACCCGCTGGCAAGCGGTGGCTTGAGGGAGCGGACCCCCTGTTGAACCGGAGCAGAAGGCACTGCAGACAGCGACGGCCTCTTTTGCGGTCATCATCAGTAGATAGGTATCCTACTCCGTGTCTCCGCTGTCGGAAAGACTGGACGCTGAGACGAGGGGCCAGATTGTTGGACTGCGGTCGCATACAGTACAACTCTCTGCTCACAGATACTCACAGGCAGTACACTGGCGCTTCTCGGCCGACTCATCCTCGTCGCTGCTACGCTTGCAGCCGGCAATGCGATAGCCGACCTGACCCGCGAAAAGCTCTTCCAAAACTGGCAGCTGGTCAGGCATCCGCAGCGCTTGCACTTCCTCCGACATATCCTCCTTCCCCGCCTCTGACGCCGCGCTGTCTTCGCTGTCAGACTCGTCTTCCTCTGCCTCGTCTGATGTGTAGGACGGGCCCTCCTCGTCTGATTGTAGCGTACCAATCTGAAGATAGCCCGCCGCCTTATCGACGAGGTTCGTCCAGAGTCTGCCTGCTCTCACCTCCGCTGCCGTATCCAGCAGACTACTGCACGCTTTCTCTGCAGTCGCGTCGCGAGCGCTGCGGGCGTGCTGGTGCGCAATGACTGCTGCCTCGTGAGCCTTCTTTGCGGTCTTCTCGGCCTCCTGCGCATCCTCGACGGCTTGCTGCGCCTCTACGAGCTCGCGCGTGATGTCGGAGACTCCCTCCAAGTGTTCTTTGAGCGCCTTCGCACCCCATAGGGCGTCCGCACGAAATACCTCGTCGCTTTCATCAGTGCTTGGGCTGCTCTGTTCTGGTGAAGCATCCGGGCGGCATGTCAGCCCAGATGATTGGAAGACCTACGCATCTCGCCTGTGACCCGCTGCGATGCGTCGCCTTTTCCGGGTCAAGAAGGCGCTCTCTTGAAAACTCACTGCTGTCACTCGGTGACTCCATTCCGTTCGAGATTACGAAGCGCCAAGGCGATTGGACGACGAGGCACCGCAGGGGCGCGGCTGAAAAGACATCGAGAAGCATGAGCGGGGCATCTCAGACGGACGGACGTAATGGACTTACGAATAGGGCAGCAGTCGAAAGTGCTGCGAGGATGCAGAGATGATCTCGGCGGTACGGCCGCGATGTTGGTGGTGATGAGAGAAGAAGGAACGACGGCGGCGCGCGCGCGCCCGAGATCGACCCCACTTCCGCGCGTGCGGCGGCACGCTCGGACCGCTGGCTTGAGGCCTGCCTTCCGTCGCAGCAAAGTTCATGAGCTGTCTTCAGATGATAGACTGTCAACACTTCCGCTGCATCTCATAAGCTCACTCAGGGAGGAGCGCCGACAGGACGAGCAGGTCGTGGATCCCCGGCCGCTTCGGCTTGCACTCTGTCTTCGAGGTGGACCGCGTGCTCTCCTCCTCTCTATCGCGCAGTCGTGAATCTGCTCTCTGCCTCCCGTGAGCTGTCAAGTCGATCGCAGAGAGCGCTTGATGGAACCAGCCACGCAAGTTGCGACACGCTCTCGTTTGAGGTTTCACGGAGCGGGACTAGGGCGAAGAGGGCGAAGACACATGGTAGAGGTGACCTAGAAGCGGTGTACATGATGGTGGTACGAGGACATGCGAGAGCTTTACAGGGAGGCCCGAGAGCTGCCTGCGAGGCGAGACGCAGAGGGAACGCGCATGCTCGGAGATGCTCAGGGAGCGAGATGACAAGGCAAGGTTCACGAGGCGCAGGCAAGTCGACGGAGCCTTGAAGCGTTGCCTGCAACGCGGCGCACATCGTGCTGAGTCGTTGGACGTCAGCGACGACTGCGTTCATGCATGCGTGCTGCGACTTTGCAACGTATTGCGTTAGAAGCGCCGAAAGCGGAAGGCGTACAAAGACTCACAGGTGCCAGGGCGCGGCTTAGACGGTCCAGCGCTGGTGCCAGCACGCTTGTGCGCGCGGGAGTCGCCTTCATCATCGGATGAGGGAGGACGAGAGCCGGGCAGCGGCACTGATTATAGCCTCTGAGCCTCCTGATCGCAGCAACATGCAGATCCAGACTCACCGAATAGCAGATCGAGGCCTCCTCCGTCCAGCCTAGCCACAGCATGCGCTCTCGAAGTATGCTTGACCGCAGGAGCAAGTGGAAGTGCGAGTCGAGCGGGGCCAGCCTGTGAATGCGCCCGTACCACCGGCAGCAGGTCCTCCAAGCTGAGCTCCTCCGAGCTGCTCGAGTCGTCGCACTCCCCTGCTTCGTCGGACGCCAGCCCTCCGTGCTCCATGTCTTGCGCCAGCGATGGCGCAGTAATGCTCTCTCCGCCGTCACTCGAGCCAGAGCCATCAGAGACGGCATCTCCACGGCCTTGTCGCACTGGAGCCTGTCCACCTCGAGATCCGTCACAGCACGATGAACAATCTGTCTCCAGCGACGCTCAGCTCTGACGACATCCGCTCCGTTGATGAGCTTGCGGTTGACGCGTCTCGAAGCAGCGTCGAGAGCGCTGTACGCCACGGCGAGGGCATTCTGCGCGTCTATGTGGGCCTGCTTGGCGGCTCGCTCGACGGCTTGTGCGCCCTCGACGGCTTGCTGAGCCTTGAGGTAGGTACGCGCCGATTGCATGACTCCTTGAAACATCTCCTTGGACTCGCCGAAGTTGTTCAGCGTGCGATCATTTTGCATCGCGTCGTGCTCCGAGCTTTGCATGGGCGCGCCCGCTGCGTGCGCGAGCAGAGAGTCAGACAGCTGGCGGAAGCTGACGTGCCGCCGCTTCGACTTGGGAAAGCACTCACCATCGCTCATGGCACCTCCGCTCACGTCACCGTCACTCATGTGCAAGTCCATAGCGGCAGTCGAGAAAAGAGAGGATGAGGCGCGCGATGACTTGCGCAAAGGCGCGCGGCAACGCAGACTCAGTCGCCGGCAGCGCTGTGAAAGCGCAGATGCGTGAGCCAGGTGCCTGAGGGTAGGCAGGCGGACAGCACCCACAGATGGCGAGAGCAGCGATTGAGTGGTGAGTGGCAGATGCAGACGGCGGGTGTGGTGGTGCAGAAGCAGGTGCGTGCGGCCCGAGCGCGCGCATGTCTCGCTCCACTCGCCCTCGGCTGACGCGCCGGTGCCGTGCGGCTGCCAGCAGCGTCGGCACGCTGCAAAGACAGCGACAGCTCGCTGCTATACCGCACTTCTTCCCGCTCACGGCTGCGCTTGCTTCGACATACCGGCTTGCAGTCGAGTACTCCCGATCTCGGCTCAACCTGCTTGCAGTCGCAAGACACCTGCCTGCTCCGCAGACGTCGCGCCGGCTTAGCCACAGATGACCCTTCACGCTGAGGCAAGTGAGCATGAAGCACTCGACCATTTGCCTCATCACACGAAGCTAGCCCACCGTCTCACGCCTGAGTAACTCGGCGGCGCACTGCCGAGCGAGTGGTCCAAACGCAAAGCTGACTGCGTGCGCCGTTGACTGGGCTGCGCTCTGACATTGAGACATCGTGGCGTGTGGTACACGAGGTTCGTGATGCGGGACGAAGACTGGAAGCGGAACTGTCTTGTGGGTTTTCTGAGAAAGAAGAGGCTGCGGACCCGGTGGTTGGAAGACGAGACGAACAGACAGCGTGAGGCACGAGGTAGACGGACGGACGGTGCCGAGATGCGCTGCGATAGCAGTGGCCCTGCCGATGACGCCGTGTCAGAAAGGTGCGCTGTATCCTCCGCCGCGCCCCACTCACTCGAGACTCAAGTCAAGCGCACGCTGATTCAAGGGCGAGGCATCCAGCGGCGAGCACGGAGCATCTCCGAGATACCTGCGTGGCAGCTGCGTCAGCACTTTCTGTCGTTGACGAGGAGAGATCTGGGCAGCTCACGAGGAGTCGGCGCCTCACTGCGCGGGCCGAAGTCCCATGGATACTTGACGTCCTCGTCGACCATACGCTCGTTGAAGTCTTCTTCGCTCGCGATGGTAGAGCTGAGCTCGTCGTTCGCGGTGCGGCCTGTATGGAAATCACGTCAGACGTGGGACCGCGCACAGAGAAGTTGCGATCGCTGCGGTGCTCGACTCACGAGCGCCGTGCAAGCGACGAGTGCCTTTCTTTCCGCCGCGCTTGTTGGTCTCTCGCTTGCTGATCAGACGTAGGAGAGCCGTCGGGCCTGGGAAAAGCTCCTCGATCATCTCCTCCCGCTTCTCTACCGCAGTCTTGGGCTTGCACCTAGTCTTCTGCTCCTCCTCGTCTGCCTCTTCTTCGGAAGTGGCGCACGAGCTGGTCTCCGAGTCGGACGGAGAGGGCACGTCGAGCTCAGCAGAGTCGGCGCGCTCGCTGGAGCTCGGCACGAAGTTGAGTAGGCTCGCCCAATCGTCTTGATCGTCGACGTCGATGGCGAGTCGGCTGATTCTGCGTCCGAGACTTTCGGCTGCGGCGTGAAGCTCATGAATAGCTTGCTTGCGGGCGCGCACTGTTTCGACGTGTGACTGGCGAGCAGCAAGGTACGCCGTCGTATCGGATTTTGCGGCCGTGCTAGCCGCCTTAGAAGCGTCCGAATCTGCCGCAAACGCCAGACTGAAGGCTCTCTGCGCCCTGAGGTATCGCTCTCCGCTGCGCGCCACATCCTCGAGGAGCATCTCGGAGCGCTCGACCTCCATGTGTTTGTCATGGCGTGCGTCGCCGCTCGCCTCAGAGACTGAGTCGGTCCAGGCGTCGGTGCCTGCGTCGGACATGCTAGCTTGGTCGGCGTCAGCGTGTGGTAAGGAGGCTCCTGCGTTTGTGCACGCCAGACTCACGCGACTGAGCGACGCAAAGGTGTTGAGAGCCCCGTGTTGCGAGCCGGGGCAGTGAGCTGACGAGGCGGTGCGCAAGACGTGCGAGCGTGCTGAGAAGACGCCGCTGACAGTCGGAGGCAGGGCCAAGGACGGAGGCTGTGGTGGTGGCTAGGTGAGGGATGAGAGGCTGGCAGAAGGCGGGCATGACCGGAAAGCCGGCTTGACAGCACGCAGGCACTGGAGCAGTGACAGCCGCAAAAGTGCCGCTTTGTTGCTCGGTCACCGCAGCAGGAACAAAGTGGGTCCGCCACGCTCGAGGGACAAACGAGGGGAGAGCACGCAGCTGCGGCAGCTGCGGAAGCCCGCAGGCCGCAAGAGGGCACGGCTCATAGGGGCGGTGCCGCGTTTGCGGGTGACGCGGCCAACGCAAGCGCAGCCGTGGAAAGAACGGGTCGCGCGCCAGCATACCCCCGCAGCCGCCACCCGGGGCCCTCTCAGTCAGTGGTGCGGAGCAAGATGCGAGGTGGCGCTGATTGTTTCAAGTGGTGTCTGGCACAGACAGCTGCAAAGTCGACGGTGGACGAGAAGAACAGGACAGACGGGCAACATGAGGGGAACAGAACGGCGAGGAACGGAGGCGGACAAAGCGTGAGGCCATGATGCGCTGACGATGGCGACGCTGACGTTGAGATGCTTGCCGCGAGTCCGTGGATGATGACGAAAGCGCTCAGTCGCGGGCAGTCTGGCGACGTGCCTTGAGCGGCGAGTTGGCCCGGGCGACGGCTGTGCAAGGGTCAGCGGGTATGTCTTGCGAAGGCTGCGCAGCGCACTCACCTGCGGACGCAGCGATGCGAGGCACTGCGACGTCGCTGCCCTTCTGCGCTACATCTGCCTGAACCACCTTCTGAATCTTGGCCGGACGTTCGTGCTCGCGCGCTGAGCATCATCCATCAGCGACAGCCACACGTCACGCTCATTGGCACGGTCGACTCACCTTCCTCGCGAAGGCGCTTGAGCTCTGCGGCCTCTTCCTTCTCTTCCTGCTCGGTCTCGCGGGCCTGGGCGCCGCTGCGAACCAAGTAAGGAATGCGTCTGGGCTCATCGTCTTCGCCCTCAAAGAGAAAGTATCCGGCGCCCTGGATGCCTCCGTCCCACTCGCCGTCGAAGCCGGTGTAGGAATCTTCACCGCCCCAATTGCCGTCCATGATAGGCTCCGCAGTATCTTTGCGGCTACGCTCGTCACAGATAGACTCATTTGCTGCAGCACTGCACCCCGTAGCCCAGGTCACCTGGTCGCTTACAGCTCCTCGAGTTATCGCCAGCTTGACTTGGATCTCGTCCCACAACGCCTTGAGACCGTCAGCGGCCTGCTTGCGCCTGAGGCGCGCCGCATCGAAAGCGGTCGCGGCGTCGATCTCCGCTTGCTGCGTCTTCTCGAATTCCGTCTGTGCGTCGGTGAAGCGCTTGCCGACCTCGGCGACGTCCTTCAGAACCTGCTCCATGCCCTCGACGTCCATGCAGCCCTGTGCCTCGGGCATCGTGCCTGGCGAGCGACCAGAGAGAATGAGCAGATGCACGGCCCAAGCGTGGTGGCATGCGCGCAGTGCGCTCGGGCAAAGACTCACCGGTGGGGCTTAAAGAGCGCTGGCAGCTGAACGTGCGGCCGTGCGGCGTCGAGATGCAAAGCCGACGAGCGCAGAGGAAGGTAAGGCGAGGTGCCGAGACGAGAGGAGGCCGCTGCTGGAAGGAGCTCGACGAAGCTGTGGTGGTGATGCGACAAGAAGCAGCGGACGAGCGGCTCACAGGACGCTCTGCTGGTGGCGCCGCTCGGGGCGGGCGTGGCTGACCCTGAAGCCCAGCGCGGGCGCCACAGCGGCGGCACTGCAGCAGTTAGAGTCGAATGACGGCGTTGGGTGCGGGAGCGCAGCAGCAGCAGCGCTCAGAATGCGCTGGCAGCAGAACGGGCTCGGCTAGGCACAATTTCAGTGTCGAGCCTCCCATGGACAGACCGGGGCAAGCGGCGGGCGCTCGTACGCTGCGAGACGACGGCGCCAAAAGGGGCAACGCCGCCAATCGCGCACGACGGCCGCGCGTCGGTAAAGCGCTGCCGTGGGAGCACAATACGCGCGCGTCAGGCCACGTGATGAGGGCGGCCCGCATGGCTGTGCAGCGCTGCCGCTGCATCCGAGTCGCCCTCGGGCCGTTCAGCCGCCGGCCCGGATCGCTTGGCCGCGGCGAAGCTTTGTTTGGGCTGCGGCACTTGAGCACGCATGACGGCGCCGGCACCGGCAGAGCGAGAGCGGCAGGCAGCCTGCAGCGATGCAGCGCAGAAGCAGCGGAGGCGCAGCGGCGCGCGGCGGGTGCCTCTCCATGCGGAGAAGCTCGCCGCTCCTCGCCGTGCCGCGCTCGGCTGCGCTGATGCTGCTGCCGTGCCGCCCACACACGCGACGCGCCGTGACGTCGGATCCGCCGGCGTCATGGCGCAGCAAGGGTGTCTCGCCTTCGCTCCGCGCTGGGGCACGGCGTTCTCCACCACCACGCAGTAGCACCCAGCGTCAGCGCTGGCCGTCAAGCGCCGTCTTGGCAGCTGCGGGACATCATCCGCCGCCCCGCCTCCGGGTGGGAGGGGCCCTCGCGGCGAAGTGCCGCTGATAGCGGAGCGAGCGCTCGCCCGGAGTCTTAGTCCGCCCGCCGATCCATTTCGTGCCTGGCATCTAAGGTGCCGGGCGAGAGTGCGGAGACGTGCCCCCGCCGCATCGTCTTAAAGACGCGCTTCTCGCAGCTCGCACCAAGCGCCAGCCCACCTCATCAAGCCCCTCACCTCCTCAAACCTTCGCCCACAATGCGCATAGTAGCCGCCTCGCTGCTGCTGGCGCTGCAGCTATCCCATGCCGGCGCGTCGCCGCTGCTGGCGCTGCGCCAGGACAATGCCACGGCCGTGCTGCCGTCGACGGCCAGCATGGCGCCCGAGCCGACGGGCAGCACCGTCTCTTCCGCCGCTGCCACGGCGTCGGGCACCGTCTCGAGCTCGTCGGCCTCAGCCACACCTGTGCCCTCGGCGTCCGCCACGCCCGTCGTGCCCGAGACGACGGCGGCTTTCAACTGGACGGCCCGTGTGGAGACGTACAACGCGACGGCGTGGGAAGCGCAGCCCTATGTCGCCAACGGCTACATCGGCGCTCGTCTACCTGCTGCTGGCATGGGCTACTCGGAGAACCTTCCTGCTGCAGATGATCCGGAGCAGGGCGGTCTGGGCTGGCCACGTGAGTACGCGAAGAAGGGCGCGGCAGTACTCTTGCGGCTGACACCTTCCCCCAGTCTTCGGCCCGCGCACCACGGCCAACATGCTCGCCGGCTTCTACTGCTACGTCCCAGTCGATCAGCCTACGATCGGCACCAACTACGAGCGCACGGACCACGAGACGGTCATCAGCCGCCTGCCAATCTGGACGGGCCTGTACGTGACGCTGAACGAGTCAACCTACTCAGCGCAAACGCCGGCCGAGGACATTTCCGACTACGTGCAGACGTTCTCCTTCCGCAACGGCACCGTGCAGACAAACGTCACGTGGTCCGGTGCGCAGCTCTCCTACACGCTGCTCGCCCATCGCAGACGGCCCAGCCTCGGCCTCGTGCGCCTCGACATCTCGGGCCTGCCGCAGGACGCTGAGGTGACCATCTCGGATGTGCTCGACGGCCGGGGCGCCGCTCGCGTCGAGAACCAACAAGCAGGCGCCGTCAACGCCAGCGAGCTGCCCGCTGCGATCTACTCGTCGCTCTCGCCGGTCCGCGTGCCGGAGGTGACGGCGTACGAGTTCAGCACGCTTGTGCAGGAGGGCTCGGACGGCAATGCTACGCTCACATCCGCTGAGCTGCCCGTCTCGGTCAGCGCCATCATCGGCGCCGAGTCAAGCTCCACGAGCACCGCGTCGTACACGCTGCGTGCCGTCAACGGCAGTATCTCGGTCTGGAAGGCAGTGGGCATTGCCTCGCACGATGCCTTCGACGACCCGCGGGCTCAGGCTCTCAGTGCCGCCAGCCAGGCACGCGAGGCTGGCTGGGACGCGCTCGTGGCGGAGCACAGTGCCGAGTGGGAGACCATCTGGAACGAGGGCGGCGACATTGAGATCCACCAGCAGTCGCAGGAGGGCGAGGACTTGCAGCGTGTGGGTGAGTAGCAGCTCGGCGTTCAGGCGAATCAACGAGAGGAGATAGGCGCGTGCTTTTCGGACTACCAAGCGATCCTGGAAGGTCCACGAGCGATACTGACGCAGTCGTGCACAGCCCGTGCCTCTCTCTTCCACCTGCTTGCAAACGTGCGCGAGGGCTCCGAAGGACGCGGTCTTGGCGACAACGGCATCGCACCGGCCGGTCTCACCAGTGACGCGTACGCTGGTGAGTGCAGAGCTTCAAACGTGCCTGCGGCCGGAAGCTGACGCTGTTCACGTGTAGGCAGCATCTTCTGGTAAGTCAAAGACGCACAGGGTTATCTGCACCGCTGTTGCTCACACCTCATCAGGGATGACCAAACGTACATGATTCCGAGCTTGATGACGCTATTCCCCGCGTTTTCCGAGTCGTCTCTGCTGTTCCGGCAGAGGAACTTCACACAGCTGGAGCGCAATGCGCAGCAGTACAACCGTGAGGGCATCCTGTATCCCTGGATCACAGGCCGCAACCCGGCCTGCACCGGCATCGGCCCGTGCTACGACGTGAGTCGCCCAGTCGCCCCGACAACAATGCTCTGGCTAACCGAAAGGCTGCAGTACGAGTACCACTACAACAACGGCGTTGTCCTCGCGTACTGGCAGTACTACCAGAGCACCGGCAACCGCACGTTCCTCGAGCAGCTGGCGTGGCCCATCATCGGCAACGTGTCCGAGTTCTTCGCGTCGCAGGTCTCCTTCGTCAACGGCTCGTACACTCTGCTAAACGTCACGGTGCGTGGGATAGGCAACGCAGCCCCCATCGGCTCGACGCTGACGTGCTGTTCAGGCGCCCGATGAGTTTGCTAACCAGGTCAACAGCGAAGCCTTCACCAATGCGGGCACAGCACGGACCTTCGAGATTGCCCTGGAAGCGTCCAGCATCCTGAACTACTCTGTGCCGAGCAACTGGTCGGAGATCGCGCAGAACATGGCCGTGATCAAGACCGAGACGCCGTCCAATGACACGCTCGTCGTCGAGTTCGCAGAGTTCAATCAGACAGTCGGTGAGCGGTGCCGAGCCTAACGCGCTCAACAGTCGCTGACGCGCCGTGGCTAGTAATCAAGCAGGCGGACGTGGCTCTCCTGACCTACCCGCTGGAGGTATCGCGCGACGTCCGTGAGTGCTGCAGGTCCCGAACCACCTGGGCTGATGCTGACCTCTGCCGCAGAGCCTGACCCGCTGGCAGACCTCGAGTACTACGCCGGCAAGACGAGCGCTGCCGGCCCGGCGATGACGTACTCCATCTACGGCATCGTCGCCTCCGCCGTCTCCGAGAGCGGCTGCGAGGCCTACACGCGAACGGAACAGGGCTGGCAGCCGTACGTCCGGACCTACACCCAATTCAGCGAGCAGCAGCAGGACGTGTACACCGAGGCCTCGCCCTTTAATCCGAGCTACACCTTCCTTACGGGCCACGGCGGCTTCCTGCAGAGCTTCACGCACGGCCTGACGGGCTACCGCACGCGCACCAACACCTTCTACCTCGACCCCAGCCTCTTCCCGCAGCTCAGCGACGGCATCACCGTGCGCGGCATGCACTGGCACGGCGCACGCCTCGACGTCAGCGTCGGCGGCTCCAACTCGTCGGTCACGCACGTCAACGGCACCGAGCCCATCACCGTGCAGCTCGCCGAGCGCAACCCGCTGGCGGGCAACTACACGCTGGCGCCCGGCGAGACGCTCACCTTCCCGACGCGCCGCACGGATGCCACGCTCACGTCGCCCGGCAACCTTGCCCAGTGCAAGAACGCCACGTCCGAGCAGGAGTTTGTCAAGGGCCAGTTCCCGTACGGCGCCATCGACGGCTCGAACGCGACGCTCTGGTCGCCGCTCAACGCGTCTACGCCCTCGACGCTGCTCATCGACCTCGGCGAGCCGTACAACATCAGCTCATTGCACGTGAACTGGGGCCAGTATCCTGCAGAGACGCTCAGCATCCGCACCGGCCTCACGGCTGGCGGCGAGCTGACCGAGGCGGCCGCAAGCATGCCGGTCAACGTCAGCAGTGCCTTCGACGCCGCCAACGCGCTCGTCATTGACCTGGCCGAGGGCAACCAGACGGACGTGACGCTGGCCAGCACGACGGCGGCACGCTTCGTCGCTCTCGAGATCCAGGGCTGCGCCACGGAGGGCCAGCTGCCGACGATTGCCGAGGCCATCGTGCGCTGAGCGCGCGCGCGACGCTACTCCGCGCCCTGCCTCCGAAGTCTCCAGCGCTCCAGATGCTCCTTGCTACGCTACGCCCATTCTCCTGCGCATCTTACGCGCCGACTCCACTCACATGAAATCGTAATCACTCCATACTGCTGTCCAAGGCGGTGTCGCTCTGTCGCCTTGCGAAGGATGTGCCGCGGCAGCTCTGCAACGCGTGTCAGGGGTGCAGGCCGCAGCGCGCCCCTGAGCAACGTGCACGCGGCCCCGACGCGCTGCAGCGCACCAGCACGGCTCGCTCTCGCGCGGCTGGTGACGAGCGGAAAGCGCGGCAGACCAGGAATAGCAGCCCAAGCCGCTCTGCATGCGCAATGTGGCTTGATGATTTGCGATTGCCGCGGCTACTTCCTCACGGCCAGGGGGGCGTCCGTCGCGGCGTAGGCTGGCGGTAGCGCCACCTGACGAGGTTTCCTCGGGCGTGCTGGTCCCTTCAGGCTGCGAGATCGCGAGCTCGGTGGGTCGAGTTGAGAGCCACCTGCGGCTCTGCTTCGAGGCTGATGCTCGCCTTGGCTGAAGGCGTGCGCCGCGCGGAGGAAGCGGCTCCGCTGCGATCTCGCAAGCGGAAGTGCTGCAGGTACGCGGAGGCTCCGCGTTCCAAACTGGGCACAAAGTGGCACCCTCGTTTCTCGCTGCCAGCAAGCGAGATCTTGGGGTGCTCGGCAGGCCACGAGCGATGCGTGCGAAGTGCATCGCTGCACCCTTCGCTGCGTCACTCGAGAGCGGGCGATATTCGGGAGCACCGGTCTGCGCAACCACGGCTTGGCTTCACACCCCATCCCCCTCGAAGCCCTTTCAACACGCGACGTGCCCACCTTGAGCTCACGAGCACCCGCTGGTCTCATCATCATGAGCGGCAGATGTGAGCACATGCTCGCTTGTACCACGCCGGCCGGCGCAGAGCTGACAGCGCCGCGCAGGCTTCAACACGACGGTCTTTCACACGGCCGTGCGCTGTCCCGACTTCTCGCCTGTCCAGCAGCTCGTGCTCTACGTTCCCGCCGTGTGCTTCTTCGCGCCTTGCGTCCTCCTGTTCGTGTGGTACCGCGCCAACTTGTACTCCGGCAAGCACAAGATCAGGTGGGCAGTGCCGAGCCTGCCTCGCGGTGAACAGCCGCTGACGCGCCGTGACAGGCGCGCGGCGCTGTGGTACCTCATCCTCGGCGGCTTGTTCGGTGAGCAGGAGACGTGCGCCATTTCTGCCGCATTCGCTGACTCCTGTGCAGCATTCGTGATCGCAACCCTGGTACGCCGGCCGACGACCGTTCCGTGCTGTCTCGCCAGCTGACTCTCGCTCGCGTACAGGACGAACGCTCGCACCTTGATGCATACGTCTCGCGCGCGATTGGTGCGTCTCTCTCGCAAGGCATGCGGGTGACGTCGTTGACGCTTCCATCCGCAGGCTGGCTCAGCGGCTTTCCCATATCGTTCATCCTCGCGGCTATGTACACGCTGTCGCCAGTCAGTGAGCCGATGGCTGCCGATGTGCATCGCTGACCCCAGTCGATAGACGCTGCCGCACTGGTTGGAGACCTCGCTGTTTGGGCTCGCGTCGAACGTTGGCCTGCTCAACGATCTGGCCGCGCTTCTTGAAGGTGTGTGACCTCGTTGCTTTGCTTGTTTGGGGTGCGCGAAGAGGCTCTGATATCTGTCCAGTGAAACATCGAGAGGGCAGGCCTACGTTCGCCGACCGTGAAGGAGAGCAGCACACGCTGTCGCTCAACAGGGTCCAGGTGCGCCTCACAGTCTCTCACGCACGGCACTGCGACTGACGCTCAGTGCAGCTTGCGCTCGGCATCGTCTTTTGCGCTCTCCTCGCTCCGGCTCAAGCGCGTGCCGCCTTTCCCGGCCTCGTCATCCCAAGTTGGTTGACGTTTCGGAAGCCGCTGCAGCGCGCCCGATCTCCCAGCGTAGAGGCGCCAACTCGCCGGCTCCGTGTTTCGCACCAGGCCAACAACTCGAGCTCGTCGGACGAGGGCGCTGCAGCGCTGAGAAGAGACAGCGTCCAGCCTGGAGAAGCGCAGAGCGACACGTCGGACGCCGCTGCCTCGCAGCTCGAGCCTTCTGTTGGGTGCATGCGCGCGTGCGCAGCAGCTTCGCTCAGCGCCACGACGCTCTTCGTCATCGTCTCCATCATGCTCCTCATTCGCTCCACCGGCTTCGCCGTGCAGTTCGCGGCGAGCATGCTCAACGCGCTTGGCTTCTTGTTGCTGTGTGGCGCGTGCTACCTCGATGCGGTGCGAGTGAGGCCGACCGAAGCGCCCATGGATCTCGAGGCTCTGCCGCGCCAGCACTCAGCCGACCCGTTCAAGCGCTCGCCGATCCGGACTGTTGCGAGTGCCTCGACGCTTCGCTCGCGCACGGCGTCGCCTCGATCATCGGGCACCGAATCGCCCGCCGTATCTCGCATCGATCGAGCTGCGTACTTGCTTCACGGCACCGCCGCCAAGCAGCACCGGCCACTCAGCGAGAGTCCGCCGCCGGAAGGGCTGCCAGAGTCGCCGACGACTCAGCGCGCGGGGCTCTACGCCGCCTCGCTCGCGGGCGACAAGCGCCTTGCGCCCGAGCTGGTATTGCCGCCGCTGCGCCGAGCCGTTTCAACGCCGCTGCGTGGGAGCCTCTACGAGAAGCCAAAGACTGGCACGGGTCCCTACAGCTTCCTCGATGTCAAGACGGCCGACTTTGGTCGCACGCGCACCTCGTCGAAGAACTCGAATGTCTCGGCTGGCGCAGTCTCGCTGCTGCGCCTGCGTCGCTCCATCGCGCAACTGGGCACGGTCTTCCGCAGCCACGCTGCCATGCCTTCTTCGCCCACCGAGTGCCACGCGGCCATCGACGAGGCGCACTCGGCGGCGTACTCATCGCAGTCGCTGCTGCGCTCCGTCGACACATGCAGCAGCACGGCGCACCGACAGGACAGCACGCGCTCGGCGTCGACTGCGGCGAGCTGGGAGCGCTTCTCGTGGCGCGAAGACTCGATGTCGTGCAAGCGCGACTCGTGCATGCCCTGGGCCGACGCCGCCGACCGGATGCGGGAGCTGCCCGTGCGCGCAGTGTCGGCGAGCGACGAGCACGGCCACCACGCATGGCGCCTGTCGGCGATCAGTGACGCAACGTTCCCGGCGAGGATCGGCGGCGCGCTGGAGCTGGACGTGGGCGACATCCCCGACGTCGACACGCCGGTGCGCCAGGACGAGTCGGCGCCCGCGGGCTACTTCCCCGAACGATCGCCGCTCGAGAGCACGGGCGTCGCAGCAGCGACACAGCCGCAGACCGACCGCTCGTCGTCGCAGAGATGGCGCTCGGAGCGTCGCCCTTCGACGCCGCTGGCGCTCGACGTCTTCCATTCCACCGCCCGGTCGCCGAAGAGCCACACGCGGTCGGCCTCGCTCGGGCACCTCGACGATCTTGCATTGAGCATGAGCGATGCAGTCTTCGCAGTCGAGCCTCTTGCGATCCCATCGGCGGCGATGACCCGCAGCCGCGACGCCGTCTCTTCCTGGTCGGAGACTATCCCGCATCATCCGCTCCGCATTCCCCCGTCGCCGAAACGCAAGCCCGTCCCGGCGTACCTGGATCTTCCGCTGCGCAGTCTCTCGCCTCCGTGGATGCTGCCGGGTCAGAACGCGGACCGCCCGCACTTCGCCGCGCCTATCGCCTCGGCGCCCCCGACGGGCAGCTCCATCATGCAGCAGCGGCAGCATCTGCCAGCGCTCGTCGCGCCGAGCCCCACTCGCCCCCACGCGCACAAACTCGTCGTCGAGCACGATGGCAGCGCCGCAGAGCCGGAGCAGCAGCCGAGCCGCCTCGCAAGCCCGCGTCGCACGACGTGCCTCTCGCGCTCCTCGTGCGAAGAGGATGCGCATGCCTATCGCACGGCTGCGCTCCTCTTTGGCGGCCGCAAGCCGAGCGGCCTGGCGAGCTCGTGAACACAGATGCCTCTAGACCGTCGTGTACCTTCCTGCTGTTGCCAGAGCTCCCGTCACCGTTCCGCGTCCTGTCATGTGCCTCTGCTTGCTTGCAATCAATGCTGCCGAGATGCTGCACTTGCGATGCATCACGTGAGGATCCAGCTTGCGTTCTGGTACCACGTGAGCAGCGGGTTGGTGCCGTCGCGCAGGCGCGTCGCATTCGTGTCGGCGTAGCGGCTGAGAAACTCGGCGTGCGAGCAGACGACGCTGTGCTCGCGCCGGTGCTGTGCCGAGTACGGGTTGCGCGCCGGTGCCGAGAAGAAGTGCGGCTCGAGGCGCGCAGTCGGCTTGCTGCCCTTGCGGGCGGAAGGAGAGGCGCGTCTTGATGCCTTCAGCGCCGAGGGCGCAGCCATGACGCGCGCATACACCTCGCGCAGCAGCTCGAAGTTCGTCGGGAAGAAGATGTCGAAGAAGCCCTGCAGCACGCGGTACGTCGTCACCGGCACCATGGTGCCCTCGAGGCGCGTCTGAACGACAGGAGCGTCGACGCCCTTGACCGCATCGGGCAGCGCGTGGAAGTCGGATGCGACGAGGCGGTGCTGCGGGAAGTGCGCACGCAGCACGTCGAGCATCTGCAGCTGGCCCGTCGGGATGTAGTGCGGCGGCGTGAGGTTGGGGTAGAAGGGCATGTGTGCCTCGAGCATCCGCCACACGGCGCGTGGCAGAAGACGCATGAGCCGCGGTGCGGACAGCGGCCAGCTGCTGCCCGTCGCGGCGGCCGTGAGAGCGAGGTAGCGCGCAATGAGCGGGTCCGAGACGCGCTCCCACAGCTCGTGCATGTCGCCCGTCGAGTCGATCGACACGACTGCCTGATACGGCTCGAGCGTGGCAGTGCTGTAGCGCACGACGTCGTGCGTGAGGTTGTCCTGCGCAGCGTGTGAGCAAGCGTGCGTGGCTCACCTCTGCGCGCAACTCACCAGCACCTCCAACGCGAGCACAAAGCACGGCTCCGCCACGTCCTCGTCCCACTCGAGGAAGCTGCGGTTCTTCACCACGACGCGCTCCGCGTGCTCGCGCAGTCGCCGGCGCTGCTGCGTCGCCAGGCGCTCGCTGATCTCGACGATGACGTAGCGAGTACGCGCGTAGATCTCCGGCTCGCTCTCGCGCAGGTAGCCGAGGACATCGGCGGCCAGAGCGCCTGAACCGGCGCCGAGCTCGTAGATGACGAGGTCGTCGTACGGGTATAGGTTCAGCTTGTACTCGGCGCAGAGGTAGCGGGCGATGGCATGGGCGTAGTGCGGCTGCAGAGGGCATGTCAGAAGGCCCCACGGAGTACGTCATCGCGGCACGCACCTTGAACAGCTCTGTCGGCGTGTGCCAGACCTGCCGAGCGGCCATGGCCCGCACATCCTCCTCGTGCTTCATCGCCTGTTCAGCTCCCACGCCCACCGTAGCGGCATGCTGCTGCGCCTCGACCATCTCCCGCCCGCGCCGCTGCGCCTCCTCGAGCGCCTCGGCACTACCCGGTCGTGGCCGCGGTCGTGACGCAGCTGCGCTAGGCTTCGGTGCCGGCGTAGGAGCAGCAGAGCTAGGCAGCGGCGGCAGCGTGGCCTCGAAGGCGTCGTAGCGCTGCTGCACAGCCGCAGCAAAGGCACGCTCGTTGGAGAAGCCGGTGAAGTCGAAGCCGCTGCCGAGCGGCGGGAGCGGGGCGCCGTCGGGCCCCTCAAGCGCGCTGCTCGTGCTGGCGACCATGTCGGGCAGCAGCACCGCATGGCGCGAGAAGTAGCCGTAGTGCGGATTGTAGAGGGAGTCGTGGATGAAGTCGCGGGCGAGCATGCGCACGCTGCGCGGCCGCTCGGGCGACGCCTGCAGCGCGGCGGCATCGACGAGCGGCAGCTCATAGTGCTCGGCGGCGGGCAGCGGCGTGAAGGGGTCGACGTTGTACTGCGCGCGATGCCGTCCCCAACTGGCGTCCTCGTCGCTCTGCTTTGGCCGCGGCGGCGTGCTGCTGCCGGACGCCTTGCTGCTGCTGGCGCGGCAGCGCGACGGCGCTGCGGCCGCTCGCGCGGAAGAAGAGGCAGCCGCGAGCGCCGCGATGCGCAGCGCACTCGGCAGCTGTGCGCGAGGCAGGAGCGGCAGGGCCATGCTGACTGCTGCGGAGTGGGAGTGGAGAAGGACGCCGGGTGCGGAGCGGTCGGACCACCCCAAGAGCGTGTGACGCTGCTTGATGCTGACATAAGCCGGCACCAGCATGAGAGATCCGCGTCGCGTCCAGTCGGGCTCCCACGCAGCAGCCGAGGCGCTGCCAGCCACAGCGGCGCCGCTGCGCCGCCTTTGGTTTTTTGCGCCTCGAGCGCGTTCAGGCCGCGCGCGTCTGCGGCGTCAGCTCTTCTCTTGCGGCTACCACGCCCCAGCCTCGCGCTCAAAGTGTCACACTCGCTCGCCACCATGGTCCCCGCTCCCACCAGCACCGGCAACGGCGCCGCCGCGTCGGGCTCGCGCCCGCTGCTCGACCCCAAGGACGCCGTCAAGGAGCTGGCGTCGTACGCCACGGGCGACGGCCTCAGCATGGCCGAGCTCATCGACAGCCGCGAGCACGGCGGCCTGACGTACAACGGTGAGGGCGAACTGGCAGCAGCCGCATCCGCTGCCGCCGTGCTTATCCCTCTCTCCCAGACTTCCTCGTGCTGCCCGGCTTCATCGACTTCCAGGCGTCGGCCGTGTCGCTGCGCACGCGCATCACGCGCAACGTCGTGCTCAACACGCCCTTCCTCAGCTCGCCGATGGACACCGTCACCGAGACGGAGATGGCCATCGCGCTCGGCCTCATGGGCGGCCTCGGCGTGATCCACAACAACCTCACCGCCGAGGAGCAGGCGAGCATGGTGCGCAAGGTCAAGAAGTACGAGAACGGCTTCATCACCGAGCCGCTGTGCCTCAGCCCCAAGGAGACCGTCGGCGACGTGCTTGAGATCAAGGCGCGCCTCGGCTTCGGCGGCATCCCGATCACTGGTGAGTGTGCCTTGGCCTCGCAGACGATGCACGCGCACGGGTACGAGATGAAAACAAATTCAACTGCTATAACCTTCGTTCTGCCGACGTAACCTCTTCGGAGGTGACCTGGGGACAATCAACTCATGTCCACTGACTCCGATGCGCCGCACACCACTGCTTCTGTGATCCTTGCGCTGACACCTGTGCTGCTTAGACACCGGCGCTCTTGAGGGCAAGCTTGTCGGCATCGTGACGGCGCGCGACGTGCAGTTCCGCGACCCGCAGATCGCGCTGTCCGAGGTCATGACGACGGAGCTCGTCACCGCCAAGCAGGGCGTCACGCTCGAGCAGGCCAACGCCATCCTGCGCGACTCGAAGAAGGGCAAGCTGCCCATCGTCGACACCGAGGGCCGCCTCGTGAGCCTGCTGGCGCGCTCGGACCTGCTCAAGAACCAGAACTACCCGCTCGCCTCGAAGCTGCCCGAGAGCAAGCAGCTCTACTGCGCTGCCGCCGTGGGCACGCGGCCCTCGGACCGCGAGCGCCTGGCGCTGCTCGTCGAGGCCGGCCTCGACGTCGTCGTGCTCGACTCGTCGCAGGGCAACAGCACGTTCCAGGTCGAGATGATCCAGTGGATCAAGCAGACCTACCCGCGCCTGGACGTCATTGCTGGCAACGTCGTCACGCGCGAGCAGGCCGCCACGCTCATTGCCGCCGGCGCCGATGCGCTGCGCGTCGGCATGGGCAGCGGCTCCATCTGCATCACGCAGGAGGTCATGGCCGTCGGGCGGCCGCAGGGCACGGCCGTGCACGCCGTCGCTGAGTTCGCCAAGCGCTTCGGCGTGCCCGTCATCGCCGACGGCGGCATCAGCAACGTCGGCCACATCGCCAAGGCCCTGGCGCTCGGCGCCTCGGCCATCATGGCCGGCGGCCTCTTCGCCGGCACGACGGAGGCGCCCGGCGACTACGTGTACCGCGACGGCCAGCGCTTCAAGGCCTACTCGGGCATGGGCAGCCTTACGTCGATGGCGCGCAAGACGAACAAGCTTGCCGGCGAGAACGCGGCGACGCAGCGCTACTTCAGCGAGGACGACACGATCAAGGTTGCCCAGGGCGTTACGGGCCAGGTCAACGACAAGGGCAGCGTCCTGCGCTTCATCAACTACCTGTACACGGGCATGCAGCACTCGCTGCAGGACATGGGCGTGCGCGACCTCGCTGCGCTGCGCACCGCCGTCGACGCCGGCGCCGTGCGCTTCGAGCTGCGCACCGCCTCGGCACAGCTCGAGGGCGGCGTGCATGGCCTCTCGTCGTACGACAAGACTCTCTTCGGCTCGTAGACGCACCGCCTCGCTGCCATGCTCGCTACCCTCACCCCTTTCACCAACTGTACTTTAGCCGCGGCATTTATATGATTCGGAAAAGCAGCTCTGCGTGACGTCTCAGGCGATGTGCAGTGCCTCGCGCATCCGCCATCGTGCCTCGCTCCAGATGAGCTGTCGCTCGCGGCGGGCGCCGGCCGACAGACTGCTGTTCTCTTGCGCACGGCGCAGAAGGTACGGCAGCACGTCGTCGAGCGCGCCCCAGGGCACGTACTTGTGCACCAGTGGCGTCGCCGAGACGTCGCTGATACCGGCAGGGGAGGGTGCAGCGAAGGTGTGCAGCAGCAAGCGCGTCAGCTCGTCGGCCATGCCGTAGAGCTGCGCAAAGGCCAGCCGGCCGCGGACGTGCGGAAGCACGACGACGTGTGACTCGGTCTCTTGGTCCTCTGGCTGCGAGCTTGGCGAGCTGGCGAGGCCACAGGTCTGCATCTGTGCCACGACGGCGCGTGCGGAGGCGACGTTGTGGGAGGCAAAGACGACTGCCAACCGTGGAGCGCCATCCGCCGAGTCCTTGGCGAGCTCGTCGATCAGGCGGGCTGCGCAGGCGTCGTAGCACGCATCCGTCAGGGCCTGGTTGTTGAGCCATGCTCGTCAGCCAAAGAAGAGGAAGGCGACAGAGCGTGACGCACCTTGCTGGCCCACACCGGACTGCCTCGCTCTTCCTTCGCCACTGCCTTCTCGTCACGGTGATGTCCCGCCGGCGGAGGCTGCACGACGTGTGTGCGCCAGGCGGCATTTTCGATATCCACGTAGGCGCCTGCACGTGGGGTGAGAAAAGGCAGGAGTCAGCGTCTGTGTGCTCGCCCGTCTAGACTGCGAGCAGACGGACCGCGCACAAGCTTGACGCCGAGAGCGTAGCCACCGCGTCTTGCACGCTCGAGCGAGGCCGCGAGGTGGGAAGGCGTGCGTCTGAGGTACGTCTGTCGGAAGTGACGCGACGATCAGTGGCGAGAAGAAAGTGGATGGCTGCGCCGAGACACTCACCTGATATGTGTTGAAGAGGAGCGGTTGAGAAGCTTGCTGATCGGACAGCGAGTTGAACTCGCAGGCCAAGGCCTCGTACAGGGCATCGATGGCAGGCTGATACCACGAGTACTCGGCGTCTATCAGCAGTCTGACGTTCTTCTTTCGCGAATGCCTCGCTACGCCTCTCAGCGCTTCCCACAGCTCTTTGAGCGCGCTGGCATCTGCCGCATCGAGCGCCGCAAGCGGAACACTCAAACTGCCGCCGCCGACGCCCGCCGGTGGCGCCGGCGCAGGAGGCAGAGAGAAGTGCTCGCGAGGCACAATCGCTGCGCTGACGCGCTCGAAGACCGCAGGCGATGACAGCAGACCGGAGAGCTTGATCGCGATGCTGACGCTGCCGACCTCTGCAGCGGATGAGGAAGAGCTGGAGGCGACGTCGATCGAGTGCAGGAGCGAAGTGATCAACGCGGCGTGCACAGTGGCGCGGGCCTCTGCAGCGCGATGGTGCGAGTCGACTTCGCAGGAGTGGTTCAGAATGACCCCAGTGTGACGCTGAGCGAGCGAGTCCAGCAGAGGCAGCGTGGCCTCGACTGTCTCGCCGCCGACGAACTGTCCGCGGAGTCAGCTCTGCCTGGCTGGCGCAGCAGCAAGAGGCGCTCACATGAGCGAAGAAGGTCTTGCGAACGATCCAGTCAGTCATCGCAGCCACGCCCGGCAGTGAAGATGATCTCGCCCATGCCAGCAGGCCCGGCGCAAAGTCGACAAGATAAGGCACGCCAACGGCGCTCCAGATGAAGTAGGCGCGCACAAGCTCGTCGCGCGGCGAGCTTGCGAGTGGCCGAGAGGAAGGGAGATTGAGCGGTGAGAGGGCGTAGCCGAGCGACAGTGCACCGCCGCCAACGACGGAGACAAGGATGCGCCTGCGCCAGAGAGGTGCGTGGGCCGCTGCGGCCGAGGAGTGGGCGGCGCGGGCCGGCGCCGCGAGTCGGGCTGGGAGAGGTGCACGTGGCAGACCTGAGAGGCGCACTCGCAGCATGGATGGCCTGTCTGCCTGATTGCTGCGCTTGCTGCTGCTTGATGGTGGTGAGAGGCAGAGGTGGACAGTGTGCCGCGTCCTATCAAGGCGCAGCAGCGCGAGGTGTTGCTCTCGGCCCGAGCGCGCCGCACCGCCTCGTGCCTCAGGGGCGCAGTTGAGTGGAGCGGTGATGCTGGGCAGGAGACCCGCCGGCAGATCTCGCGCAGCAGCAGGTCGGCCTGACTCGCCCTTCAGCCGCAATCAGTCGAGCACCTCGTCAGACTCAGGAGGCGCAGCGGCAGCGAGCGGGGCCGGCGGGTCGCATGCCGCGGCTGTGCCCCGAGGCGCGCTAGGGCCGCCTCCAGGGCCTGCTCCCACGCTTTCTGGCGTGGTGCTGCCGTGCCGCGGCTAAACTCGATCCGGCACGGGTGCAGCGTCACGTGGTGCGCGCCCTGGCTGGGCCGCCTCACTGCGCCGCGAAGATCCGGCCGAGCAAGACAAGGCCACCTCGACCTCGAGGCAGCCTCGGCGCCGCGCGGCGCACGAGCATCTCCTCTCCACCTCCTCCGCCGCTCCCTCGCGCACCCGCACTCCCCTCTCCCGGCGCTCCCTCTCAAGCTGCTGCTGCGTCCCGCGCCCGGTGCTGCGCTGTCGCACGCATGCATGCGCGCCGTGCTGCCTGCGCTTGTGCGCCTGGCGCGCAGCAGCGGCAGGCCGCGCGCGGGCACGGGCACGGGCAGCAGCGCAGGAGGTAGCGCGGGCGCTCGCTGTCTGCGCACGGCGGCAGTGGCAGTGCAGGTGGGGCATGGTGCTGCAGAGGTCGTGCACAGCGAGCAGCAGCGGCCTGCGCCTTCTGCGCCCTGCGACGCACAGCCGACGTGCAGGCCACCATCGCCGGTGCCGCAGCAGCAGCAGCAGCCGCAGCAGCAGCCAGTCTTCGCCTCGGCACCGCCCTTTCCCTCTTCCTCCTCGCACGCTGCCACCGCTGTGCCCAAGCGACGAGCACCTCGTCAGCGCTCGACTCCGGCCGCCAAGCCTGCTGCCTCGCCGAGCACCTCTTCGCGCCGCTCCTCCTCCTCGACCTCTCTTCTCGGCCACTTGCTCGCCGCACAGCGTTCCGAGCCCAACATCAGCGCACCGGCGCTCTATGCGTATCACACACATCTCCTCGACTCCTCCGCTGCCTCTTCGTCTGCGCCATGCCGGCCGAGCGCGGCGTCCTACTACTTTCTGCTCAAGCTCGCAGCACGGCGCGGCGACGCTGCGCTGCTCGCCAGCATCGGCGCTGAAGCTGCGGCATGGGAACAGGCGCAGCCCGCGCCCTCTTCGCACCTGGCGCTGCTCGCCGGCAACCTCACTCGCGCCCTCGAGGCGCGTACTGGCGTGCGGCGTCGGAAGGAGAAACCAGCCCCTAGACGAAGAGGGTTGCGCGAAGCAGCGGAGGCAGCAGCGCCGTCGGATGCGTTCAGCTACGCCGCTTCGCTGCGCGTTCGAGCACCGGCGCTGCTCGTGCCTCAGCCGCAGGAGCTAGAGCTTGACGTCCATCTGCGGCCGCTCGAGCCCTCCGGTCGCCGGCCCGCGCGGCCGCGCTTCTCGCCGGTGGAGCGAGCGCCTAGGCGTCTGGCGCCGCACGTCAGACGAGGCTTGCAGGAGGTGCAAGCGGAGGCCGCGACACAGGTGCGCTTGGCCGAGCTGAGGAGAGAGCATGAGCTGCTGGCGCCTGCACCTAGCGCGCCGCTGCGAGCGGGGGGCGGTCTGCCTGAGCCGGCGCAGGCGAGGGCGTTCGAGCGGTGGCTGGCCATACTGCAACGACGCGAGGAACAGCGACTGGCGCTGGGCGCGGACATGGCCCGCAGCAGGAGCGCCGCTGAGCTGGCGAGCAGCCGAAGCAGGAGCGCGGACGAGTCTGACGCCAACGCGCTGCCGCCGGCCTACGTCGTGCTGGCTGCGCTCCGTCGGCTAGTTGAAGTCGGCGACGCACAGGCTTCTCTCGCACTCGTCCACGCCTACATCTCCGCCGTGCCGGCAGCGCAGCAGTCGACACTTCGGCTCAACAAGCGCATCACACGCCCGGTCAGCGAGCCGAACGTGCCGATCAGAGGCGCCAGCTTGCTCAACCTCGTCCTCCGCGCTCACTTCGTGGCTGGCGATGATCTGACACAGGCTGCCAAGGCGTGGCAGGAGCTGGTCGGCGGCAGCCCGCCGTGGGCACCCAAGCCGGGGCCCAAGCCAGTCGATGCGCCGTCAGTGGAGCCCAGCCGCTCTGCCACACCGCGTCTCGTGCCAGACGAGAACACGGCGCTCCTGCTGCTCGCCCTTCTCCGAAGCGACGCGCAACGCTGCGCTTCCGGCGCCAAGCTGCTCCTCACGCTCATGGGCAAGCACGGCGCTCGTCCGCGAGCCGGCCATTCCGCTCGTCGTTCTCTGCGCTACACCACGCGCGTGACACGCGCGCTGCTGCGAGCCGCGCTGCGCTGCGGCGCCAAGGACGTGGCACGCAAGGCGTTGACGCTGCACGCCAGCTGGCGACGCGCCGCGCTGACTGTGGACGGCGCGCCCCAGGATTGGGAGCGCAAGAAGGCGGCAAGTAGAGGCGAGAGGCGCAAGTGGCGGGATGTGCTCAACGCCCTCGTGGCGAGGCGCTGGATCTCTCGGACGCACCGAGCTGCAATAGAGTGATGCCTGCCGCGCCGCTTCGAGCGTGAGGGACTGAGAGGAAAGGGGCAATCGTTATCGTATTCGTACGGGCGTCGGAGAAGCCAAGCATAAAGGGGCTGAAATAGCGATGTGACGTGGGTCGGCTCGCAGAGCGACCGGCCGAGCAGAGCACAGGGCCAGATGAGAGCTGTAAATGAGCCAGCCAGGCAGTAGACCTGGCGCTGGGCCCATCGACGCTGCGCTTAGACCTGGGAGCCACGCGTGAAGTACGCCTTGGCGCCGTGCGCTGCGAACTCGGACTTGGCCTGGGCGAACGTGTGACCCTCTGCGGAGGAACGGGACGTCAGTCGCGCGTGGCTGCGCTCGGCGTGGGCAGCACGCACGCTCTTTGTTGTGCTGCCAGATCTGCGCTTGAGGCGTCAGCGATGAAGAGCGAGCGACGCAAGGCGGCTACGCTCACCTGCCGGTAGTACCACAGGTTGCCAAGGCCCTGCACTGCGAAGCCGACCGTGACGACTGTTTGCGAGAACACGCGCGGTCAGCTGGAGCTGCAACAGCATAGACAGCTCATGACGCACTGCAACCAAGAATGCCGGCGACGACTGCGGGCGGCAGACGCGTCAGAAGAGCAGCGGAAAGGCGGCAGACCTGGCAGTCGACTTACTGCGCTTGCTCTCGTCCGTGAAGCTGTAGATCGTGTTCAGCAGTCCGCACGAGCCGGTCGAGGGGATGCCGAGGAACAGGTAGAGAGAGAAGACGACTGGCAGATGAGAGTGTAAGCACTTGCGCTGTGGCACGAGGACAGGCTAGCACGCACGATGGAAACCGCAGCTGGAGAAGCAGAGAAGAGGTGAGCACAGAAAGCAGGGCACAAATTGAGGCGCAGACGCACAAGCTGAAGGTCGTGCAACGTCAGCAACAGCAGTCTCGATACCAGCGTAGCGCGCGACTCACACAAAGTACAAGTCTGCACGAAGGCGAGAGAGCGCATCGGCGGGATGAGCAGGAGAGCGACAAGCGACGAGGCGCGCAGCACCCACAGTAGAAGATCGAGTGCTCCTTCATAAAGCCATTGTACACCGGCCTGAGGACGCCGGCGTCAGGGCAGATCAAGCTGCTGCTCAGAGTCATCACTCACCGGTACCACAGCAGAAAGCTCAGCACGCTGATCACCGGCAGGTACACGCAGCTCGTGATGATGTCCTTGATGCCGTCCGAGCCACGCGTGATCAGGAAGACGCATGCGACCACCTACCACGGGCTCAGCATGGAGTGCACAGATGCAGCGGCGCGCACAGCACGACTCACATTGACCACGAGCGTCCCGGCAAGCACGAGCCAGAGCCAGTAGAGGTGGTGCATGATCTGCTGCGAGTCTGGCGGGATCTCGGCGTCGATGTCGTGGAAGATCAGAGGGAAGACTGGAACAGCGTGTAAGCTCGAGACATCAAGACGCGCATCCCTGTGCTGCGTCACTCTGCCGCCGCTGCGCAGCTGCTCGCTCGCAGCTCGGGCCGCTGCCGCCCTCCTGGTCGGCTCAGCAGCAGCCTGACTTCACTGCGGCCCACCTTCTCTCTCTGCACAGCGAACCCTCAGCGCACATTCAGGTAGCTGCGTGCTTTTGCCCTCGAGATTTTCGAGGGCTATTGCCCTGTACAAGCGAGGGCAACCTAGCCAGGACGCAGCAGTAGGTGCAGCAGTCGAGCCGCTGCATGCGTGCGAGACGTAGAGCAAGCGGTGGACAGTCATGCCCACCCAAGCACCAAAGCAGCCAGCCGGTACGGTTCCCTCAGCACGCAGCCTCATGAAACGGCTGTCCCTTCGTAGCCACGCTGCCGTCCTGCTCGCTCGCCCATTGTTGCGCCCAGCAGCCGCCCGGACCGGAGCAGCCTCGCAGTGGCTCAGGGCGACAGCGAGTCTCGAGCGCTGGCTTCCAGCTTTACATCCGCGCCACACCTCTGCCGCACTCACAGAAGGGCCAGTTGTTGCGGCCGTGTTTCCGGATGTTCTCCGCCCGGTTGGCCAGCTCCGCCTCTCTGCGCTCCAGCTCCTGCTCCCGCCGCCGCAGCTCCTCTGCGCGGGCATTGGCGCCGCTGCCGCTGGTGCCGCCGCTGGTGCCGTACGGGTCGTCGGTCTCGTAGGCGCCCTTGGGCTGCGGCGTGCTGGCGTACGAGTGGCCGTACGGCGTGTCGTCGTCGGCCTCGAAGGTGCGCGAGCCGGCCAGTGCGCCCTGCACCGACGGGTCGGCAAAGGGGTTGGCGTCGAGCGCGGCGCGGTCGGCAAAGGGATCTGCAGAGGTGTGTGTCAGCAGGCATGAGCGTGATGCGGTGCGTATGGCACGCACCGGCCATGGTGGTGCGTGGATGGGTTGCGAAGGTGGTGGTGGCAGGAAGTGCGGGGCGTGCCGTGCGCAGCCGCGAAGCGAGATGCTGTGTCGGCGCCGCACAAGCCACGTGTGGCGCCGTGCCTGAAGCTGGCGCCGTGCCCGAAGGACGGCTGGTGGGCGCGTGGGACGCGTTCAGGGGGCGCCGGCACGCGTTGGGCGCAGCAAGGCCTCCTTTCTGTCCTGCGCCCACCGCCACAACGCCCGACGATCCATCCTGAGCCAGATTGCTGCTCCTCAAAGACATGCAAGGCGATGCCGCTTTCAGGCCGTTGCGACAGGTCGCGCCTGCGGGCGTGCTCTCTCTCCAGAGAGGCAGAACGCACGTCTATGCCGTGGCGAGGTGGAAGCTTCGCACGCTGACTGAGGGCCGGCGGCGAGCCTTCAAGCTGCCCTCCTGCGTCCGAATGTGCCTCGTCGACGAGCAAGAGCGATGCTTCTCGAGTGTTCCGCGAGCACCGCATCTCTCCGTCCTCCATGTCTAGTCGCCGCACACGCCCGATATGGCAGCAGCCCTCGCGTGGCCGTTGCGAGCCGCTCGACGGGCGCGCACAACGGCTGCGCGAGCGGGTGGGGCCTGCGTCATCCGCTCGGACGGCCGAGCGCAACGGTCACAGCATGCTGCGGCGTCTTCGTCCTCGCTGCTCGAGCGCTCCGTCTCGAAGATCCACAGCTGCCGCTCAGCCGCTGGGACGCACGCCTGTCGCGATAGTGCACGCACTGCGGCCGCTCGGAGGCTCGCCTCATGTCCGTCGGCCGCGCGGGGGCCTCGCCGGGCATTTTCAGCACCGGCATATAGAGGCCCCAACATTCTACGCCAGCCTGCTCGCCGAGCGTCTACACACGCACGCGAGGAGCGAGAGGGGTGTCATTCCAGTGCGGCTCCGGCGTCGCCAGCGCTCCCAGTCGAGCTGCATGGCCCTGCGCCCGTAGCCCTGCCGCCACCTACCCGACCACGACGACCTTCCGCTCCGGACACTCCGCAGGTGTGCCTCGCTTGGCGGACTTTCTCTTCAAGACGCCGTGTTGCCGCTCTGATATAAACAGACGACGCTCCTCGCGTCCCTCTCCCACCACCCGACGTTCCTCAAGCACTGACCCTCTGATCGCTGCGCACATTCTCCACCATGCGCACCCTTGCGCTCTGGCTCCTCCTGACGCCAGCACTGGCCACCTCGTTCTCCCCAAATGTCCTGCAGCCTTCCTCACTGCTCGCACCGAACCTCTATCCAGAGGCAGAGACGGTGCCGTTCCGTCCAGCCGCTGAAGAAGCTCAAGGCGCCGTGACGCGCGCATATCTCATCGAACTCGATGGCGCCGCCAGCAGCTTGGAGCACTGGCGCAACTGGGCACGTCGCTCAGAGAGCACTGCAAGCCATGCTGAGGCGGCAACGGGCGCTGGCGCCTCGACCTCGACTCCGCGATCAATAGCTCGCTCGCTTCTCGGTGCTGTGGACGCCCTCACACATCGCTACGGACTCCGAAGCAACGGCACGGATGACTGGCAGAACGGTCAAGCCGAGCAGCCGCAGAGCGACCACACGAACAGCAACTTGACCGATGGCCGCCAGGCTTCGAGCGCAATGCTCGGAGACGATGACGGCGCCCCGCCGGTGTACTTCAAGATCCGGCACGAGTTCGATGACCCGACTCTGCTGCTGGGCCTCAGCGTGCGCGTTCTAGGCTATACGCCGCGCGCCAGCTCCGGCACCACGGCTGAGGGAACAGGCGATTCGTGGTCCGCCGATGGTCTCTCGCCCGAGTCGGTGCCGTCACGGCCTACGCCAATGCCCGACGGGCCCTCCTCAGCGGGTCCGCGAGGCTGGAGCCAGCAGCGCGACATGCAGCTCCTCAGCACTGCGCGTGGTGTGCTGCGCGTGACGCCCGTCAGGCTCGTGCCGGCACCACGGCCCTGGAACGGACTGGAGCAGGTCGCTTCTGTCAGCACGGGCAGCTCGAGCAGCAGCATCCGCCGCAGCAACCTGGACATGATCGGCGTTACATCGCTGCATGAGGAGGGCGTGAATGGCAAGGGCGTCAAGATTGCCATGATTGACACGGGCGTCGACTGGACACATCCGTCCCTGGGCGCAGGATTCGGGCCAGGTGGGTGATGCCGCGCAAGTCATTGTGCTCTCTCGCGTGCTGATAGAGTGCCACAATAGGCAAGCGAATCTCCTTTGGCGAGGACCTGGTGGGCGACGACTACGATGGCAGTGAGTGGAAGCGCTGGTCTTGGTGTCGAGCTGCCTGTTGACTCTCACCTCAGCGAATGATCCTGCGCCCCGGGCGGATCCGTTCTCTAAGGTGAGTTCCGGCGTCGCCTGGCCCGAGGTGTCGTGCTCATGCCTAGCCGCAGTGCGCTCCTCACGGCACACACATCGCTGGCATCATCGCCGCACGCGCGCCGCCAGACTCCACCTCGCCATTTGCGAACGTGTCGGGCGTGGCACCGGGCGCCGACCTGGGCGTCTACCGCGTCTTCGGCTGCCGCGGCGGCACGGCGGATGATGTGCTGCTTAAGGCGCTGCAGAAGGCGTGTGCCAGTGGCGCAGATGTGATCACGGTGCGTAGCTCATGTAAGGACGAAACGTTTAGCCTGTACTCACATCTGCGGCAGATGTCGATCGGCTCGCCGGCAGCGTGGTCAGACACGCCCACAGCCCGCATGGCCACGTCTATTGCGGCGAAGGGTCGCATCGTGACGGTGTCGGCCGGCAACGATGGTGACGTCGGTGAGCACACAGCGTCGTGCGGCCTGAGCTCCCGCCTGACTTGCTTCACTAGGCCTGTACTACCAGAGCTCGCCTTCCGTCGCGCCAGACATCCTGTCCGTCGCGAGCGTAAACAGCGCGTATCTGACCGTCTACAATGCGTCGGTATCAAGCGGCGACCGCGATCCGATTGTGAGAGCTTTGCATGCCTGTCCTGCTGCCGCAGCTGACGTCTCGATAGCCGTACTACTCCGCGAACGCCTTTGGGCTCAAGGACGCGCAGATCTGGCCCTTTGCGCAAGCGTCTGACCTGACTACGCTGCTCGACGGCTGTGGCTCGCTGCCCGACTCGGCGCCGGCCGACCTGAGCACGCTGGTGGTCATCGTGCGGCGAGGTGGCTGCGCCCTCGACGTCAAGTTCCGCAACCTCGCCCGCAACCGCGTGCGCACAGTGCTCGTGGCCAACACAGGTCTCGCGCCGTTCTATCCGATCGGAACGGGCATCGATCGCTCGGCCTTGATTGAGGCTGCTGCAGCCGACTGGGTGAGTCGAGCTGGGCACCGCTTATGGTTCTGTGACTGACTCCTCGGTCGCTACAGCTGGTGGCACGGTACAACAAGGATCCTACCATCGCGTTGAGCTTTCCGTCGACGGGCCCGCTGTCGCTGCCGAACAAGCAGTCGGCAGGCGTCATCTCGCCCTTCTCCTCATATGGGCCGACGTTTGACCTGCTTTCCTCGCCGAGTCTTGCAGCGCCGGGCGATCGCATCCTCAGCACCTGGCCGGTCAGCTCTGGCTCGTGGGCGATCCTGAGCGGCACCTCGATGGCGTGCCCGCACGTGGCCGCAGCCGCTGCGCTGCTGCTGCAGGCTGCAAGAGAGAAGCGCTGGATTGCCGGCGCGCCGACGCATGCCAGCCCCAACCTCGACGTTATGGACGTGCGGCGCGTCATCGACCGCCTCCGGAGCACCGCTCAGCCAGGCAGCAACTCGACACGCGCGGCCATGCTAGAGACTGGAGCCAAGCAAGGCTCGGGCCTATTGCAGGTAGCCGATGCCGTGCGCTTCAACACAAGCGTGAGTTGCAGCCTCGCGCCTCGAGACGCTCTTGCTGATTGCTGTCGCATGCAGGTGTCGCCGGGCTCGCTCGTGCTTGACCCTGACGCTGCGTTCCCGATGCGCAGGTCGTTCACCGTCAGCAATTCCGGCACTCGCGCTCGCACGTTCCAGATCCTGCACGAGCCGGCGGGGACAGCGTTGACATACAGCGCAGTGAGTTGCGACTGCTGGGTGCGCACTGTAGTCTGCTGCTAACGCATCGCAGGGCTCCGCGTATCCGAACGCCGGACCGGCGCCGCTGGCCGAAGGTCACCTCGAGGTCACGCTGACGCCGCGCATCTTCAAGCTCGAGCCGGGCGCCTCCACCTCAGTCAGCGTAGAGTTCGCACCGCCCGGCAGCGGCGTCGACAAGACAACCTTTCCGGTGCTGTCCGGCTTCCTGCGCATCATCTCGTCGCCCGTGGTCCTGCCGGGCGCCGCTCGCATTGCAAAGGCACAGGAGAGTCTGACTGTCTCATACTTGGGTATTGCGACGCCGATCACCTCGATGCAGGTCCTAGACCGCGGCTTTGGCCTCACATCATCCGGCACGTACTCCATGCCCGTCGTGCTCATCGGCGGCGATCCGAAGAAGCCGCAGACGCTGCCGCGCGCCTACACGTTCCTCGATGGCGACCTTCCGGTGCTGGTGCTGCGCCTTCTGTCAGGCACGCGCCGTATCAAGATCGATCTCGTCGAGGACCTTGAAGGCTCGAAGTCCAGCTCCGACAGCGCAGAGCAAGCTGGCGACGCGACCTCGGATGGCACAGCTCTGCCAGTGCCGAGAGATGTCTCGCACGAAGACGCGATCTACGCGCAGGATGGAAGAGCGCTTGGCATCCCGAGGCTGCTCTTCCAGGCAGCGGCTGCAGAGGAGCTCCACATCCTGGACATCCGCGCGCCTCCGACGCACGTGCCCATCGCGATCCCCACCCGACCGACGTTCGAAACGCCCGCCGGAGAGATCCAGCCGGTCGATTGGACCACTTCGCGCGTCGTTGGCCCCATCGCTTCGTCCGAGCTGCTGCCTCGCAGTGCAGACTCGGGCTCGTCGAGCTCGTACTCGATCACGTGGGACGGCAGCATCGCAGGCACGCCTGTCCCGACCGGCGAGTATCGCATCCGGATCAGCGCGCTCAAGCTTGGCGTCGGCGAGCCCGATGCCGGACAGGACGTGGCGGAGGGCGGCGTGCGCTACGATCGCTGGTGGTCGCCGATCATCCGCGTGCAGCGTGCGTTCGACGATCCGGCAAAGCATGCCGCGGCTTCGAGCCAGCAGGTCGTGTCGCAGGTGCGCGTGTGAGCACGTCGCATCGAGGCCCACGCGCACCGCTGGCGGGCTTCGTCTGTATTTATACCATGTCATCTATGCCTGCCATCATGCCAGCTCGTGATGCGCCGGCGAGTCCTGCTGCGTGCGACTGGCTTCCTTGTCCGCTGTCAGGTCGGTCACGTCCGGTGCCGCATACTCGAGCGCCAGGACCTTCTCCGCCAGGCCAGCATGTGCAGCGCCCTGCTGATCGGGTAGTGCCTTCTCGTCGGTGTCGCCGGCCGGTGCGGCCGGCGGAGGGGGTATGTTGTCGTCCGGCTCGTCCTGAATCACGCCGCCCATCGCCCGCAGGCTGGCCCAGGCATGTTCCTGGACCTCGAGATTCTGCGCCAGCGACGCGGCGCGCATGATCTGACCTTGCCTCCGCACGTGCAGCTGCTGCCGCAGATTGCGAGAGAGGAACGTCTCGAGCACGCCGACCGGCCAGGTATCGGGCACTGCTGCGAGCACGTCGAGCGTAGGAAGGTGCCGCGCCTGGGTGTTGAGCAGATGTGCTGTCGCCGTGCGCAGCTCTTGCCTGAAGGAGTGGCGCCGTCACGTCAGAGTGCGCTGCGGCAGGAATGCATCGCGTGACTCACTTCTCGCCGCTGCGCATGTACACCTGCAGCAGGTCTCGCAATAGCTGCTGCTTAGTGCTCTCTCGCGTCTTCACGCTCGGCTCGCTGGCGGCCCTTCGCGCGATGAGAGAAGAGTAGAGTGCTAGGCCGTGCTCTGCAGCGAGCGACTCGGCCAGCATCGGCGACAGCACGGCGCCGGCCTGCAGGCAGTACGCCTCTGCAGAGTTGGCATCGCGCATTTCGACGGCAAGGAGCTGGAGCGCCTCTTGATCGCGACGCAGCTGAGGGATATCGCGAGTCAGAGTAGAACTAAAGCGCCCGAAAACAGCGGCTACGCACCTTGCCGAGAAGGACAGCACGCTCGTACAGCAGCAGCTCCTCGCGCTCGAGACGGTCCAGCAGCGCCTCCGCATCAAGCGTGATTGAGCCTTGCAGCAGCATGATGAGCTTGAGGCGCTCGACGATGCTCGAAGCCGAGGCTGCTCGGAGCGCCAAGTGCGCGACAAAGGACTCTGCATAGCCGCCGCTGCGATAGTCGTCGGCTTTGATAAGGGGAAGAGTCATTCAGCTGACGAGCCGGAAGCTCTTTCACACGCTCCACTCACAGACTTCGGCCATAGCATGCTTCGCTTCGGCGTCGCTTCCGACGACGCGGCTGATCAAGAGCTCGACGAGCTCAGTGTGCAGCTCGGCAATTGGTGGCTCGCGAGCCAGCACCATGTGCTCCAGGAAGGCCTCGGCCGCCTGCGGATCCAGCCGCTTGAGCTCTGACAGCGTCTTCTTGTAGTCATCAGTGGCGCCATCCCCATTCGCCAGCGCAGGCCCGCCTGCCTCGCGCGTGAGGAGCTAATCGATGTGAGCAAATGCAGGCCGGGAGCGGAGAGCCTCACTCACTCGAATGCCGGCATCGGCATCACGCTGCACGACCCAGAGGCTGTGTTTCTTGATGAGCTGAGAGTCGCCCGAGAATTCCAAGAGCCGCACGACGTCAGCCATGCTGCCCTCGAAGGCTTGGTCCTCGATCTCGCCGTCGATCAGGCTGAGCAGAGCCGAAATTGTCAGACAGAAGCGCAGCGCAAACGCGCGCAGAAAGCACGCACCGTGTCCAGAGCTGAAGCACGCCTTCCAGATCTCCGCGAGCCTCGCGCACGGTGGCAAGAGCCGAGAAGAGGCCAGCTTTCTCGAGCAGTGGCTCTGTCTCTTGGAGATCACACGCGTTGTCGGAGCCCAGCAACGCTCTCAGCGCAGTGCCGTCGCCGCCGAGAGCGAGCAGCTTTGCCAGAGTTGTGTCCGTGATCTAAGTATGGCCGAGGGTCAGCGCAACAACACCTCGCGAGTTCGATCTGTCACTGACGCGCTCGTCTCTCGCGACAGCCGGCAGGCCCCGAAATGCGATCAGCACATCGCGGATCATGACCTCCGACGTCTCCAGAAGCTGGGCAGACAGCTTCTGCGCCAACGCGCTCTCCTCGATGACCAGTGGCGGGACATAGTTGAACTCAAGGCTGCCACGAACTGCGGGCCAGGCGTCAGTAGAGCCCACAAGGAACCTCGGACACGGCATACTGACTGATGTCTCGGCCAGTGCACTGAGGCAGCGAGGGCAGCAGCTCCTCAAAGATCACAGCCTCCTCTACGCGCGGGCTAGGAGCCGTCGTGCCGTCCAGCCAGCTGATGAGCAGCGCAGGATCTACGCGCCCGCACTCCAGATGTCGAGTAGCCTTGCGGAACTGCACACTGCGGACGAGGTAGAAGGCGAGAAGCAGGGACGCAAATTGCAGAGGCAACTGCGAAGCACGCTTGTGAGCACGCGAGGGCTGCACGGGCAGCAGTCCAGACTCACTGGTGGCTCTCCTCTGCCAGCGGCGTCCCATGCTGCGTCCACAAGCCCTTCGAGCTGCTCCCAGTCCTGCGCAGCAGCAAGAGCCCGCGCCTTGTCTTCCAAGCTCTGCTCGCAGATGCAGACCACCTTCTCGCGACCTAGCAAGAGAATCTTGCCTCTCCTGGTCGCACTCTTCGCTTCAGATGCGATCTCTCGCATCTTGCCGCTCCGCAAGCTGACTGCCGCCTTTCGCAATGGCGGTGATGCGCTGGCAGGCAGAGCGAATGCATCGAAGCCGCTCGACAGCAGGCGCGGCTCGAGCTCTGCGGGCACTGGCACTCTTGAGACGAGCGCCAGGTTCGCAGCATCATGTGTCTCGAGCACATCATTGCGCAGCAGTGCGTGAATCTTGCCCTGCTCCAGCGCTGTCCTCAAGAGTCAGCAGGCAGCAGGTCGCAGCAAGTACGCAGCACGCACCAAGCCCGCGCGGATGCTTCGGCCACTCGAGCAGCTTCGGCCTGACCTCGCCGTCCGTGCCCACAAAGACGCCGAGCGTGCCGTTCGTCGTGTGGCTCGTGATGAGGAAGTCGCAGTCGTCGCCCTCGGCAGAGGGAATGGGCAAGATGCTGGGCCGCTCGGCGGCGGACGGGGCGGATGACGCTTGCGAGATCGGCAGGCCTAGCTCGATGAGCTCGGACGTGGCGAGCGAGAGGAGCGAGTATGTCGAAGTCGTCGCGAGGAGCAGAGCTGAGCCCCAGCGGCGAGCGAGCAGGGCTCCAGAAGCGATGGGAATCTCCTGCTCAAGCCTGTGATCAGCTTGTCGCATACTCCCAGAGAGCTCCCCTTGCATCGCACGCGCATTCCTATGTGCGGCTCCAGCCGCATTTCCGTGCCCCTTGCGTCTGCATGGATCCAAACCACTCACCTTGAGAGTCTCCCACGCCCTGCCCATCTTGGCGACCAGCACCACCCGGCGCCGCACGACAACAACGCTGACGCGGTTGTCTGCGTCAGGCGCCACGCCTGCCAGCGCCTGCTGTTCGCGCCGCCGCAACTCCTGCTCGTCCAGCACGACGGCAGCGACGCCGCCAATGCGCGGCAGCCCGGGCAGCGCCTCGAGAGTGAGGGGATCGAGGAAATGCAGCGTGGACTCTGCGAGCACGAGCAGCACGCCGGCATGGTCTCCCAGCGCCAGCGGGTACAGTCGATCTATGGCCTTGCCGCTCGACGTGAGCATGCGCGTGCGGTCCAGTACGTAGCCCTCGTCGCCCTGAATCTGGGGTGAGCGCGATGCTCTGGATGCACGAGCAGGCGTCTCGACTCACGAGCTGGTAGCGGTGCAGGCCGCCATCCGAGGCGCCGACGTACAGCACATCGCCAAACGCACCCTCGGCGCAGCGCACAGAGCGGGCCAGGTTGGAGGGCGCCCGCGAGGAGCCCTGCAATGGCGGCGGCAGCGCCGGCAGCAGTAGCGGCACCAGGCTCGTCATGCTGGGCTGGCCCTACGAGGGGGCTGCGAGACGCTATGTGCTGTCTCGACTTGCTCGCATGCGCTGCTGCAGTACTGATGGGCTGTGATGCGACGTGCGCAGCTGTAGCTGGAGTAATGAGCGAGCTCGAGGCGGAGTGGAGGAGCGGATGGAGTGGAAGCAAGGTTCACCGGCGGCGCAACGCGACCTCGAGGCGCGCCGCGCGCACAGGCTTGGCCGCGGCTCTTCTCGCACCCCGCGTCGCGCATCTCCAGCCTGCCTCGCCACCACCACCACCCTCCAACACAATGACCTCGTACGCCGACGAGCTCCTGCTCGACCTCGGCTCCGGCTCCGACGGCGAGGGCGACGCCTCGCGCTCGCCAAGCCCGGCACCCGCCGCCGGCCCTTCGTCCGCTGCCAACGGCGGCGCCTCCACACAGGCTGCTGCAGGCGACTCGGACGACGAGGGCGACACGGAGATGCAGCTGCCCGAGGGTGGTACGCTGCCCGCCGCAGAGCTCGATGCGCAGACCGTCGAGACGATGGACGTCAGCGGCAGCGTGCGCGAGGTGTCGCGGCTGAAGGAGAGCTCGAAGATGAAGGAGATTCTGAAGGTGAGTGCCGCTGCGCCTCTTCAAGGCAAGGGCTGGTGGGTGCAGCAGCATGCTGAGAGCGCCTCGCTGCAGTCCATTGCACACTTCGCCGCGCTGCCGTCGCCCGAGGTCTCTCAATCGGGCGTGCTCGAGGACTCGCAGGAGTATCAGCTCATCGTGCGGGCGAACAACCTGGCTGTCGACCTGGACAATGAGATTCTGATTGTGCACAAGGTGAGCCGCAGCACAGCGCAGGTAAATCCTGCAGCAGCTGAGCGTCGCTTTCACGCAGTACATCCGGGACCACTACGCCCCTCGCTTCCCGGAGCTCGAGTCGCTCATCCCCTCGCCGTGGGAGTTCGTGCGCGCGGTGCAGGCGCTGGGCAATGACGACGACTTGACGAAGGCGTCGCTGCAATCGATTCTGCCGCACGGCACCGTCGTCGTCATCTCGATGACGGCCAGCACGACCAAGGGGCGCCCGCTGCCCGAGCTGGAGTGGAAGCGCGTCGACGAGGCGGCAGAGCTGGTCTTTGAGCTGGAGAACGAGCGGCGCAACGTGAGTGCGGCTTGTCCTGTACTATTCTTCAGCCAGCGCTGAGCCGCCCTCGCAGATCCTGCAATACGTCGAGTCGCGCATGACGCTGATCGCGCCGAACCTGAGCGCTGTCGTCGGCACGCGAGTCGCGACGAAGCTGCTAGGTGTGGCAGGCGGCTTGACGGGCCTGAGCAAGATTCCGGCGTGCAACATCCATGTGAGTGGGCGAGCACGCCCAGCATGGCCGTTCACCGCTGATCCACTGCTTCACAGCTGCTTGGTGCTTCGAAGAAGCTGGCATCGGGCGCGTCGAGCGCCTTCCGCAACCGGCCAGTCGGCTTCATCTTCCAGTCCGAGCTCATCCAGAACGTCGGCGAGGACTACCACCGGCAGGCACAGCGCATCGTCTCGGCCAAGGCGCTGCTGGCGGCGCGCGTCGACATGGGCGGCTCCGACCGGCACGGCACGTACGGCGCGCGCATCAAGCAAGAGCTCGAGAAGAAGCTTGAGAAGCTGCAGGAGCCGCCGCCGATCAAGATGACGAAGGCGCTGCCGGTGCCGAAGGAGGGCGGCAACAAGCAGCGGCGTGGCGGACGGCGGTGAGTGCAGCTGGAGCGTATGGTGCTGCTGCGACTGACTGTGGCCTGTAGAGCGCGCAAGCTCAAGGAGGCGAACGGCCTCACGGAGCTCAAGAAGCAGCAGAACAGAGTCGAGTTCGGCAAGGCCGAGGAGGAGGCCGGCGCGTTCGACGAGACGATTGGCCTGGGCATGATGAATGCCGGCAGCAGTGGGCGCGTCAGAGCGCATGTCGCTGGCGCCACCTCCAAAGGTGGGTGGTGGTGCGAGCGTATCTGTATGCGCTGTGCTGACAGCTACCGTGCAGCCAAGATGTCGAAGATGAACAAGACTCGTCTCTCTGCGCTCCGCAGCCGGTCTACCGGCGCAGCACTAGATGCCGGCGGAGACTCGTCGGGCACGGCCTCGTCGCTCTCCTTCACACCGGTGCAGGGTGAGTTGTCCCCAGTGATGCAGTACGGCCATGGCTGACATGCTGCGCCCAGGCATCGAGCTCGTGGACCCCTCGCGCCAACGAAAGGTCGACGAGGCCAACGCAAAATGGTGCGCAGTGCTACGCATACCTACCGCAGCACCCTTGCTGACCGCCCTGCACAGGTTCAAGGAGGGCACCTTCTCTCTCGCGCCTGGTGCGCGGGGCACTGCCATTCCGGGATCATCAGGCGGCGCAGGCAGCATGGGTCCGCCGGCGCTGCCGCCAGCGAAGAAGCCGCGTGTCGAGTGAAATGAGATCACACATACGCACAGGCAGCAGCGAAAGCACGACGGATGACATTCAGGCTAGGCGGTAGCGCGCCGCGAGGTCCGGGAGACGCTCAGTTCTTGATGGCCGCCACTTCGGCCGCCCAGCCCTCGCACTTGCTGTTGACTGAGTGGGGATTGACGTGAGTTGCCGTGCCGGCCATGCGCGAGGTCCTCGTGCGCTCACTGGAGGCGTACGTCTTCATCGCCTGTGCACCGCGCCTGTCAGCCCCCATCCGGCGCTACGGCTCATCCCGGCCAGCGCGTGCAACTCACGACAAAGAAGAGCTCCACATACTTGGCCTGCGCTTCCGCCGGCGGCATACCCTTGTGGCGGGCATGGCTCTGTGCACGACGGTGTCAGTCTGCTCTCCCGCAACCGGCCGCTCGGCTCAGGGTGCACCTCATGCATGTATTTCTTCTTGAGGTCTATTGACAAGAAGCCAGGCCCCCGACGTCAGATGCATGGGGCCGAGCAGCGGGATATGGATGACGTACCAAGCATGCCGGGCTTCTTGTCCGTGTTGTCGCCGTACGTGCCCTGCTGGCCCAGGCCGTAGAAGGCCAGCTTCTCCTGGTTGCTGAAAGAGTCCTCTGGCGGCGGCGAGGTCAGCCCTGGCACGACGGCGTGTGGGCATGGCACGCACGGAGCTTGGCGCCGCGCGAGGGGTCCGTGAGGATGGCGCGCGCGGCGGCGAACTGCGCAGTCTGGGGCACGGCGGTGGAGGTCATGGTTGCTGGGTGGCTGTGAGCGTGCGTTCGAGTGGCTGCGACGTCGCTGCTCACGAGCTTGTGTAGGTTGCTGTGTGGTGGTGTGTGGGGTGAGAGAGGCTGTCCCATGCGACGCCCGAGCTCTTGTACGCGGCCAGCGCCGCACCGCTCGCTTCGCCTATCGCTGATCTCGCTTCGGCGCAAGAGGCCCAGCCAGGTACATAGTGCCTCAAGAGAAGGGCGCAGTGGGGGCGTCTCCTGATCGTCTCGCCGCCGGCCCGTGTCACACTTATTGAAGGCGCAGCTAGAGTGCTCGTTCTGCGTCGGGCTCCGGGCAGTGTGTGCTATTTCGGATCCTCTGCTCCGGTGGGGCATCAGCAGGGACTGGTGCTGGATCGACAGGGGCTGAGGAGGCGCTTCGGGACCTTGCAGCTCGAAGCTCGGAGCCGACGATCTTCGGGGGGGCTGGAGACCGCGCGCAGCCCCTGCCACGCCGCCCTCTTGCTCTGTCTGGATTTCAAGCTGAGCACACTGCCTGCTGCTGCGTCGTCCTGCTCTTGCTCGTCTATGTTGATCGAGGGCAGAGCACGTTGCCAAGCAGCACTGTGGCCGCCCAGCGCAGCACCAATCACTCGACGCCCTCGGCGCTCGGTTGACGCGGGGTTGCGATGCCGCAGGATGGCGTGGCAGCCGGGCGTCTCTGGCGAGAGCAGGCGAATGCGACCTGGCTGCAGCAGGCAGACACATATCCAACATTTTGAGGAGCATTCTTTGACCTCAAGGCCTCCCCTCGTGGAGGAAGGAAGAGAAGAGGGTGTCCATGAGCAAGGGCGTGCTTACCTCATCGCGCCCAGGGGTCTGCGCGCGCACGGACGCGCACCCCGCCGGCCCGAGACCCGAGCGGCCGCCGCGGTGTTCATGTCATGCGCGGCGCTCCCCGCTTCCCTTCTCGCCCCTCTCCTTGTCGCTACCGATGCCTCTCGCTCTGCTGGCCCGTCCTCTGCCTCGCACCGCCGTCCTCACGTCCATCTTCGCGCTCTCCGTCTCGCTCTCGCTGCGCACCTCGCCGCTCTCCGCACCGCGCGCCATGTCCTCGCGCGCCGCAAACGCGCCCGGCTGGGATCCCGTGGCACGGCCCTTCCCGGCCGCGCGCCGCAGCGACGCCTCGGCGACGTACAAGAGCAAGGCGCAGGGCGAGGTCGTCGTGCCCGAGCCGTACGACTGGCTCGAGACGCCGCCGAGCCAGAGCAGCGAGACCAAGACGTGGGTGGAGGCGCAGGCGCAGGCAACGCAGGAGTACATCGACGGCTACCGTGAGTGTTCCGTGCTAGGATGGTGGTCTCGGCACTGAAGCGCAGCACATCAGCGGATCGCGCGGTGTTCAAGAGGCTCCTAGAATCATCGTTCTCCTACCCGCGCACCTCGTGCCCATCAGCGAAAGGCGACGGCGCCTTCTACTACAGCTACAACTCGGGCCTCGACCCGCAGAGCACCATCTACCGCGCCACCGCCGAGGACGTGGCGCGGCCGACGGGAGACACGCCGGTAGGCGAGAAGTGGTTTGACCAGAACGTGCGTGCGGCCAGGATGGGCACGGGCGGGCAGCGGCTGACTGCGCCTTCCAGCTCATGTCCAAGGACGGCACGGTCGCACTGTCCGCCACGTCGTTCTCCAAGAGCGGCAAGTACTTTGCGTACGGCATCTCCAAGGCCGGCTCCGACTGGCTGCGCGTGTACGTGCGGCCCACGTTGGCGCCCTTCAACACGCCGCCGGCCGACGGCTCGACGGCGCGCACCGGCGGGCCGGACCGCCTAGAGGATGAGATCCGCTCCGTCAAGTTCAGCGGCATCACATGGCTGCACGACGACAGCGGCTTCTTCTACCAGGCCTTCCCCGAGGCCGAGAGCATCGGCGCCGACGGCCACGGCACCGAGACCGACGCGAACAAGGACGCGCGCCTGCACTTCCACAAGATCGGCACCAAGCAGAGCGAGGACGTGCTGGTCGTCGCCAAGGACCCCGTTACGCGGGAGAGCATGTGGAGCACGGTCGTCAGCGAGTGAGTGCTGTGCGTATGGCTTGGAGATGCGCCGCTGACGGGTCGCAGCGACGGCGAGTGGGTCATCCTCTCGAACTCGAAGGACACGGACACGAAGGTGAGAGGCGGAGCGGCGCTGGAGTAGCACCTGTGCTGACATGCACGCCAGGCGCGGACATACGTTGCGAGCCTCAAGGACCAGAAGGTCAGCGACAGCATGAAGTGGATCCCGCTCTCGACCGACTTCAAGTCCGAGCTGTCGTACCTCGGCAACGATGGTGAGGCCGAGCGCTGCTCCTTGCCCGTGACAGTGGCTCACACGCGGCCACAGGCACGACCTTCTACTTCATGACCAACCGCGACGCTGCGAACTACAAGATCGTAAGGATCGAGCTTGACGCCTCGTCCGCGCAAAGCGGCCACCCGGCACAGCTGTCGGGCGACGTCAAGACGACGGACCTGCTGGCCGAGGACAAGGACGCGCTGCTGTCGACGGCGACGATCATCAATGAGAACAAGCTCGTCATCATCTACTCGCGCAACGTGCAGGACGAGGTGTGGCAGTACGAGCTCAAGAGCGGCAAGCAGATCAAGCGCCTGCTCCCTGAGCGTGCGTCGTGAATTGTGGCAAGCATTGGCCGGCACTGACACAACCTCGCAGTGGTCGGCACGGTGACGCAGTTCTCGGGCCGGCGCGAGGACTCGACGGCCTACGTCTCGACGATGTCCTTCGTCAGTCCCGGCACGCAGACGCGGCTCGACTGGGGCGCCTCGGCGGCGCAGAGCACGACGGCGACGCCCGAGGAGAGCGTATACCGCACGACGCTCGTCGCCGGCATCAAGCCCGACGACTTTGTCTCCGAGCAGCGCTGGTTCGAGTCCAAGGACGGCACAAAGGTGCCCATGTTCCTCACGCGCCGCAAGGACACGCCGCTCGACGGCACGGCGCCGACGTGGTGCTACTTCTACGGCGGTGAGCGCACGCGGGAGATGGCCTGCGGCGGTATGCTGATCTCCGTCTGTCTGTCTCAGGCTTCAACATCCCGCTGGCGCCGACGTTCAGCCCCTCGCTCATGGTGCGTGCTGCGCTTCGCTCGCTGATGGCACCGCAGGCTGACCCGCTCTCGCCAGACCTGGGTGCAGGCCTACGGCGGCGTGCTTGCCTGGGTCAATGCACGCGGCGGTGGCGAGTTCGGCGGCAAGTGGCACGATGCCGGACGGTACGTGCTCCTGCGCCGCCTTTTGGCTTCATGCTCACCCCCCGCCGCAGCTTGCTCCACAAGCAAAACGTCTTTGACGACGTGCTTGCGGCATGCGAGTACCTTAAGACCAACAAGATCTCCGGCGTCACGATCGTCAATGGCGGCTCCAACGGCGGCCTCGGCGCCATGGCCGTCGGCAACCAGGCCGAGGAGAAGCACGGCATCGGCGCCGTCGTGGCGGAGGTCGGCGTGCATGACATGCTCAAGTTCAGCACGTGGACCATCGGCGCAGGTGAGTCGGCTCACTGCTGCGTCCCGGCAATTGCTGATCGCCTCTCGTGCGGCAGCCTGGTGTGCCGACTATGGGTGAGTTGACCGGTGCCCGATGTACGCTCCACGCTAACCCTCGCGCCTGCAGCAACCCGATTGAAGGTGGGACTACGATGTGCCCGCGCTGATGGAACAAAGCTGACTGCTCCGTCGCCTAGACCCCGTCATGTTCGACTACAACTACAAGTACTCGCCGTGAGTCTGCCGTGGCTCACATCTTGCGCCAGCGCTGACACGGCGAGCAGGCTGCACAACGTCAACCCCAACAAGACGTACCCGACAGTCGCGATTCTGAGCTCCGATCACGACGACCGCGTGGTGCCGGCGCACAGCTTCAAGATGGGTGCGTTCGAGTGGTGTTCAAGATCTAGAGGGATGAAAGAAGTACTCTGTGCCTCCGCGTGCTTACACTTCCTCCTCTCGCAGTCGCAGAGCTGCAGCACAAGCACCCGGAGAACCCCAACCCCATCCTCGCGCGTCTCGAGCTCAATGCGGGGCACGGCGCCGGCAAGTCGACGCAGAAGCGCATCGAGGAGGCGTGCGACAAGTACGCCATCGTCGCGCGGAGTCTCGGGCTGCAGCTCAAGAACAAGACGGCGGCGCTGTGAAGTCGCTCGCCCTGACTTGAGGCTGCGGCGCTCCAGGCGAGGAGGCTCTCTCTGCTCCTCACATGCTCGCTTGCTGATGACAATGCGCATCGCTGTCCGGCGATCACGCTGCCTCTGCTCCCGCTTGACTCAGACTGCCCAGCGCCATTGCTCGCGACTCGCAACTTACTGGATCCTGCGGGTGCTGCTGCGCTCAGCCGGACTGCGTATCGACCCCTGAGAGCGGCACAGGCACAGGCGCAGCTGGGACGAAGCGCAAATGTCTTGTACTGCGGCTCTCGCAGGACCGTGGCGCTGAAGGAGAGGCTTGACCATGCCTCACTGCACCCATGTGCGGCTCCCACGGCAACGCATGCGGCGGTGCTCAAGGGTCGGTGCGGAGGGCGTCGCCGGGCGGGAGGCTGTGCGCGCCGATGTCGCCACGTGGCGAGGCAGCGCGCAAGGCACAGGGGCTGTGGCGCCGGCCGCGCACGATCTCGAAGGACGGCGGCGGAGCAGTGTGGTGCGCCTGCGCGCGGACCACGTCGCATATCGGCGCGCGCACACACAGGCGCCGTGCCCACGTCCGGCGCCTTGCGCCGCTGCAGGCGCGGCGTCAGCGTGCTGGCGGAGGCGGAGCGCCGCCCCGTGCCCGCCAGCGCGCGCAGCGGCGGCGGCGAGAAGGAGAGGGGCGCCCGCCAGCAACACAGCGCCGCCGCCGCCGCGGCCACGGCTGGCTGGCGGCGGCGGCGGCAGGGCCTCGTCGCCGCGCGCGCCACGCTGGGCCGCGACGGCGAGCTCGCCCTCTCGCCTCTCACCATCACGCCCTTGTGCTCACGACCCCGCACACGCCCACACGCTCCACCCCTCTATCCACTCCCACCACCCACGCTTACGACACAATGGAGGGTGAGTTGCCCGCCGCAGCTGCTGCCGGCGCCGCCGCCGCGCTCGCGCGCACAGGCCGCCGGGCGCTGTGCATCCGCTGCCGCCCAACCTCCTGCTCACACCGCACACTCCGCAGACGAGGTCGCTGCTGTGAGCAGCACGGGGAGGACGCACTGACCCCGCAGCACGCTCACGTCCGCCCACAGCTTGTCATCGACAATGGTTCCGGCATGTGCAAGGGTGAGCTGCGCCGCCCGCCCGCATGTTGCGTGAGAAGCCATCCGCTGACATGCGCTCTTGCCTCGCACAGCCGGCTTTGCCGGTGACGACGCCCCGCGCGCCATCTTCCCGTGCGTATGCAGAGAGGTGCGGGCGGGTCTGGCGATGCTGCTGGAGTGGATGCAAGGCTGGGGCGGCGGGAGCCGGGCTGGGCGCTCCTGCGAGGCGTGCAGGAAGCTCTCGAGCAGCCGCGCGGCACCTACCCTGCACAGGCCGCCGGCGCTTTGCAGACGCAGAGTGCAAGCTTGGCACTAACATCTCATCCTACAGGTCCATCGTCGGACGGCCGCGCCACCAGGGTGTGATGGTCGGCATGGGCCAGAAGGTGAGCACAGCTCGGAGCGCATCGCGCGCGCGGCAGCTCAGGCGCGGCGGCGGACGCGCGCAGCCGCAGCTCGCCGCGCCGCTCGCTGTTGCCAGGCGGGACGAGCACTGACATGCCTCTGCAGGACTCCTACGTCGGTGACGAGGCGCAGTCCAAGCGTGGTATCCTGACGCTCAAGTACCCGATCGAGCACGGCATCGTGACCAACTGGGACGACATGGAGAAGATCTGGCACCACACCTTCTACAACGAGCTGCGTGTCGCGCCCGAGGAGCACCCGGTGCTGCTGACCGAGGCGCCGCTCAACCCCAAGGCGAACCGCGAGAAGATGACGCAGATCATGTTCGAGACGTTCAACGCGCCGGCCTTCTACGTGGCCATCCAGGCCGTGCTCTCGCTCTACGCCTCCGGCCGCACGACCGGTATTGTGCTCGACTCCGGCGACGGTGTCACGCACACGGTGCCCATCTACGAGGGCTACTCGCTCCCGCACGCCATCCTGCGTCTCGACCTTGCCGGCCGTGACCTGACGGAGCACCTCGTCAAGATCCTGATGGAGCGCGGCTACCCCTTCACCACCACGGCCGAGCGCGAGATTGTCCGTGACATCAAGGAGAAGCTCTGCTACGTCGCGCTCGACTTCGAGCAGGAGATGCAGACGGCCAGCCAGTCGAGCGCGCTCGAGAAGAGCTACGAGCTGCCCGACGGACAGGTCATCACGATTGGCAACGAGCGGTGAGTGCGGGCTGAGCGTGCTGCTCGGTGCATGTGCTGACGCGCGCGTCTCTCAGCTTCCGCGCCCCCGAGGCTCTCTTCCAGCCCTCGTTCCTCGGCCTCGAGGCGTCGGGCATCCACGAGACGACGTGTGAGTGGTGCAGCAGCACAGAACGTGCAGTCGCGGCGGCTGACCTCCCGGCGCGCAGACAACTCGATCATGAAGTGCGACCTGGACATCCGCAAGGACCTGTACGGCAACATCGTCATGTCGGGCGGCACCACCATGTACGCCGGCATCTCGGACCGCATGCAGAAGGAGATCACGGCGCTCGCGCCGTCGTCGATGAAGGTCAAGATCGTGGCGCCGCCGGAGCGCAAGTACTCGGTCTGGATCGGTGGCTCCATCCTCGCGTCGCTGTCGACGTTCCAGCAGATGTGGATCAGCAAGCAGGAGTACGACGAGGCCGGCCCCTCGATCGTGCACCGCAAGTGCTTCTAAATGCACCATGCCCCGCCGCCGCGTGCCTGCGCCGTGGCGCGAGTGCACGGGCAGCGCCATGGCGGCAGGATGATGCCACGGTGCGCCGTCGCTGTCTGCCGGGCCATCGCAGGCAGCGCCGTGTCGCGCTGCGAAGAGGATGCGTCCGGCGGCGCCGTGGCGTGCCGGCGCATCGCTTCTAGACTGCTGCTGTGGTCTCCCAATCACGCCTCTCCCCTTCCTCTATCTCCGCAATGAAATGTCCCATCCCACGAGCGTGTGTGTGCGTCTGTGGTGTGCTGTGCTGCAGAGGTGGCGGGATGGCAGGTGCGCACAAGAGCGGGGATGGGAGCATTGGGCACGAGCGTGCTGGTGGCGCCGCGGACGTGAGGCGCCGCGAGCCGGCGGGACGCGGCGCACGGCGAGCTGGGCCGCGGCCGTGCGAGCACGAGGACCTGGCGCCGCGCCTCCACTCTTCCGCCGCAGCAGGCAAAGCTTCGTCGCCGAGCGCCTCCATCACCCTTCAAGCATGCGCGAACTCGGCACGCTCGACGCTCGCCGTCCGGCCTCACTTGCAGCGTCGCCCGCCGACGAGCTGCGTCTGGCGCTGGCGCAGGTGGCGCCGGCCAGCGAGGATGCCGAGGCGCATGCGCTGCGCACGGCCGAGCAGCTCGCCGAGGCGGCTGCACAGCGCGGCGCAGATGTCCTCGTGCTGCCCGAGTACTTCTTCACGGGCGCTGAGCACGACCTGTGGCGCCAGGTTGGAGAAGAGGGCGTGCCCAGTGGCAGGAGCGAGCATGTGAGCTGCGCACAGGTGTCGACGACGAGAGATGCAGCTCACGCCGCCCTCAGCCAATGGACGACCCGGAGCACTTCCTTCACGAGATCGCCCGGCTGGCTCAAGCGCATGACATCGACATTGTTGCAGGCACGGCCGTCGAGGCGGGCCATCACCAGCCGCAGCACCGCACGAGTTCGCACAACAAGGCTGACAAGGAGGAGGACGAGGGACACAAGCTCTTCAACACGTGCTACTACGTCGGCCGCGACGGCGAGGTCAAGGGCCGCTACACGAAGCGCGTGCGTGTGTGATGCCGGCGGTCTGTACGCCCTTTGCACCTCTGATGCCCTTGTGCAGAACCTCTGGCACCCCGAGCGCGCCGTGCTCTCCGCAGCGACGCCTGACTCGCACCCGCACGACCGCACCTTTGTCGTGACGACGCGGCGCGGCCGCCAGGTGCGCGTCGGCATGCTCATCTGTGTGCGTGCCATGTCTGATCGCGGCGCCGCGCTGTGCTGACGCATCGCTCAAGTGGGACCTGGGCTTCCCCGAGGCCTTCCGGGAGCTGCTCGAGCGCCCGACAGGCGGCGAGGAGACGATGGTCGGGCCGGACGTGTGAGTCGCGCGCCTGAGACCCCGTCTTCTCCTCTACTGACACGTCGCAGCGTCTTCGTGCCGACATGCTGGTACGCGACCGATGCTGGCGCTCGAGGCATCGCGTGGAACAAGGAGAGCGAAGCGACGCTGCTTGGTGCGTGCCACGCACAGAGTGCACCTCTCCGCTGCTCACGCCCCCTTGCTCAGACTCGATCTGCGTCGCTCGCGCCATCGAGAACGAGTGCGTCGTCGCGATGTGCAACGTCGCCGGGCCGTCGTGGCCCGCCGATGCAGCACCCTCAGACGACACCGAGGAGCCCGAGGCCGTCGGTGTCGGCCGGACGAGCGTCTCGGCGCCCTTCCTCGGCAGCGTGGCGCGCGTCGAGGACGAGCATGAGGCGCTGCTCTTCGCGGCCGTCGATCTGCGCGTGCTGCCGGATGCCTCGGCGGTGTATCGCTGCCGTGCAGACCTGTACGAGAGCTCCGAATGACACGCTCTTCACGCCTTCGTTCTTGGTGAAGTGACGTGGGCATTGTGGCGCTCGCTACTTGTGCCGGCCCTCTGGCTGCGCAGGCACGACCTGGTCCGGCGCATAGCCGTTCTCCTGCTTCCACTCGCCCAGCGCCTTGTCGGCCACGCGGAACGCCTCCATGCCCGCCGGCATGCCGCAGTACGTGGCCGCCTGCAGCAGCGCCTCGCGCAGCTCGACCTCGCCGATGCCGTTGGTGAGGGCGCCGCGCGTGTGCACGGCCAGCTCGGGCGAGCGGTTCAGCGCCACGAGCATGCCGATGTTCAGCAGGGAGCGATCGCGGAACGAGAGGCCCGGACGGTTCCAGACGTGGCCCCATGCGAAGGTCGTCTGTCACGGCGACGTCAGCAACGATTGATGAGATGCAAGCGGCCCCGATGCCGCTCACCGCCAGATCCTGCATCGGCTGCGTGAAGGCGCTGGCGGCGGCGAGGCTGCGGTCGACGTGCGCACTGCCCACGACGGCACGCCGGCGCTCCTCGCCCTGCGTGTGCAGCGCACCGAGCGTCGTGGCGTCATACTCGGCGTCGACGCGGGTGCTTGACGAAGTCATGCTGCTGTTTCCTTGGCGTCCTGCCCGGCGGCCGATGATGATGGAGGTCGGGGCGTGAAGCGCCTGCTCGGCGCGGCGCTCCGCTCGCCTCTCACGCTCGCCGTCACCGCTCGCGCACGCGCCGCCTCCACGACGCCTCGCATCGTCACTGCCCACTCACTCGTCAGCGCCAGATGATGGCCAGCTCGGGATTGCGTCGATATTCTCACAGCTACTCTTGCGACGTCTACGTGACATCTGATGGGAACAGCCACAGCTGCAGGGCCCTCGCCCGATTGCTCATCCATCACCCTCTCGCATGCACGGCGCGCGCGCTTCTTCCACGGAACGCCCAACTTGCGCATCCCGTGGCTGCGCCACATGGGCACGCTCGCATGACGACGGTCTGTCCCACGAGCCCCGGCTGCATCTTGCTTGCGGCCAGACCAACAGCAGTGGCGGCATCTCGCTGCTCGGCGACGACGGGCCGAGCCATGTGCGTCTGCAGTCGCAGGCACCCGTCTCGCGCCCGTCGACGGCAAGCGGGCAGAAAGCCGAGCGAGACCGCGCCGTGCCGACGGCCGGTAGATCGCTCTCGAACGTGCTGCTGCCCTGCAGCGTGAGCCTTGTCCTGCGTGGCGGCGAGCGAGGATCTGCACGACCCCTTCCGGGCTGCCGCTGCGCGAGAGAGACACAGACTTGCCATTCCGGGACGCGCGAGTCGGGGAGGGCCGAGCCGTGTGCCCGTGGGATGGAGCAGCTCACCCCGCACACGGCGGCGAGCAGCGGATGCAACGGCGACGCAAGCGGCGCAGCGGCGCGGAGCTGCCCGTGCGCGCGCGGCTGCCGCTGCCGCTGCCTGCTGTGCACATGGCCGGCCCGCATGGAGATCTGCCTCAACGGCCGTGCCTGCATGCTGACGGCGAGCGCACGAGCCCAGCAAGCGGCAGCAGCGAAGATGCGGCTGAGAGAAGCATGTCTTGTCTCGAATGGAGGCCAGCCGCCGGTGCCGAGAGGCCAAGTCAGAGTCAGCGCAAAGGAGCGCGGGCGACGACGATGCGCCGAGGACGCAGCCGCGCGCTGCAGGGGGGCGCGCGCAGTGGCGCTTCGGCGCGCGTGGACGTGCGGTGCGGCACGGCGGCAGCGGCGGCCGATGCCGTGTGCCGCACCGCGCAGGGGGCACCCTCTCGTCTCTCTCTCTCTCTCTCTCTCTCGCCGATGGCGTCTGCAACACGCACTGCTCGCGCCTGCTGCTGATCGACGAAGCCGAAGAGCGTCTTTCGATCTCTCTGTGAATAACAAAGACGGCGCCTCGCGCGCTCGGAGGCACCGCTGCCATGGCGGCGGCGTCTTGGAGTAGCCTGCTGCGCGCGTGCAGTAGCAGCCCGGCCGGGAATAAACGAGCGAGGCGAGGTGTGCATCGAGCAGGTCTCGGACAAGGCCCCGCCTGCGTCGCTGCCTTTGTCCAAGAGAGGCAACGCGGCGCTTGTGCAAGGACAAGAGACACAAGACACACGCGCGCGCGCGCGCTTGTGCTCGTCCTTGCGCGTCTTGGCGGGCGTCCAGGGGTCCGGGCGGCAGTGGCGGAAGGGACAAAGCGGCACTCTTACTCTGAAGCCCTTTTCTCTGGCCCTCATGCGGATTCGTCAAGGCGCGAGCGCGAGCGCAGGCGCAGAGCACAGACAGCTCGTCTGGACGACGATGAAGACGAGACGACGCCTAGCTCGGTGCGCAGTGATGAGGATGCTCTTGTCGCTGCTCCGCGTGCCAGGCGGCTGGCGGGCGGGAGCAGATGGCCTGGCGCGCGCGGAGCAGGCGCGGCGCGGCAGACGTTCTGGCGTTGCGGCTGGCGCCCCTGAGGCGAGGGGCGCGCGCGCGGGCACGGCAGCAGTGTGCACGCTTCGGGCGCCGGCGCGGTGCCGAGGCACGCAGCGCACGACTGCCCTCCTGCCCGACGTTCTGCGTGCGGCCGCCGCTTGCTCCTGATCGATCGGCGTGCGCGTCCGGCGGCCGAGCAGCGGGCGGAGGGTGACAGCGCTCGTGCTGCGTTCTGCGGCCGCTGCCAAAGCTCCGCTGCGCTGCCGCGGCGCTGGCCGCATGCTGCGGTGCTGCGCTGCGGCGGCTGAAGCGCGAAGACTGCTGCTGCGCTGCCGGCGTAGGCGGCCCCTCAACGCCGCGCGCAGGCGGAGCGCGGCTCGGAGTGCGAGGCAGGCGCGCAGCGAGAGGGCGCGCGCGAGCGAGAGGGGCGCGTGGGCGCAACACAAGCCACCGGCGGCGCCCTTGTGCTTGTGCGGCGCGGTGCTGCTGCCGTGCCTTGTCTGCGCGTGCTGGGCCCTGCTGCTCTTGGGCTGCCCTGCTGCGCCGCTGCGCCGCGCCCTGCTGTTCTCCTCCCAACTCACCTCTCCCGCTCCGGCCCCCCCATTCAGACACCGCACAAGCAAGCCGCCGCACCGCGCCCGCCAATCCGCCGCGCCTGCTCACGCCTCTCACGCCCGCCACGCCACGCCGCTCGCTCACCCTCCAACCACCACCTCCTCTCCCTCTCCCAAGGCGCACTTCTCCGGTAGACGTTCGCACTTGCCCGTCGTCGTCCGTGCCTGCTGCCTCTCCCTCTCCCGCTCTCGCTCTCTCTCCCACACGCTCTCTTTGCACTCGCCTCTCGCGGCACCTGCCTCGGCACGCATCGTCTCTGCCGCCTTCCTCACCACCCACCACACGCATTTCACCATGATGCGCCTCTCGCTCTCGGCACTCGCCGTGCTGCTGCCGCTGCTCGCCGTGCTCGTCGCACAGCTGCCCGCCGTCGAGGCGCGCAACCGCTGGTGCATCCCGCACGGCTACGACAACCGCTGGGCACCCAAGCTCGGCAAGGGCAACATGGAGTGCTACCACCACTGGCAGGACGGCCCCGTGGACCAGTACTCGAAGCACATCGAGTACGTGCCCATGATGTGGGACCTCAACCGCCACGGCGGCCTGTGGGCGCAGCGCAAGCGCCAGATGAAGAACAACCTGCCGCGCCGCATCCTCGCGCAGAACGAGCCCGACGTCAAGGGCCAGGCCAACCTGGACCCCATGTGAGTGGCGTGCAGCGTGTGTTGTGTGTGTGCGCGCGCGCAACAGCAGCTCACCCCTCGCACAGCACCGCGGCCAAGGACTGGGTGCGTGAGCTCAAGCCGTACCAGGACAAGGGCGTCAAGATCTCGTCGCCGCAGATCGTCTACGACCTCGACTGGATGGACAAGTTCATGACGAAGCTGCACCAGCTCGGCGCCGACGTCGACTTCATGGCCATCCACTCCTACACGCCCAAGGGCGACAAGGGCCTCAACCAGCTCAAGACGTTCGTCCAGAAGGTCCGCAAGCGCTACGGCAAGAGGTGAGTGGCAGTGGTCAGCTGTCGCGCGTCGCAGCATGCTGACTCCTTGACAGCATTTGGGTCACCGAGTACGGCATCACCGCCGCCTCGAACCCGTCGTCGGCCGAGGTCAAGGACTACGTCATCAAGGCGCAGAAGTGGATGGACTCGACGTCGTACGTCAAGCGCTCCTTCCCGCTCGGCGGCTTTGCCGTGACGCAGCCGCCGGACGCCTTTGTCACCAACAAGATGGCCTTCTTCAGCGGCAACGGCCAGCTGCGCTCCGTCGCCAACTGGCTCGTCTACTCGGGCAAGAGCCGCCGCGACGTCGGCTCGCTGCCCTCGTCGCCGCTCGAGCACCGCGCCGCCGCGAGCCCGGGCGCCAAGCGCCACCACGCCAAGCTGGCGAGCCGTGCCGCGGCGCGCGACCAGGTCGACGCTGACCTGCTCGAGGCGCGCGACGACGACGACGCCGACGCCGACGAGAAGGACGGCGGCGAGGAGCTGCCGTGCACCGACGCCGACCCGTACTGCGGCCTCGGCGACAAGATTGCCGAGCAGCTCGAGACGCTCGTCGACGGCGACTGGTACGAGTCGCCCGAGGACCGTGACGACGACGAGGAGGACATCGACTAGACTGCGCGACAGCACACCACCTGGCTTCCCTGGTCTCCATCTTAATGCCCTGTCGTCACGCTCTTCGTCTCTGCCTTCTCTCCGACCACGCTCATCGAGGCCGGCGCCCCCGCTGCGCGGGCTCTCGTCGTCTCACCGTCCATTCCACTCTCATTTTCCGGATCCTTTGCTCCTCTCTCGACCCGTCCCTATTCGAACCGGTTTCGCTACAGCTCCGTCGCCTCCACTTTCCCAACCCGTTCCCGCGTTCCGGCCCTCTTCCTTGCACTCAGTGCGGCGTGCGCGCGCGCGCGCCCTGGCGAGACTCTGCCTCGTCGAGCGTGTCTGCTGCTGCAGGAATGCCCTGCTTGGGAAGCAAGAGGCAGACGAGAGAGAGCGGCTTGCAGCCATGCCCGCCGTCGCCGAACTAGACTGCCCAGCCAGCGCCTGGTGCCTTGTTACTCCGCCGTCGCCCTCGGTCCTGCAGACATACCAAAAGCTTCCCTCTCTCCTCTCCCTCTCGACTTGACCCTTCCCACATATAGTCGCCCTCCGCAGTCCTACACGCCCAGCCTTGCTGCTGCCCTCCGCCGGCACGCGCATACACACCCACTGTCTTTTCCCCCTTCGTTCCTCTCGTGTCACCGCTGGCATTGACTGTCGCGCTGGCATTTTGCCGCGTCATCTCTACCTCGCCTGAAGCGTGTCGTCCGCTGCTCCTCTCTCGCTCCCTGTCCGCTCCGGCGGGCCTCGGCCCGTGAGGCAATGCGATGACTGCTTCTTCCCGCGCCTGAGGCACGTCTGACGTGAGGTGACAAGAGGTGCGATTGCGGACACGAGCGATACAGAGCGATAAGGCAGAGTGCGGACTCAGGCGACACGCTGCTCCACGGCGAGCGCGCGGAAGGCGCTGTCCGGACGGGCCATCAGGGCATCGGGCGCATCATACTCGAGCGCACGGCTGGACGGTGCATGTGTGAGCGGCGGCATGTGCAGCGCGGCGCCACGCGGCAACTCACCCGTTGGCCATCACGAGGATGCGGTCGAAGTGGCGCACCGTGACGATGCGGTGCGCCACGGCGATGATCGTGACGCCGTCGAAGTGGTCCCGCTGCGGATGACAGATGAGCTGGAGTCGCACTGCGAGGCTGCCGTCTGACTCACCAGGCACTCCTGGAACTCGACGTCGGTCTGGTGGTCCAGCGACGAGGTGGCCCTGCGAGGAGGAGGGGCTCGTTCAGCTCGGCCGCGGTGGGAATGACTCGGGAGACTCACTCATCCAGCACGAGCACCTTACGTTGCCGAAGCACCGCACGCGCAAGCGAGAAGAGCTGCTTCTGGCCCGCACTCAGCGTGCCCTCGGCAGAGAGGAGCATCGTGTCGAGGCCCTGCGGCAGGGCGCGCACGAAGCCGTCGAGCTTCGTCTTGACGAGCGCATCCCACAGCTGCGGATCCGCGCGCTCGCCGTCGGGGTCGAGGTTGTCGCGCACCGAGGCGGCGAGGATGAGCGGCTGCTGCGGGATGATGCTCAGGCACGAGCGCAGCGAGTGCACGTTGAGCTCGTCGATCGGCGTGCCGTCGAGCAGCACGGAGCCGGGCCTCTGCGCCTCGAGCATGCGGAAGAGCGCCAGCAGCAGCGTGCTCTTGCCGCTGCCCGAACGACCGACGACGCCGAGCCGCGTGCCCGCCGCCACCTCGAAGCTCAGGCCCTGAATGGCAGGTGCTGCCTCGGGCGTGTATGAGACGGTGAGGTCGCGCACCGAGATGTTGCCGCGCAGCTCCTCCGGCTTGAGATGCGCACGCGCCGCCTTGGCAGGGCTCTCCTCGGGCTCGAGGATCGAGTAGCCGTGGATGCGCTCGAGCGCGATGCTGAGGATCTCGACGTCGGTCCACGAGAGCAGGACTTGGTTCAAGATGGTCGGCAGCTGCGTGGCCTGCACGAGGGCGACGGCGAGAATGCCGATCGAGGTTGACTGGCGCAGCACCACCACGAGGATCACGAGCGCGCAGTTGACGATGCTGCGCGTGGCTCAGTCAGCACGGAAGCGTCAGACAGGCTCGGGCAAGCTGCTCACCCGCTGATGAGATTCAGGTACGTTCCTGCGAAACACCGTCAGCCGAGCTCATTGCGCCCGGGACAAAAGACTCACTCAGCCAGTGTCGGACGGCCCACAGCGCCAGGTATGGCTTCTGCGACGAATCGAGGCGCGTTGTCATGATCGCCCTGAGCTTGCGCTCACGGCCCAGTGCGCGCACAGTGGCGAGGCCAGACTCGGAGGACGCCTCGGCGAGACTAGTGATGAGCGGTGACTTGCACGCCATCTCGAGGCGCCGCAGCTGCCGCGAGGCTGGCATGTACAGCCGCTGCAGAGCGTAGTAGAAGGCCGTCAAGCCAGCGAACACGGCGACGAGGTATGGCGCGGGAACGCAGAGGATGATGACGTAGCCCAGGAGCTGACTGTGGGAGGCACGGCCGTGAGCGGCGGGCGTGTGCAAAGCGAGAACAGCTGACTCACGCGGAGCAGCTCATGAAGTTGCCAACAGCGATGCCGAGCTCCCAGTCGACGGTGAAGAGGTCCTGCGAGAAGCGGTTGATGATGCGTCCGGCCGGGTTGGCCGAGAAGAAGGCCATGCTCGTGTACAGCACAGAGTGGAGCTGCCGAGCGTGCAGTGCCCGGCCGGCGCGGCCGACGGCGGTGACGAAAAGAACGTACAGCTGCACGGGCAGGGCGATCGCAATCACGGCGATGATAGCGAGCAACACGCAGGCGTTGCGCGCCAAGTTGACGTTGGGCTGCGCGTCGTTGTCGCGTGCCCACTGCTGCAGCCAGATGGGCACGCCCATGATGGCGGCATTGTGGAAGACCGTGCCTACGACGATGAGCGCCACGCAGCGCCAGCCCATTGCGCCGAACCAGGTGTAGTACGCCGACCACGCCACGTTGCCGCTCTCCATCGCCTCGACCTCGTCCTCCTGCTCCTCGGCGACGGCCTTGGCGGGCGCCTTGGAGCCGTCGCCTGCCGTTGCCCGCTCTGTGTCGATCGAAGCGCGCGAGATCGCCTGCTTGCCCTTGACCGAGAGGTCCTCGAAGCGGCCAGACTCGGCGACCTTGCCTTCCTCGAGGCGCACGATGAAGTCGGCAGAAGGCAGGAGATGCAAAGCGCTGCGTGAAGAAATGTCAAGAGAAGAAGGAGCTAGCACAACGCAGCCTACTCACTTCGAAGCCATGACGATGGTCTTGCCGCGCAAGAGGCCCTGAGGGCCCATGAGGTTTCGCCAGAGCGCCGCCGCCGTCTCTGCGTCAAGCGCACTCGTGACGTCGTCGAGCACGTACGCCTCAGCGTCAGCATACAGTGCACGTGCCAGTGAGACACGCTGGCGTTGACCTCCGGAGAGCGCCTTGGCCAGTGTGCGGTCGCGCTGAGCAAGCTGCAGCACGTCGACGTCGAGGCAGCACGCACGCAGCGCAGTCTGGTACCGCTCTGCGTCCCAGGCCCCGTCGAACAAGATGTTGTCGCGGATCGAGGCGCCCTCCATCATCCAGTTGTCCTGCGCGCAGAAGGCGACTGGACGCGCAAGCATCGGCAGCTGCGACTCGCCGCTCAGCACGTCTGCCTCGCCGAGCAGGCCGAGCAGCAGCGTGCTCTTGCCCGAGCCGATGCGTCCGCAGACCATGGTGAGACGACCACGCGGGATCGTCAGTGCCACGTTGGTGAGCACAGGCTTGCCGGCCCAGCCGATCGTGGCCTCCTTGAACGTGGCGGCCGGGGCGCTCTCGACTTCGATCGAGGTGTTGGAGTCGACGGAAGGCCGCGTCTTGTGATCACGGCTGGTGCTCAGCGACGCGGCTGACTCGGGACGCATGTTTGTGCCCGCCGCCGAGGGACGCTCCTTCTCGCGGAGGAAGACCTCGATGCGCTTGATGCTGGCGTAGGCGCTGATGATGCTGGCGTACTGCTGGCCCATCTGCATGAGGGGCACCTCGAGAATGGCGATCGTCGTGAGCGACGTGAAGACGGTGTTGAGGGTGAAGCGCCGCGAGCCGGAGAGCAGGTCGACGATGCCGAGCGCCGTGAAGGTCGCTAGGGACATGATCTCGACGTTGAAGTTCGACGAGGTAATGACGATCAGCAGGCGCTTGAGGTAGCCCTTTGCGCATGTGATCTCCTCATCGCGGGCAGCGAGCAGCTTCTTCTCGATGGCCTCCTCGTACGCCGCGAACTTGACGCCCTTGGCATCGCGCACGGCAGACTCAAGCAGGTTCACTCGCGCATCCGTCTTGGCGCTCCAGTTGCCCTGCAGCGCGGTGATGTTCGTGCCGCACGACGAGGCGATAGGCGTCAGCGCCAGGTTGAAGGCGATTGCGAGAAGCGTGGCAATGAACACGGCGCCGATCTGCGAGTAGAGGATGTAGAGGCCGACTGCGACGATGACGACGCTGGACCAGAGGTTCTTCAGAGCAGATGTCAGTTTTGCATCGTGTACGTAGCCCAGCGACACGCACGTGGACAGGGTCGACAATCTTGACGAAGCGCTCGAGGTCGACGGAGATGAGATTGGCAGCCGCACCGCCGCCCGAGCGCTTGGCCGCCTCGACGTGCAGCTTGAGGCTCTTGGCGTAGAGCAGCTCGATGAGGCCGCCGCGCAGCTTCACGATGGCCTTGGCGCAGAGCCAGTAGTACTGGCCTGTGCTAAAGGCCAGCACGGTGAAGACGAGCGCGTATGCACCCACGAGGCCCCAGCCATTTGACGTGGACTGCGGCACAGCGCCTTCTTGGAAGCTCTCGGCGAATGTCAGGGTTGCGCTGACCAGATACGGCTGTGCTAGCGTCGCAGCGACCATGATGAGGCGCGGCACTGCCGGTGCCAGCACTGCGCCCGGGAAGGAGAGCACGCAGACCCAGAGCAGGCCGCGAGGCGGATCGATGCTCGCGTTGGAGCGCAGCTCTGGCGTGTCTGCTTCGTGCTCGTCCATCTCGAAGTCCTGCGGCGCGCTCGTCTTCTCAGACGGCCACGGCCGCCACGAGCGCCGGCGTTGCGTTGCGCCGTGATTGGTGCCCGGCTGCCAGACGGACGCAATGCGGCGCCCGAGCAGCGAGCCCTTGAAGTCAAACGAGAGGTCGTCGAGGTCGGACAGCTGCAGCGGAGCACGGAAGCCGCGCCAGATCGTCGGCCAAAGCCAGAGGAAGAGCAGTTGCGAGAGGAAGCTGGCGCGCGACTCTGCGGTGCCGTCGCGCTGAGAGGAGGTCAGCGAGGCAGCGGGGAGCGCAGTCGGGAGACGCACCGGCACGCCGCTCGTGTTCTCGGCCGCGAGCATGCCTGCCTTGCAGATCAGACCGACGATGGCAAGCGCAAAGAGCGGCGAGCTCTCAATTGCCGGCACGCGCGAGAAGGTGCGCACGCGCGAGGCGTCGAAGAGGCAGGAGGCGAAGAGCCAGACGGGCAGCCAGGCTGTGCCGCGTGCCGTCTTGCGGCGCTCAAGCATGGAGCCGGGCACGATTGCGAGCTGCGAAGAACGCCGTCAGCACCAGTGCGAGCCAGGCCCAGGGCTGTGACTGACAGACGCGAGGAAGGCGAGCGCGACGCCCGGCACGATGCTGTCCGCGTCGAGTGCCTCCTTGAGCGCATCGCGCTGCAGCACAAGCGCCAGCACGGCGAGCGAGAAGACGGCATGGACGGCAGCGAGGGCGGTGCGCACGGCGCCGATGGAATCCGCGCGGCCGGGCGCCAAGTCGGGCTTGCGCAGCAGCAGCGGCACGCGCACCAGCGCCGCGGCCAGCAGCACGACGGAGGGCGTGAGGAGCAGCACGAGGTTGGAGAAGCGCAGCGTGAAGTCGAAGGTGCGGCACGTCGACGACGGGCCCTGCGGAAAGAGTGAGTGGACGAGTGGATAGCGCGGCGCGGCACGGCTCACAAAGGCCGCGTCCTGCGGGCACTGCATGCTTGGGGGACGACGCTCTTGCTCGGGATGGATGTGGTCTGGAGGAGAGAGATGCACCGGCCGGCCCTCACGCTCTGGCAATGCGCCGCAGCGTGGCCAGCGGCGGGTGTGGCTGGCGTATCGGGCGCGCAGCAGGAGGTGTTGCCTGCTGCGCGCGCGTGTCACGGTGACTCCGCTCCTGCTGCCATGCAGGAACGCTCGGCTGGCGTGCTGGTGCGTCTTTCCGCGGAGCCCCTCCCCGCATGCCGCTCATTCCGGCCCGAGTGCCCTCAGCCACGCCGGCGAAGCGCGCAGCCAGAGTGCAGTGCACACGCAAGCTGCTCGAGTTGATGCGAGCTCGTCAAGTCGTTCGAGTCGAGCGAGGGCCGAGCGGGCTGCGGCGCTCGGGAGGGGGCTCGGCTGCTTGACGCGCCTCTGCTGTCTCGGGCTGCAGGGAGCGCGTGGGCCGGCGGCTCGCGAGGCGGCAGCGGCTGCCGCGCGGCCGACGCGTCCCAAGCGTGCAGCGGGACGCGCGCATGCTGCGGCTTGCTCTCGGCACCGAGCGACCACGAGGCACGCCGGCGATAGCGCCGCCCAGCAAGCCGCAGCAGGCGCCCAAGAGGGCAGCGACGGCGAGAGGCATAGGATGCGAAGCGATGGCGTGCGGCCTCACTCTGCCCCACGACGCTTCGATGCGCAGCAGCACGCTGCGGTCAGCGCAGCAGGTTCAGGGCGACACGAGGCTCGTAGGACAGCTGTGCGGCAGTGGTGACGTGCATTGCAAGCCGGCAGCAGTAGACACGAGGAGGTCGCGAAGCGCAGCATGCGCAGCAGCCAGCTCTAAGCTGCGATCTGCAGCATCTCCTCAACGGCTGTGGACACAGGCAGGCACGATCAGCCGCGTGTGCAGGACTGTTCGCTCGAGGCAGTACACTCACACAGCACCTTCTCTCGAAGCTTGCCGAGCTCCTTGCCTCTCCTCAGTTCCTCGCGGTCCAGGCGCTCCCAGCCCGCCCACGACACGACGGGCTTTGTGGGCGCTCGCAGCTCATGCGGCACGCCGTCTGCTGGCGCAGGCACGTCTTGCAGCAGGCCCCGCGCCGCCGAGTGCTCGGACTGAGCGGCCCAGTCCGCTAGCAAAAGATCGGCCACCGAGTTGGCGTCGAACATCGTCGACGCGATGACGCCGACTGGGCCGCGAGCTAGCCAGCCAGAGACGTACATGCCCGGCATCTGGACAGCGTCAGCTTGCAACAGATCGCGCCAAGTCGGGCCGACTCACTCCTCGTACTCGGCCGCCTTCATTCGGCACCACTCCGCGCGAGGCATCCCACGGCATAGCAGCGTCGCTTGCTAGCTCAGAGCCCGCAAGAGGCGCGCCTAGATAGCCGACGCTCGACACGACAGTGTCCGCCGGCGTCTCTGACGTCTCGGACTTGCCGACTTGCCACCGCGCCGAGCCGACGCGAGCGGCATCCGACGAGGCAGGGCGCAGCTCTTGCGGGCGGTGGAAGAAGTTGAAGCCCCAGCTTGGCGTGCCTTGCTCAAGCGGCATCGCCTCATTGCTGTGCTTCTCGAGCAGCGCCAGCATGCGTTTCCGCACGCGCGCCTCGGTGGCTCGTTCGGGATCTGATGCTGCTGCCGCTTCCAGCGCCTTCAGATCCTCCTTTGCGACTGCCAGGTCCTGCTCTGCGATCGCCCGGAAGCGCGAGCCCGGCAGCGTGAGCATCTCGCGCAGCTCCTTTGTCGTGCACGCCAGCTGTGCCGCGCCTCGGCGCGCAAAGATGCCCACATGCTCGACGCGGGCGCGCGAGAGGTGCTCCAGCACCGGCTCGGGTATGTCGCTGGTGCGCAGTGCTGCCAGGCCCTTTGCCCCGCTCGACGTCGAGGGGCTCGATGGATCCAGCGCCGTAGGCGCCCGCAGAATCAGCCGCGCTACATCGAGCGCCACATTTCCTGCGCCAATGACGGCGACGTTGCGTGTGCTTGAGAGGTCCACCCTGCGCCAGGGCGCCCGCGCGAGCAGCGCTGCGTCGTGCGCCGTAGGATGGCCGTTGTACCAGTGCACAAAGTCCAGCGAGCTATGCACGCCGCTCAGCTCGCCCGGTGCAGCACCAGGCACGCCGAGCGGGCGCGCCAGCGTGGAGCCGTAGGCGAGCAGCAGCGCAGAGTAGTGCTGCTTGAGCGACGCCAGCGGCAGCGGCAGCGCATGCGGATAGTCGAGCTGCTGCGCCGACGTCGACGCCTCGGCGTGCGCGGCGACGACGTTGACGTTGCCGAAGAAGCGGAAGCGCGGGTCCCTTGCTACCTCTGCAAAGCGATGCTCTACGTTCTGCCCTTGCGCATCAGCGTCTCTTGCCCCCCACCGCAGCCGTCTCGGGCAGGGCTCACCTTGACGTCGGGATGATCGGGCGCCACGCCCCAGCGCACGAGGCCGTGCGGCGTAGGCAGCCGCTCGTACATGTCGACCTGCACGTTGGCGCTGGAGCCGAGCAGGCGAGCGGCGGCATAGAAGGCCGACGGCCCACTGCCGACGACGGCGACGCGCAGCGACATGAGAAGGGAAGGAGTGTGGAGGGTGGAAGGAAGGAAGGCGCAGTGGGGCGCCGGCTTCCCGGCCGGCTGCTGCTAGGTCCCGCGGGATATGCGGCTCGAGTCAGCCGCGCGCTCCGCCCCCGCGCCCCTTTTAGCCCTAGCGCTGCTGCGCCGCTCCCTCGTCTCGTCCACCACATCCCGCCAATTCTGTCCGTCCTTCTCTCTGCGCCGCAGCACGTAGCGTCGCCATACTCTCTTTACGTCCATCACACGCTCTCTTCTGCGCCACTTCTCCACGGCCACGAGCCCTCCTCTCCACGGCCACGCCGTCCGCAACGCTCCCTCGCCCCGTTCCACCTCATTCGCCGACGACGTACGCACATCTACGGCGCTCTTCACTCTTTTCAAGATGCCGCAACTCCAGAAGAAGATGATGCGGCGCGAGGGTTAGCCGGTGGAGCGTCGGCTGCAGCCGCGCAGCTCAGGTGTGTATTGAAAGCACGCGCGACCATGTTCTCGTCTGACCCCCACTCCGCAGGCGCATCTGCCAGCTTCGAGTCCGTCAAGCCGGTCGTCAAGGCCGGATCGACGGTCTAGCAACTAGCGAGAGACGCCCTCCAGAAAACGCACACTCGCCGCTCGGCGGCGCGTTGCCGATGCGGCGAGCGTGCGGTTTCTGGAGGGTGTCTCTCGCTAGTTGCTCGGTCGTCTTCGCCGCTCAGCTCCCCGCTCTCGCCTCACTTCAACGTCGGCGACGCCGGCAACGACCTGATGGCACACGCGCAAGGCTCGTGACGCGCTCGTTCGCCGTGCTGCAGCGGAGAAGCATCGTTTCTTCCTCTCCCGGCGGTACCGCCATCTTCTCCGTTCAACGCCGGCAACGTCTGCAACGCCATCGTTGCGAAAGTCGCTGGCGTTCGCGGGAGCAGATGGTAATACCCTCGCGAAGAGGAGCAACGTCGCTGCTTCTATGCAGCGCACAGGCGACGTCGCCAGCGTCAAGCTTCGGGGAAACGGGAAGTGAAGCAATTCCTTGAACTTGACCGCAGCAAAGCGGCAAGGGTGTCTCATGACACTCCTCCCTCTGCGCTGCTCGCAAAGACAAGTGATCGCTCCAGTTCTCGCCTTCGTCGCAGTTAGGCATCTACCTCGACGCTCTCGTCGTGTCTCCTCACGCGTCTCATGCCTCTGATCTCTCTCGCCGGCGCGCCGAGGCTGCAGCAAGCCACGCTCTTCCTCTTTCATCAACATGCCGCCCTCATCCGGCCCAATGGCTCGCTCTCAATCTCATCCATCTTCCTGCGCACTCACGTGCCTCTCAAGGTCTTCCTCGCCCGCGCGTCATGGCAGCAGTCGGGCCTCACTCTTCCGCTCTCCTCGGCGGCAAGGCGCCCGTCTCGCTCCTCAACGCACAAGTCTCAGCTCTCATCGCATCTGTTCGCTCGCTCGCATGCCTCATGCCTCTCGCCCATCTTCACGCGCGCCTAACGCCTTTGACGGACCCCTCCTATCCCTCACCCACGATCTCTCTCACGAACCACATCATTATACCTCGGACGAAGCACCAAGGCTCGTTTCCTCATTCTTGTATTCATACCTCTAATCACACATGTTCGCTGCGCTTCAGGCTGATCGCTCTCGACGGCGAGCCTTGATCAGCGAGGACAGATGAGCTGCTGCTGACAGCAAAGCCTTGTGGGAAGAAGCAGCCCCTACGTCGACGCCGGCTGAAGCGGAACTGCCTCGAGCCTCCGAGTCCCGCCGCACCTGTCACCTGCGCTTCTTCCAGCCCCGCTCTGCCGCGCCTGTCACGCATCGGGGCCTCGCTATCAGCGCCTCCGTTGTGCAGCTCTCTCGAGGAGTCTTTCCCAGGCAGTGCTCCTGCAAAAGGCGCCACCACAGAATGCAGCGCTCGGCGGCTTTGAGCGCGGGAGCCGAGCCGGAAAGGTGGCTGGCGCCCGCACCGCCGCGGCTGCGGAAAGCGGCACGGCACGGCATGCGCGATGCCGCGCGTCGTGCGCTTGGCGGAGGCATGAGGGCGCTGCGGCTGCTGCGAGTCACGCGCCTGCGACTCGCTCGTCCAAGGGAGCAGCATCTCCTTCGCTTCTTCTTCAAGAAGGATCTGCTGTGGCTCCCACCTCTCCTGCACATCCCACCTCACCACCATATCTTGTCTCTCTCTCTCTCTCTCACGGAGATCTCACGGTGCGGACCCTTGCCTCCGCTCGACGGGACATCATGCGGCAAGGGTAGGGCCGATCACGTGTCCTGCGCACGTCGCCAAGCGATGAGGCTGGGCACTGCACACGGCTCGGCGCTGCACCTCCCCGGCTTGGCCTTGCGAGCTGCCCCTTGAGCACCGCGCGGTCCTCGGCGCAAGCAGCACATCAGCTCGACGACGTATCGGGCCGGCCTGAACCCTTGGCCCAGACGCCCAGCTCGGGCCTCGGCGCTTCGTCGGCTGCCAATCGCTGCGCCTGCACCCTGAGTCAGCCTCCATCCGACGCCGACGTCGAGCATCCAGACGCCGCGACTCGCCGCTCGCAGCGACGGAGGCTGTCATGCTGCGACAAGGAAGAGGAGCAGACCGTGCCCGCTGCCCCCGCAAAGTGGCTCGCTGCATTCCGCGCTGCAATCTCGATTAGGACAGGGGGCTGCTGCATCCAGCACGCAGGCACACGCAGCTAAACGCAGGCACGAAGAGGAGTCCAAGTGCTTCGGCGCACGCGCTCTCTGCTGTTTCCGCGACAGCCGCCTGCTGCTGCGCTGCGCCCCCGATGTGCGACGTCGCCTGCTGCTGCGCCCGACGGCCGAGCACGAGCACGAGGTCCGAGGACGAAGGCGCCCCCCCGCAATGGATGCGCAGATGCAGCCAAGGCGTCGACGTGCAGCTTGCGGAGGCGTTCTCGATCGTCCTCCTCGCCCCTCCAGCGGCCGCTGCTCATCGCAGGGGTGTTCTATTTCGAACGCCGCCCTCAGCCTCGTCGCACGTCGTGCAAGACGGAGCCGTGTCCGTGCCTGGTGTGCTGTGTGCTGCTCGCCGTCCTGCGTGGTGTACCGCCATGGGCACGCGCGTCAAGGCACTTCTTCCCGCCCGCCGCGCACGACACGCGCGCGCTGCTGGCGGTGCTTACGCCGGGGCGGCTTGGCGGCGCATGACACGAACGCTTGGCTTGCGGGTCGGACGTGCACGCTCCGCAGGCAGCGCAAACCGCAACTCGCCGCCGGCCGAGAGGCCGCGGTCGACGTCCGAAGCCGCAAGCCGCACAGCCCGTGACGGCGGCGCATGAGGGCATGACACCGCGGTCGCCAGCCGCAGCCGCACCGCCCGTCCGCCCGCAAGAGGGTGCTGCGGCGTGCGGCGTCGGCAGCAGCAGCGACAGCGACGAAGCGCCAAGGGCTATCTGGCGCAAAGCTGCCCCTCGGCGCTCGAGAGTTTTCTGTCGCTCGCCACCTCCTCTCTCCGCACCGAGTCCTGCCGAACTCGATCCTTATCGCGAGATCGCAAAAGGAGCGAAGCCCGGCCGAGCCCTTTGCGCGCTTTGCAGCGAGGTTCGACGGCGGAGGGGCGAGGCGTGCAGCCGGACCTTCGAGGGGGCGCAGCAAGTGCAGCAAACAGATGCAGCGAGCTGCGAGCGAGAGACAAAGAAGAGACTTCGGGCAGGCAGCCAGTCTGCGGCCATGCTGGCCTGACCACGCGACCGCCTCTTGCGCGCCTTCGCCATGTGTGCAGGAGAGCTCGGGCGCAGCGCCAGTGTGCCCTTAGATCAGGCTTGGCAAGGGCAAATGGCGCCAGCGGCGGCTCCGCTGCAGCGCTGCGGCCCACCGGCCTCTGCGCCGGGCGGGCATCAAGGGCAGTCGGCTCTCCGCCCGCGTCCGGCGTTGCGGCCCTCTCTGCTGGCCGTGCGCCCGGCGGCCAGCGGCCAAGGCGCGCCGCAAGATCCCTGCACACTGCCCACCTGCCCGGAGCCGCAGCTTCTTCCGGGCACCGCCATGCGGGCGCACCGCCGCTGCCGCTGCCTTCGGTCCGGCGCCGCCCGCACCGCAGCCCGCGACGCCGCTGGCACGGTGCCGCCGCCCTCGCGTGCGCAAGCCATGCGCACCCGGCCCACGCCGCCGCCGCGCCAGCACGGCTATCACTCCGCCTTGTGGCCGTGGGTGCGCCTCGCATGCTCGCCTGCAAGCGCCCCACACAGCCGGGCATCGGTGCGGCGAGTGCATCGTGCTTCACACGGGCCAGGCGTGGCGGCACGGCCCCTCGGCACACTGCTCCTGTGGGCCAGCTTCGGTCTCGTCGCGCGGGCAGACGTCAATCAGCAGAGATAGCGGGCAGGGGCGCAGGACAAGAGCGAGGCCCTGGTTGAGTGGCGCGCCAGGTTCAGGCACAGCAGCGCAGGCGGCCGCAGGGAAGCAGGGAGCGCGGCCCAAGCCTGCAAAGCTGGGGCCCGGCTGGGCGCGAAGAAAGCGCCGCGACGCGAGACGGTGGCGCGCCGCAGAGCAAGGGACGCGGGCGCGCAGGCAGCGGCAGAGCAGCAGAGGCGATGCGCTGTGCGCCCCAGGGACGCGCGCGTGTGCTTAAGAAGGCCGCCTCGCCGCAGCTCGCCACTCTGCTCCGCAACCTTCCTCCCTTCTCCCACCCCGCCTCTTCCCACCATGGCGACGCAGCAGGAGATCCAGCACGTCAACTCCAAGGGCAGCGTGTCGCCCAGCGACGAGAAGGCGCAGCACAATGCCGAGGTCAACTCCTTCACCGACCCCGACGCGCCCGGCGAGATCGAGCGCGGCGACCTCCAGCGCGCCCTCAAGCCCCGCCAGATCTCGTGAGTGGCCAGCTGGGCACCGTGGAGGATGCAGCGCGGCTGTCTATGTCCCGGCTGTGTGCTTCACAGCGCATCGCTAGCGCGGGACACGGCGCGTCGTCGTCTGCACCGCGCGTCGGCGTCTGCACCTGCCTCTCCCCTCCGTCCTTCGTCCGCTGACCCTCTGCGCTCTCTCCTACAGCATGATAGCTATCGGAGGAGCAATCGGCACTGGTCTTATCATTGGTACGGGCGCTGCTCTCTCTCAGGGTGGTCCCGCCGGTCTTCTCATCGGCTACACGGGTGAGTGCCGTGTCCTTCTCTCGGCCTGTGCCATGTCTGTCCGTCTCTCGACCCGTGCCGTGTCATTCCCTCGGCCAGCGCCATGTCGTCTCTCGGCCAGCGCCATGTCGTCTCTCGGCCAGCGCCATGTCGTCTCTCGGCCAGCGCCGAGTCCGTCTCTCGGCCAGTTCTCGGCCTGTGCCATGTCGTTCGCTCGGCCAGCGCCACGTCGTTCTCTCGGCCAGCGCCATGTCGGCCAGTGCCAGTTCGTCGTCTCGGCCAGTGCCAGGTCGTTAGCTCGGCTAGCGCCATGTCGTTTTCTCGGCCAGCGCCTGTCGGCCAGTGCCATGTCGTTCTCTCGGCCAGCGCCTTTCGGCCAGTGCCATGTTGTCCTCTCGGCTAGCGCCGAGTCGTTCGCTCGGCCAGCGCCTCTCGGCCAGCGCCATGTCGTCCTCTTGGCCAGCGCCAGGTCGTCCTCTTGGCCAGGTCACGCTCTCTCGGCCAGGTCACGCTCTCTCGGCCAGGTCACGTAAACTGACGAGCGGCCTTTCTAATCTTAGTCATGGGCGCCGTGTGTTTCTGCGTCATGTGCGCTCTCGGCGAGATGTCCGCGTCGCTCCCACACAAGCGCGGCTTCACGGGCTACGCCACGGACTTCGTCGACCCCGCGTTCGGCCTGGCCACCGGCTACAACTACCTGTGCAAGTACCTCATCGTCACGCCGAACCAGCTGTCCGCCTCGGCCATCCTGGTGTCCTACTGGGCGCCCACGCTCAACCCGGCCGTCACGATCTCCGCCTTCCTCGTCGCCATCATCGCCATCAACTTCCTGGGCATCCGCTACTTCGGTGAGCAGCACGCGTCATACGCAGCAGACGCAGCCGCTAACACATCCCACAGGCGAGATCGAGTTCTGGCTGTCGTTCTCCAAGATCATCGTGCTCACGGGCCTGATCATCCTCGGCATCATCCTCGACCTCGGCGGCGGCCCGACGGGCGACCGCATCGGCTTCCGCTACTGGAACGGCCTCGACCGCGCCTTCAACCAGTACAAGGTGCCCGGCGCGCTCGGCCGCTTCCTCGGTGTGTGGAGTGTCATGACGCTCTCGCTCTTCGCCTACATGGGCTCCGAGCTCGTCGGCGTGTGCGTCGGCGAGACGGCCAACCCGCGCAAGGCCATCCCGTCCGCCATCAAGAAGACGTTCTTCCGCATCCTCGTGTTCTACATCATCGGCTCCACGCTCTGCGGCATGCTCGTGCCGCGCGACGACCCGCGCCTCGTCGGCTCCGCCGGCGCCAAGAAGGGCACGGCCGGCTCGTCGCCGTTCGTCATTGCCATTGTGCGCGCCCAGATCCCGATTCTGCCCTCGCTCGTCAACGCCTGCCTGCTGCTCTTCACGCTCTCGGCCTCCAACTCCGACCTCTACATCGGCGCGCGCACGCTCTACGGCCTCGCCGCCGACGGCAAGGCGCCCAAGATCTTCCTCAACTGCAACAAGCGCGGCGTGCCGTACGTCTGCCTCGCCCTCTGCTCCGTCTTCTGCGGCCTCGCCTACATGAGCGCCTCGACGGGTGGCGCGCAGGCGTTCGGCTACCTCACGTCGACCGTGTCCATCTTCGGCGGCCTCACGTGGTGCTCGATTCTCTTCTCGCACATCCGCTTCATGAAGGCGTGCAAGGTCGAGGGCATCGACCGCAACGACCTGCCGTACAAGAGCCCCGCCGGCCCGTACGGCTCGTGGTTCGCGCTCATCCTCACGATGATCGTGCTCTTCTTTAAGGGCTTCGCCTCGTTCATCGGCCCGCGCTTCGACTACCGCAGCTTCATCACGCACTACATCGGCCTGCCCGTCTTTGCGCTCCTCTACATTGTCAGCAAGATCATGTGGAAGAGCAAGCTGGTGAAGCTCGACGAGATGAACCTGCGCGAGCGCGCCCGCACCTTCGACGACCTCAACATCAAGGAGGACGAGGAGGACCAGCCGCGCAACATGAAGGAGAAGGTGGCGCACTGGGCCAAGAACTGGTAATCGACTGCCGTCGTCGCCTGCTCTCCTCCATCTGCCTGCCCTTCCTTCCTCCTCTGCTCGGCCCCTTCACGCGCCCCCGTCGTCGCTCCTGCATCTGTGGTCCGGCACACGTCACGATAGAATACTATTCCCTTCCGGGCTCTGCGGAGCCCGCACGAAAAGAGATGCCTTGATGCTACGTCTGTGTGTGCGTGTGCGCTGGGCTGCTCGAGCGGGCCGGTCTGGGCAGCGCTGTTCGGCGAGTGAGCAGCTCGACAGCCGAAGGTGCCTGATGCTCGCGTCCGTGCACGCGCCACGCTTGACCCCGCATTCGCGAGATGAGGCGACGACGCGCCTGCCGCTGGTTCCTCTCTCTCTCCTCCACACTCGCCGCCATGCAAGCGCTCAAGTTCGCAACGCGGCCACTCACTCGCTCTCTCGTGCTCAAGCCGTCACCGTCGGCCGCACGCTGCTTCTCCGCCGGGCTGGCGTCGATGCGTTCGGCGCACTTTCCCGAGTGGGCCTCAGAAGAGGCCGTCGCGAGCGCACAAGGCCTGCTGGCGCGCTTCCCGCTCGAGGGCGAGCCAGCCGCCTCGCAGACACAGCGGCTCGACGCCACGCATCTCTTCCAGCAGCGCCTGCTGCTCTCCGACATGGTGCCGCCGCATGCGCCGCTCGTCGATCCGGCAGAAGGCACGCCGCTGCTGCCGGGCGAGCATCTCTGCTTCTTCCTGCCGCGCGCCCGCTCGGCCGATCTCGGCGCCGACGGCTCAGACCGCACCTTCAATCCGCCTGCGCCCTTTGTGCGGCGCATGTGGGCCGGCGGCTCGATGACGTGGAGCCGCGAGAACCCGCTGCTCGTCGGCGAGAAGGCCTACGAACACACGTGGGTCGAGGACGTGCAGGTGAAGCGCACGGCAAAGGGCGACGAGATGCTCGTGGTGTGGGTGCGCAAGGAGCTCGGCAACGAGCGCGGGCCGAGCATCGAGGATCGCCGCAGCTGGCTCTTCCAGCGGCCGCTCCAGGACGGCGGCGGAGCACTGCCTCGGCCAGTGCAGTCGCAGCACGGCGAGCCGGCGCAGTCGGACAAGCTGGGCCTGGCAGCGGGCGCCACGGCCGTGCAGCAGACGCCCGCCACGCTCTTCCGCTACTCGGCGCTCACGTACAACGCACACGCCATCCACCTCGATGCGCAGTGGGCGCGCGAGCGCGAGGGCCACCCCACGACCGTCGTGCACGGGCCCATGACGCTGGCGCTGCTGCTGCGCAAGTGGGGCGCCGAACACGCCGGATGGCGCATCGAGCACGACGGCCGCCTGCGCGGCGACGCCGGCAAGCTGGCGCGCGTCGAGTATCGCGCCAAACGGCCGCTGTGGACGGGAGAGCGCTACTGGCTCGGCAAGGTAGAGGCTAGCTCGGGCAGCACGGACACGATGCTCGCGGTCAAGGAGGACGGCACGGTGGTGATGGAGGCCATCATCAGCCCGGCCTGAGCGGCTCGCACTGTCTCGTCACTCCGCTCGCCCTTGTCGCACGACACCCTGTGGAATCAATGCTTTGCTTTGACTTTGTCCTCTCGCGGAAAGACAACAAAGAGAAGGCGGGCTCGCGGCTTCTCGGCGGAACGAGAAAGGGCGCTGTTTGGGCTGTGCTGGCAGACGCACGTGTGGATGGGTCCAGGAATGTAGGATTGGGAGGAGTGGAGAGGGGCGCAGAAGCTGCGGCGGCGCCAGACTGAGAGGGCTGGCGTCGAGACGGCTCCGCGGCGCGTCGAGGCGGCGTCGACGAATTGGTATCGAGTGAGGAGAAGAAAGAGAGAAGAAGGGCACGGGCCAAAGGCTGGCGAAAGTCGCCTGTCGCTCGTCTCGCGCCGAAAGATAGAAGTGTGCTGTGCGATGAGTGTGCTAGATGCAGAATGTCGAGAGCCGAGGCGTCGCGCATTTCAAAGCAAGTGTAAAGAGAGAAGCGAAGTCGAAGTCGAAGTGCCCCTCCTCATGCCGAGGCCGCCACCTCTGGTGCCGTGCCTGGAGCGGGCGCCGCACGCGGCGTGAACTTCATCCGTGCGCCGTCTTGCGGGAAGATGGTGGCGATGACACTGCGCGTAGGAGAGAGGGTGTGAGCAGAGCAAGCGACTCATCTGGCCAGTGCATGCAGCCAGCTGCGCCGCATGTGTGCCTACTCACCGGACCTTCTCGCTCAGCGGCGTCACCTCGTGCTCCCAGTTCATCAGCACCGACGCCGTGCCGAGCACGGCGGTGAGGTGCAGCAGCGCGTACTGCTGGCCGATGCAGTTATGTGGGCCGCTGCCAAAGACGAGGTAGTTCTTGGGGTTCTGCTCGGCGGGCGAGTTGGGGCCCTCGAGCCAGCGCTCGGGAATGAGCTCGTCGGGCTTCGGGTAGGCCTTCTCGTCGTGCAGGGCGTTCCAGAAGGAGGGAATGACCATGGTGCCCTTGGGCACCGTGTAGCCCGAGTCGATGGGGAACGACTTGTTGGCCTGGTACGGCACCATGATGACCGGCGGCTTGAGGCGCAGCGACTCCTTGACGACGACGCGCGTGTACTCCATCTGCTCCAGCACATCGAGCTCCAGCGGCGCCGTCACGTCGTCGCCGCGCAGCCGGTACTGCTCCTCGCGCACCTTGCGCAAAATGTCCGGGCGGTCGGCCATGTGCTGGAAGAGGTAGGTGAGGCCGGAGGACATGGCGTCCTGCGAGGCAAAGAGGAACGAGAGCAGCACCATGCCAATCTCGCGGTCGCTAAAGTCGCGCACGAGCACGCGGCGCTCCTCGCCCTCGAGCTGGCCGGCCTTGGCGTCGAGCATGGCCTTGATCCAGGCGTCCGTGAGGCACTTGACCTCGCCGCCGTCGGCCATGCGCTTCTTGCTCTCGCGCGCCGTGTGCTCGAACCACTTCATCGCCGTCTTGCGCGCCTGGATCGCCTTGTACACCTTGGTGCCCGGAAAGGCAAAGGGGAAGTTGACGAGCTCGAGCGCGACGGTGATGAGCCAGTAGTTGTCCGACACCTCCTTGGCGCCCTCCTCGCTGATGTAGTCGCCACAGAAGACGCGCAGCGACGTCTCCATGTTGAGGTCGCGGAACTGCATCATGTACGGCTGCGGCTTCGTCGCCGGGTCGCTGAGCCACTGGTTGAAGTGCTGCCGGTAGATGTTCTCCTGGATGGGCAGGTACACGCTGTTTGCGCGTGTGAGAGGGGGCAAGGCGGGAGCACTGGCGGCAGGCGGGCTCACCTGAGCGCCTTGCGCGTGAAGAGCGTGTTGAGGCCCTTGCGGTAGTCGACGTGGCGCTTGCCGTTGAGGAACACCCTGCGCGAGTGCTGCATCAGCTGCCACCATCTCGGCTGATTGGCGCGGCGGCGGCTCACCAGTTGTCGTGGCACAGCACCTTCTTGGCGCTGGCGACGAGGCACGGCTCCGTGTATGCGGGGCTGTTGAGGATCTTGCGCGTGTGCTCCGTCGACGAGGCAATGACGATGAAGCTGTTGCAAGGCCGAGATTGAGCACGCAGCTCCGGCAGGCCTCTCACTCTTCCGCCGCCCACGCCCGCCTCTCGCGCGCGCCGCACTCACATGTGGAAGACGCTGGCGACGCTCAGCGGGCCGCTGTTCCAGCCCTCCATGTACTTTTCCAGGCTGGGGTTGAGGCTGTCGGCAAACTTGCCGATGACGGGGATGGTCCAGCGCGGGCCGGGCAGGCCGGCCTTCTTGCGCTGGTAGTTGAGCTGCTCGTAGATGAGCGCCGACGCGACGACGGCCAGCACGGCCAGCGCCACCGTCAGCGGCTCGGCGGGCGGGAAGAAGAGGCTGGCGCGCGGCGAAGCAGCGCCCTTGAGCGGCAGCGCCTCGTGCGCGGCCGTCAGGTTGCTGGCCACCGACGCCGAGGCGCGGGCGGCGAGGTTGGCGAAGCGCGACATGGCGAGAAGGAACGAGGGAGCGCGGAGCAGCGACGGCGGCGGCAAGAGCAGCGGCGGCGACGGCGGCAGCAGCGACAGCGAGCAGGCAGCAGCAGCGACGGATAGACGGAGGATGGTGAGCAGAGGCAAGCTTGACTGGATGGCTTTGCCGCTGCAATCGCTGACCAGCGAGCCGGTCGCTCAAATCCTCTCGTCAGACAAGCGCGGCGGCGGCGGCGCGTTCCGTTCGTGCGGCGCCGCGCGCGGATCACGCCGTTCCGGCCGACGCGCCGTGGCCGGCCTTGCTGCCTTGTGCGCGTTGCCGCCTGACTGGCCGGCTGCCGGGCGCCGCGGCGTGAGAAGTTATTGCGGCCGAGGCGCTTGGCGCGAAGTGCCGCGGAGGCGCCTTGCAGATGCGCGCCATGCGCTGCGTGCGTGCTGACACGCCTGCGCCCAGCGCCTGCCGCACACTCACCGCCTGCCCGCAAGATCTGCAGCAGAAGAAAGGCGAGGGCGCCGCCGCCGCCGCTCCGGCACTCGGGCGCGGAATGCTCCGCTCACTCCTCGTCATGCAAGCTCCTGCGCTGCGAGCTGCAAGAAAGGCGCCTCTTTGCTTGCACCGTCCAGCTCGGCACTCTCGCCCGAGGCGCAGCGACCGTCTCTCTTGCAGCGCCAGAGCCAGCCTCAGCTCACGAGGGCAGATTTGAGCGAAGGGTACGCGCGTTTGACGGCGGCGTGGCAGGTGGGCTGACCTCGCCGCCGCCGGCATGGATTTCCCGATGGGCCTCCTTTCGCTTTGCCGCTGCCGTCTCAGCAGCCGCAGCGCGAGGGCCGAGCGCATGTGCTTTGTTCGCTTTCTCTGAGCAACCTGCCCCTCTTAGCGCCGCCGCACCGCAGCAAGAGCGGCTGGGACACACCTTAGCGTGCGGCCCTGCAGCAGCAGAAACGTCGGCCACCTCGGCTCGGGCAGGAAGCGCACCGCCGAGCGTCCGAGCGCTTTTCAGGCTGACGGCCCAAGACAAAGAACGCCGAGACCCCAGGGCCCTCCAGCCAGCGTCTGCATGGGATGCATGCAGCACGCGGTCTGACTTATCAGTGAGAGTCAGACTCGAGATGCTTCGCAGAGGGTCACTGCAGCGTCGCCAGCCGCTGGCTGCCTCTGCCGCTGGCCCTCAGCGCCGAGCTCGCGCTCGCGCCTCTCCGCCGGCCGGGACGCGCCGGAGCTGCACGCACGACTCGACTTTCGCGGTTCTCGGCTCCCGCGGCAAGGCAGAGCGCCGCCCTCAGGCAACGCCCTTCGGCATCGGGCGCAGCACCCAGAGCCGCCTCCTCAAAGGCACAGACGCACATCTCATGCCGTCATGGGACGCAGAGGGAGGGAGAAATGAGCGTCTACATCTCGGAAGTTGAGAAACAAGAAGCCGTGCGAGGGCTCCAACGCAGCGAGCCTCGCCCGAGCTCATGCAGCAGGTGGCGGCAGCTCCGCTCCAAGCTTGTCGGGTACACTCTTGCGCCACGGGGTGCGCCACAACAGCAGGCCGTGCAGCAGCGCAGATGCAACGCTCTCGGAAGGAGTCAAGCGATGTGATTATCTGCGTGCCACGTCGAGCCCGGGCGTCTTGACTCTGCTCAGAGCGTGTACACGAGCTTCTCGGCGCGCACCTTGCCCTCCAACGAGTCTCTGAAGCCCTTCTCGCTTGAGAGAAAGAGAGGCCTAAATGTCAGCACGTACTTTTGGCTTGGAAAGCGAGTCACGGGAGCCACAACACTCACATGCCCTCCAGCCCGCCGGGCATCTCGCGCAGCGTGGCGCCGACGAAGCGCTCGCTGCGGTTTGCCTCCTGCTTCCAGCCCTCGAAGAGCGCCGGAAACTCCTTGGCAGACCACTGCGCGATGGCCTTGCGGTCCTCCGGCATGGCGGGAAAGCTGCATAGCGAGCGTCAGCGCGCGGTGCGGCGTGAGAGAGACGGACAGTAACTCACGGCATGACCTTTGCGAAGGTAATGGCGCGCCCGATGACGGTGTAGGCCAGCGTCATCTCGAGCTTGCCGCCGTTGGCCTCCTGCGCGGCCGTGTCCTCGTCCGACGGCGGCAGGAGCAGGACAATGTGGCCGCCCTGCATTGCGTCTGTTGCAAGTAGATGTCAGTCCCCAGAGCGGACGCAAGGTCGAGAAAGTGTGCGGGGCGCACCGATCATGTTCTTTGTGCTGCCCTTCTCCACGACGCAGTCGAGGCCGTACTCGATCTTGCCGACGGCCTGGATCTGCTTGACGACGTCGCTGTCATGGTAGTCGACGCAGTGGCTCGCGCCCAGGCTCTTGAGTGCCTCGTGGTTACTCTTCGACGCGACGGCGACGACGTCGAGGCCCGAGAGCTTCGCCAGCTGAATTGCATGGTGCCCCACCGCCGTGCCGCCGCCCCAGATCAGCATGCGCCCCGCGGCGCCGCCCTGGCTGGGCGGCGGCAGATGCATGCGCATGTAGAGCGCCTGCACGGCCGTCATGTGCGGGATGGGCAGCGCGGCGCCCTGTGCGTACGACATGGCCGCCGGCAGCGCGAGCGTCGCCGAGGCGCGGTAGCGCACGTACTCGGCGTACGAGCCGTTGGTGGGGTGGTGGGTACCATATGCGAAGCCCGCGACGCTGTTGCACAAGTGGTTAGATTGGATTTGCAGGCAGTGGTGCAGGAGAAAGGAACGCACCGATCGCCGACGTTGACATCCTTCACCTCGGCGCCGACCATGACTACGTCGCCGGCGCCGTCGCAGCCACACACGAGGCCCGCGCTGCCCCAGTCCTCGGCGCCCGTGCCCAGCGCATGCTTGGCGTCGGTGGGGTTGATGCCGACGGCACGCACGCGCACGAGGACCTCGTCGGGCGTGAGCTGCGTGGCGGACTCGTCGTCGTCAGAGAGATGCAGCGGCACCGTCTCGACGGCGACGGACTTGTGCTTGGTGTGCTGCGTGCGCAGGGCGCGCATGGTCGAGGGAGGCGTGAAGGTCATGCTGGCTGTGTGAGGTGGTGGTGGTGAGGGTGAAGAGGCGGGCAAGGGAAAGCGCAGCGAAGGCAGCTTAAGAAGGCGTCTCTCGCCAGCGCATCAAGCACGCTGCCCAGGCGTATGTCCGCGCACGCCCCCGCTGCACCTGGCTGTGCCGCCTCTGCTGTCGGCCGTACGCCGCTGCCCCTTCTACGGCCGTCTGCACTGCACTGCGGCTGGCCTGTCCCTCTCGTTGCCTGCGCGAGCTGGCGAGGCACGCCGAAGGAAGCGGCACGAAAGGAGCACACGGCATGACGCGCGCAGAGAGGAGCGCGGGCGAAGTGGAGGGGGCTTCGCGGCGGCGTGGGAACGAGGCTTGGCCGTGCCTTTGCGCGCGCTCCACCTCGCCTCGCCTCAGCGCCGAGAGGAGCGGCGTACATGCAGCATTGCAGACAAGGGAAGATGTGCGACGAGAGAGGGGCGATAGTCCGCATGTCATGCTTGTCAGGCAAGACGGCACCCGGGCTCGCTTGCTTGGGCATGTCGCCAAGAGCGCCTGCATCGCCCGAGCTGCTCGGCCCCCTGGCACCATGGGTGGCCTTTGCACCCGCCCACACGGCTGCTCTCCCAAGACCCGGCTTCATCTGCCATGCTGTGACGCGTTCTCCAGGGCGCATCCGCAGCAGTCCACGCACGTACGCTTGCTTGCTCTCCCGTTGGGTGTGGCCATTGCATTAAAACGCATCTCACTCCTCCTCGTCCTCCTCCCTCTTCCTCTCGCCCACGTATCCCAGTGCTCTGGCCCTGAACAGCGCCTTCTCTCCCGAGCCCCGCCCCTTGCCCGCCGCACGTTCCATCTCGAGGGCATGCAGCGCGTCGGGCAGCGACACCATGAGCAGCTGGCGCCGGCGCTCCTCCTCCTGCTGGCGCTGCCGCGCGCCGAGGTCGGCCCAGCCGGAGCTCTTGATGCCGGTAGGCGTGCTGCTCGACGCAAAGCTGGACGGGCCGAGCCCGGACCATTTGGAGCCGGGCGTGCCGGGCAGCGCCTTGCCGAGCGAGGCGCCCGCCAGAGGCGCAAAGCGCGGCTTGGGCAACGAGCTGCCGCCCGGCGTGCCGTCGCCCTCCTCCGTCGAGCGGCTCGCCAGCGGACTGCCGTTGAGCGCCGAGTTGCTCGCCGTCGCCAGGCTCATCCACTTCGGCGTGCTCGCGCCGCCCAGCTGGCGCGCCGCCGTGTTGTTGGCGAGGCGCCGGCGCACATCCTCACTCATGTTCTTGGCCGCCTGCGTGGCGCCAATCTTCTTGCGGCCCGCCAGGTCGGCGCGCGGCGTCGACGGTCCGCCGGAGCCGTCGAGCATCTCCGAGTCGCCCTCGCCGGCGCCAGCAGCGGCAGAAGCAGCAGCAGCCAGCAGAGGATTGGCCTCTCGCTCCTCACGCTCGACGCGCAGCTTGCGTGCCCTTTGCTCCTCGACGCGTTCGACGCGCTCCAGCACCGCCAGTTGAGCAGCGGGCCTCGAGTCGATGGCGACGTGGTACATCGGCGTCGGCTCCTCTCCTTCTGCCGCATCTTCGCGCCAGGAAGGAGGCTCGCGCTCGTGCGTGGCCCAGTTGCGATGCCGAGAGGCGGCAATCATGGCGGCGACGAGATTGCGGAAGCGCTGCTGCGTGGCGAGAGAGAGGTAGTGCAGCGCTTCAATGTCGATGCCGAGACCATGTTGCGAAGCTAGAGCGCAGCATCGCCGTCAGCTCAGGCCGCTGTGGGGGAGTGGCAATGGGCGGAACTCACCGACGGAGCGCATGGCCAATGCCAGCGCGGGCAGCGTCAGGAATGACTCGCCCATCTTGCCGCCCGTGCTGTTCATGTATGCTTGCTGCATCGAGTCTCCCAGCGCATCGCGCTGCTGAATGGCATCCTCCTCGGCCTGCAGCAACAAGGTGAGCACTTGCTCCCTGGCTCGCGGAAAGCGGATGGCGCAGAACTCACGCGCAAATCTACACCAGACATGCCCACGACATCCTGCAGCCCGTCAACTCCATCCTGCGCCTGCGCCTGTGCGCCGGGCTGCGCTTGTGGAGCGGGCGCAAAGTGCGGCGGCGGCAGCGCAGCGGCCGGCGCGGCAGTAGCCGCAGAGGTAGGAGCAGCAGGAGCAGCAGCAGCGGCGGGCTGTGCCGGCGCGGGCGTGGCGGAAGCCATGGGCAGACGCACAGGCGCCGGCGTGGCGCTGCCTGCGGGCCGCGCTGCCGCGCCTGTAGAGGCGGACGGGGCAGGAGTAGCTGCTGCGGGCGCTGTAGGCGCCGGTGTCGCGCTCGGTTGCACAGACGGGGCGGGCGTCGCGCTTTGGCCGGGGCTGATGCGCGGGACAGTCAGACGTGTGGAAGAAGAGAGAGAGCCGCTGCGGGGGCAAACTCACTGTGGTGAAGCACTCGTTGCGCCCGCGCCAGACGCGGAAGGCGTGGTGCCGGGGTTCTTTTTCGGACGTCCTCGGGCTGAAATAGAGGAGAGGAGCGTCAGGGTCTCTGCTCTGCAAGGTGCGCGCTTCTCATTTGATCAGAGTCCCGTCTCTCCCGAGATCCCCTCTCTTCATGCCTTTCTCGCTGCAGCCAGCTCCTGCACTTCATGTCTCTCTCGGTTCGCAACGCCGCTTCCGCGTTCCTTCACCTTCTCCTCAAGCGCAATTCTCCACGTCACCTCTCCGGGCGTGAGCCTCTTCGTGTCATTCTCACTCACGTTTCTTCTTCGGCGCCTCCTCCTCTCCCTGCTCCACCTTCACTGTCGTTGGTGTTGCCTCCTGCCCCGCCTCCGCATCTTTCTTCTTCTTTTTCGGCGCCGCCTTCTTCCTCTGTTTTCCCGGCGGTGCTCCCTCGATATGCTCGAGCGGCACGTCTTTTCCGGGCGGTGCAGCTGGCGGGAGGAGGTGCGCGGCGGTGGAGGAGGAGGAAGGATGTGCGGCAGCGGGCGGACCCATGGGCTGGCCGGGCTGCAACGGCTGCTGCGGTGGAGGAGGAGACCACATCTGCTGCTGCGCCTGCGCCTGCGGCGGCGGCGGCGCAGGCGGCTGCATGGGTGCGCCATACATGCCCATGCCCTGCTGCGGCGGCGGCGGCATGCCGTAGCCCATGCCCATGCCGGGCGGCATGCCGCCCATGCCGCCCTGCATGTTCGCATGCAGCATGCCCTGGTTCTGCTGTGCAGCAGCAGCCGCGGCAGCAGCCATGCCCGCCCAGTCTGTGCCCTGCTGATGCTGCGGCGCGTGCGAGGAGGGAGGCGCAGGGGCAAAGTCTCCCCAGCTCGGAAAGGCCGAGTCTGCAGCGGCGAGCAGCGAGGAGGCATCGACGTTTGCGCCCGACTGCGCCGGCGGCGACATCCAGTAGTTGCCCGCACCAGCGGCATGCGCGCCGTTGTTGCCAACGCCGTTCGACGCAGACGCACTGCCGCCGGGCAGCGGCGAGCCGAAGAGGTCGGCGCCAAAGTCGAACGGCGCGTCGAGCGCCATGTCGGCCGTCGCTGCTGGCTCGAGCTTGACGCGCTTCGGCGACGGCCCGGCACCGCTGCCGCTGCCGCTGCCGCTGCCAGAGGGGAAGGACATGATGCCCTACTGCGCACGCGCGCCGCCGCGAGCGGCCGCGTCGGAGCTGGCTCAGGCGAGCAGAGGAGAGCGGGGCGGAGGGGGCGTGACGAAGAAGGAGAGGGCGCGAGAGACGCGGAATGCGACACGACGCAGAGACGCAGCGCACGCGGATGTGAGGCGCGCGAAGGCGGCGAGCGGAGGCGAGACGGAGCTGCGTGGGGCAGAGCGTGGGGCTGAGAGAGAGGGGGATGGCGGCAGGGACGCAAGCGCCGCCGCCTGCGTCGTCGTCGCGCGCGCCGCGCGTCGTCGCCGTCGTCTGACGTGCGGCGCGCTGTGGCCGGTGCGCGTCGCCCGCTTCCCACGCGCCCGCGACGGCCGTGGCTGGGCGGGCGCACGTGACCTGGCGTGCTTGCCTCGAGGCTCGCTCCTCCGCCTCTCCCTCTCTCCCTCCACCACTCACATCCCCCAGCCATGCGTGCCTCCTTGCCGCTGCTCACAAGGGCGCTGCTGCGCTCGCAGCTCTCCACGCCCGCGCTGCTCGCCTCGCTCTCCAACCCGCACGCCACGCTCCCGCAGCTGCTCGCCTCTCTCCCTTCTTCCGGCGTCGGCGCCAAGATCCGGCAGCGCCGCTGGGCCGCAAAGGGGCTCGACGTGCCGGCGGGCCAGGCGCTCAGTGGGCCGATCCCGCGGGAAGAGCGGGCGCAGGCGGGCGAGGCAGGCTGCTATTGGCTCGTCACGCGCACACAGCTCAAGCAGGGAGGGAAACACGGCAAGGCGTGGGGACGCCTCGTGTGGCGAGGTGAGTGGGCTGCTGCACAAGGCGCGCGTTTGCTTGGGCAAGGCGCACGGCACAGAGAGGACGGCGATCAGGTACAGGAAGCGCAATGGCGGGCAGTTCGTGGGCGGTTTGGCGGGGGAAGAACAGGGCATACAGCGGCAAAGGATGGCATTCGGAGAGAGAGGGCAAGACAGAAGGGAGGCATGAGGTGCCTCCAGGCCACACACGCTGCAAAACCGATGAGCTTGTCGAGCAAAGTAGACAGGCAAAGCGAGAGTGCAAGGAGCTCCCTCCTGTCGCTGGTGTCGGGCGCAATGCGGCGAAGGGCAGAAGCATCACCAAGTCCCTCAGCTGGGCGCCTGCGAGCGCGTGGCTTGTCGGCTGGGGCGGACTGCAGGGGGGTTGGTCCAAAACCTTGTGATTCTGCACGTATTGCCGCGTCGCAAGACTGCCTTGGCTGGCAAATCAGGCATGGTGTGGCGCCAACGTGGTGCCCTCATCTGAGCTGGCTCTCTCTCGCTCGCTGGCTCTTGTTCACAAACCCGCCTTGCGCTGATGCCACCTGCCCTTTCTGCGCTGCAGGGAAGCAAGTGACGCCCTCTGATCGCGAGGAGCAGATCCGCGGCGGGCTCAAGTACGTCTGGGAGCGCGCATAGAGGGGGGGGGGAGGTGGGGCACGCCGAGGGCAGCTGGGGAACGCCGATAGAGGGGGCGGCAGGCATGGGACGTGGGGCGTAATGATCAATCACCAAACTGCTCAGTTGTTCCGAGTCAGTCATAGGGGGAGCGCACCTGCAGCGTTCTTGCTCTGCGCGAGGGGCGTGCTCATGGATGTATTGGTTTGCTTTGACGTACATTCTCTTCCGCCCTCTCTGGGATGGCCGCGCCTTCGCGGGCCCTTGCCTGCGTCTGCTCGTCCCCCTTCCTCAGATCACCGTGTCCTCTCTCCCGATGCCCACCTCGTCGTCCGGCCGCTCGCCCGGCGCATTCGGATCGACGGGCGCCGCCTGCGTAATGCTCGCCTTTGGCGCCTCGCTCGCCCCCGTCGCCGCGACGGCCGCCGTGCCCTGCAGCACCACGGCCTCCACGCCCTCGTGGTCCAGGCCCTCGATCGCCACCTCCTCCACCACGTGGCCGTCGGGCATGTGCGCGCCGTCGTGGATCTCCTCGACGTTGAGGTGGGGCGAGGCAGCTGCTGCGGGTGCGGCGGCTGCGGCGGCATTTGCTTCGGCGGCGACATCGGCGGGCGCCACGGCGCCGCTGGACTGCGCCAGCTTCGGCACCTCCTCGAAGGCGTGGTTGCCGGCCTGTGCCTCGAGTGGCTGCGCCACGGCGCTCGTGCCAGCCAGGCTCTGCGTTGCGTTGGCAGACGCCGGCAGCACCGTGTGCACGGCCGGCCCAAAGCCGCTGTACGCGGCGATGTCCTCGGGGAACTCGACGCAGTTGAAGTCCCACGTCTTTGCCAGGCGTGCGCGCTCGCAGCGGCCGCGCGTCCACGTGCCGGCGTAGGTGAGCGGCGCGTAGATGCTGAACACGAAGATGGCGATGCCGATGATGGCTGCGGCGGCCTGCAGGCGGAAGCGCGGCTTGAGGAAGGAGGTCAGCACGTCAAAGACGACGGCGAGCATGAGGATGGAAAAGTAGAGCGCGGGCAGGTAGTGGTGGATGAAGAGCTGCCGGTGCATCAGCCAGAAGGGAAGGTAGTGCAGCGCCCAGCCCGTGAAGAGGAAGCCGGCCGTGGCGTCGTAGAACACCACCGTTGCTGCGTGAAGAGCGCGTCAGCAGAGAGAGCAAGAAGCAGAGCTGTATGGCCGACTCACAGTCGTTCCAGTCGCGCTTGCCGCGCTTGGCACGCAGCATGAGCAGTGCGCGTGCGCCAATGTAGACCATTACGCTCGTGGTGCTGGCAAGCCACACGAACGGGTTGCCAATGAGGTAGATCTGGCGATGGTCCTTGGTCCAGAAGTTGATGCCGCGGCGCAGCGTCGGCCACGCAGAGGGGCGCGAGTCGTACGGATGCCGCTCCGTCAGGCCGGCGTTGGTCTCCCACATGACCGCCTGCAGCTCCTTGAAGCGCGCCCAGAACGAAGGGCGCAGGTAGTTGACGAGGTGGATGTGATTCTTCTTGCGCTCGGCAGGCAGGCCGGGCGACATGCCGTTGTCCTCCAGCAGCGCGTGCGTGCTCGTCTCGATGAACCAGAGCGAGTTGGGCCGCGTCGGATTCTTGTTGCACGTCACCTCCTGCTGGCCGAAGCCCCAGTCGGGCAGCGCAATCTTGTGCGAGAAGAGATAGCAGCCCGTCAGCGTGTGGCGGAAGCGGACGATGCTGCGCAGCGAGCGCACGCGCGTGCTGCTGACGCTGTCCGATGGGTCGCCCCGCTCAATTTCAACGTGCCAGTTGTCGTTGGCGTCGCCGAAGAAGCCGGGGAAGCCATACGCCGTCACTTCATTCTGATAGTCGGCCTCGGTGATGGGCGGGCGGTGCGAGTCGTGCGAGTGCAGCCGCTTGTCCGACTTGCGGTGGATGAGCCGCACCTCCATGCCGTGCGTGAGATGCAGGATGGTGCCCGTGTTGTACTTCTCAATCTCGTGCGGCCCGTCCGACGTGAGCGGCACGCCGTCCTTGTCGACCGGCGGCGGCGGGTCGTCGGGCTTCGGCGCGGCAATGACGTAGAACTCATTGTTCTCGTCGCGATGCGGATAGAGCGTGATCTGCTGCTGTCCCGAGCCGGCGGGGTAGTTGTGCGAGTGCGAGTGCAGGTAGCCGCCCTGCGTGTGCAGATGCCGGATCGTCACGGTGCTGCCGAGCGCCACGTCGGCGTACGTGTCGGGCATGCCGTGGCCGCGCAGCGTGTGCTGGAACGCAGACGACATGAATGCATCGCCCTCGCCGCTGCGGTTCAGCACGGCGAGGTGGATGGCAAACGTCGAGAGATAGACGAAGAAGGGCACGACGATGAGGCAGAGTGCCCGCGCCAGAAAGTGCCGCAGCACCTGGCTCATCGGCTGGCGCACGTCGCCGAGGTGCGCCCAGAGCTGCACGATGGTGCAGAGGCCGATCGTCGTGATGGTGAAGAGACCGACCCACTTGACGCTGGCGACGCAGCCCAGCGACACGCCCGTCGCCAACAGCCACAGCCACCAGCTCTTGCCAAACGCACGGCGCTTCTCCTCGACGCAGAACGCCGTCCACGCAAACGTGGTCAGGCTCGTGAAGAAGAGCAGCGGCGAGTCGAGCAGGATGAGCCGGCTCTGCGTCACGAGGGCATTCTCAAAGGTGAGCAGCACGCCGCCGACGAGCGCCGTCGTGACGCGCAGCGAGAGCGCCCGCAGCGTCAGGTACGCCAGCGGCACGGTGAGCACGCCGAGCAGCGCCGAGAGCAGGCGCATCGCGACGTACGGCACCGGCGTGTCGTCGCCGACGAGGTACTCGCTGCCAGGCCACCATCAGTGCGCTGGTGCAGGCGTGCCATGCGGTTCCACTCACCGGCCGATCTCCTTGAAGTCAAACGCGCCATTGAAGCCGGCCGCCCATGCCACAAACGCCAGCAGCAGCTTGGCCAGAGGCGGATGCACGTCCATGAAGAAGCGCTGGTTGACGTACTTGGACGCGAAGCCGCCGAAGTGCACCTCGTCGAAGCTGCGAGCAGGCGATTCAGCCACTGCTGACAGCACGCAGCATGGTGCGGCGAGTTGGACAAGGCATGTCTGCGCGTCGGCGCAGCAGCACCGAACGGAGCTCAGCACAGCCTCGAGGACGGGCAGCCGCAACACCGGCGCGCCTGCCTCAACCCAGCGCCTTGCCGTCTGAGCGCACCGACTGCCTGAGTCGCGCTCTCGTCACTCACACGACACTGCTCGGCCGGCTCAGCGCCCAGCATCGCACCACGAGTGCGGTGAGGGTGAGGATCGCCAGAATCGGCAGCTCCTGTCTTGCAATCTGCGCTGCGCCAGGCACCTTGGCCGCCGGGCGCGCGAGCGACGAGGCGCGCGTCGGCATGGCTGCGGTGCCTAGGCCGCCGCTGCTGCTGGATGATGCGCCATAGCTGCTGCCCGCGCCCGGCGAATGCGACGGCAGCGCAAAGGACGGCGAGGCCGTGCCGGAGCCGCTGCCGGCTGGCGCCGCGCGCACGCGCTGCGAGAGCGACGTGGGCTGGTAGGCCATGGCTGCGAGGTGTCGCGGTGCTGCGCGAGAGCAACAGAGGCGAGAGGCAGAGGCGAGGAGAGATGCAGAGGAGGAGGAGGGCGGCGGATGGAGGCGGGAAGCAAGGCTTGGAAGCAAGCTGTGACACGCTGCGCGCCGGTGCACGGCCGCACCACCAACGCGCGCTGCTCCCACGCTGTGCTGGCAGGGAGCATCTCACGTGCGCCGGCCCGAGGCAGCGCCGCTGTTGGCCCCGATGCGCCCGTCATCCTTGCCTCCTCTCCACCACACCCTCGCCCGCGGCCTCAGCGCACCTCATCTCTGCACGGCGTCGCATGCTCGCCGCACCCGTCTCCATGCCTGCCGCCTGCGCCGCTCGCCTCTCCATCGCCTGCGCCTCCTTCGCGCTCGCCCAATAACGTCTGCCGCGTGGCGCCGCGCGCCTCTCTTCTCCAGCATGGCCGTCGAGGTGGTGCACACCGACGTGACGCAGATCTCCATCTCCTACGTCATCCTCGGCTGCTTCATCGTCGTCTATGGTCTCTTCTCCTACTTTGTCAAGGAGCGTCTCTACCTGAGCGAGGCCCTGGCGAGCGTCGTCATCGGCGTCGTCGTGGGGCCCTATGCGCTCGACTTCATCGATCCGCGCCAGTGGGGCGACGCCGCACGCACGGGAGAGATTACGTACGAGCTCACCCGCCTCGTCATTGGCGTGCAGGTGAGCAGCGACGGCCCGCCAAGCGGCTGAGCGAGACGCGAGGCTATGGCAGCTGACCCTCCCTCGCAGGTGCTGCTGAGCGGCATTGCTCTGCCCAAGGCATACCTGCGCAAGGAGGCCCTCTCGCTCACCGTGCTGCTCGTCGGCGTCATGACTGCGGCGTGGGTGCGTCGCCAGTCGAAATGCTCACTCGGCCACGCTGCCGGGCGGATGCTGACGCCTTGACCTGCAGCTCATCTCCGCCGCCCTCATCCTCGCCCTCTTCCAGCCCCTCTCCTTTCTCGAAGCTCTCTGCATCTCCGCCGCCATCACACCCACCGACCCGGTGCTAGCCGCATCCATCACCAAGGGCCGGTACGCCGAGAAGCACGTGCCCAGCAATGTGCGCAACCTGATCGTAGCCGAGAGCGGCGCAAACGACGGGCTCGGCTTTCCGTTCATCTACCTCGCCATCTATCTCATGCGCCGCACGAGCGTCGATGCGAGCGAGAGCGTGGGGATGGAGGTGTGGCGATGGCTGTGAGTAGGCTAGTCATGCGGCAGAAGCGCTTTCGCTCACGACCGTGCCGTGTGCGCCGCAGCTACGGCGTCGTCATCTATCAGATCCTTCTCTCGTGCGTCTGGGGAGCACTGCTCGGCTATCTGGCGCGCAAGACGCTCCGCTGGGCCGAGGCCAAAGGTCTGATCGATAAGGAGAACTTGTGCGTCCGCAGCCTCTCCCCCCACTCAGCCCACTCCGCTCACTCCCACACGCCCGGCAGCTTCGCGTACGGCCTCGGTCTCGCTCTCCTCGTGCTCGGCACCACGGGCCTGTTTGGCTCCGACGACGTGTTGGCGTGCTTCGTGGCAGGCAACAGCTTCACGTGGGACGACTACTACCGCATCCGCACGCACGAGGAGGAGACGGATGCGTTCCAAGACATTCTCGACGCGCTGCTCTCCTCTGCCGCCTTCATCTACGTCGGCGCCATCATCCCTTGGAACGCCTACAACACGGGCGCCCAGGAGCTCGGCATCGCTCCGTGGCGCGTCGTAGTGCTGGGCCTGGGCGTGCTATTGCTGCGGCGTCTGCCTGCCGTGCTGCTGCTGCACAAGCTCATCCCCGCCCTGACGACGTGGGACGAAGCGCTCTTCACGGGCTGGTTCGGGCCCATCGGCGTCTCGGCAGTCTACTACATCGAGATTGCACATCGCCAGGTGCCGGCCGACGGCAGTCGGGAGCGTTTGAGAGCGCTGTATGAGCCGCTGGTGCTCTTTCTCGTCTTTGCAAGCGTCATGGGCCACGGCACCACGATTCCCATCTCCAAGCTCGGCCCGCACATCGTCCGTCGCACTGCCACCATAACGCAGACGCGCTCCATGACGCAGAGTCGCCCGCCGTCGAGACGACCGACGATCGCTGCTCCTGCTGGCGAAGCAGCGGAGCCGTCGAGGACACAAGCGAAGGCCTCGAAAGGCCTCTTTGAGCGACTCTTTGGCTTTGCAAGCACGCCCCAGACGCGCGTGGTCCAGGCGAAGGACATTGGCGCGCCCAGCGGCGCGCGACGACAGCGCGAAGTGAGCGCGAGGGGCGAGGAGGGCGAGGCTGAGGGACAGGCGAAGCTGGAGCAGCAAGAGGAGTCGAGCGGCAGCAGCGACGAGATTGCGCTCGAGGAACGCTCGGCGACGGCCACGCCCGCTCCTGCTGCCGCAACGTCAAGCTCGACCGTCGCCGGCGCCGCCTCGCGCTCCGCGTCGCCGAAGCGCAGAGCACCCGCGCAGCCCCTGACGCTGCCCACGACGCACCGGCGCAGCGGCGGCCCCGCCGAGATGCGTGACACAAGCAACGCAGGCTCGTCGCCCCTCTCCTCTGCGCCCGGCACGCCGCTCGCGTCCGTGCCCGGCACGCCGCAGCGCCCCGCAGCCGCGGCAAGGGACGGCAGCATCCTGCGACACGCTGGCAGCGCCAGTGGCAGCGGCATTCTGGCGCATGTAGAGCATGCACTCTCCGATGAGCTACGCAGAGAGAGACAGGAGGCGCTGGGCGAGAGAGGCATTACCTGGGGCGAGACCGAGGGAGCGAAGGAGAAGGAATGACAGGCCGGGCCTGGCGCCTCGAGAGGAAGTCTACGGTAGCGCAGTGCAATGCAACATACATGGTGTCTGCGACGCATGACCACAGCATGAGGCTAGGTTCCCGCGCTCTGCAGCTTCTGGATCGCTGCATGCATCGCTCACTACTGCACACCGCTCTTCGAGGGCAAGCAGGCTCGGCCGTGGAAGAGGGCAAGAGAGGGGCTTCGAGGCGTGGCGCAATCCGAATGCCGCGGCTCTGGCGCCCTGGCGCGCGCACGTGACGGTGGAGGTGCGCGGCGGCGGCGCGCGAAGCTCCATGTCCTGCTTCGCTTTCCCTGCCCCGTCTCTCCACTCCACATCCTCCTCACCATGCCCGAGGCGACGTACGTGCCGCCCGAGCAGCAGTCCGCCGAGGACCTGCGCTACATGCGCGAGGCCCTCGCCATGGCGCAGGAGGCCTTTGATGCCGCAGAGATCCCTGTCGGCAGTGTCTTTGTGCGCAACGGCGAGATCATTGCAAAGGCGCGGAATCGCACCAACGAACTGATGAATGTGAGTAGCGCAGGAGGAGTGAGCGGCAAGGGGCTTGTGTGGCAGAGAGGCGGATGGCGGGCACAAGCAGCAGCAGCAGCAGCAGCAGCAGCCCTTGCCCGTCCTCTTGCTCGCCCTGACGCGCTTCTCGCAGGCAACGCGGCACGCCGAGCTCGAGGCAATCGACTACATCCTCTCCATCTTCCCTCCCTCCTCCGACTCCTTCGCCGTCTCGCCGCACGCGCAGGCGGCGGGCGAGAATCCGTTTGCAGACACGACGCTCTACGTCACCGTCGAGCCGTGCATCATGTGTGGCTCGGCGCTGCGCCAGGTGGGCATCAAGCGCGTCGTGTTTGGCGCGGGCAACGAGCGCTTCGGAGGCAATGGCAGCGTGCTGGCGGTGCATAATGAGTGAGTCGTGCAGATAGACGGGGATGAAGCGGAGAGCGGCAAGAGACCTGCAGCCAGAGGAAGCAGACGCATGCGCGAGAGGCAGACGCATCTGGCAGCAGCAGAGGCTGGCTGGCAGCGAGGCACGACAGCGTCACGGACTCGCATGCTCGGGCTTTTGTGCTGCGTCGTATGCCCTGGCGAGTGCAAACGAGCCTCCTTCGCTCGGCGGCTGCTCGACGTTGGCTTGGCACTTGACGTAGGCTTGGCATTTCGGTCTTCTGTCTGCGTCCCTCCCATCACTGACCTCTTCGCTTTCAGTCCCGCTCTGATCAATGCGCCGCCATACGAGGCACTCGGCGGCTACTACCGCGCCGAGGCCATCATGCTGCTGCGGCGCTTCTATCTCAGCGAGAATGCAAACGGTGCGTGCTCTCGCACGATGCTCCTTGGCGACTGCCAGCTGACGTCCGTCGACAACAGCGCCGAACCCAAAGTCCAAGGCGCATCGCACACTCAAGACCGAGATCCAACGTGCGTCCCGTCTCTCACCTCCTTCTCCTCGCCAAGCTGACCCTCACGCTCACATCGACAGCGCCCGGTGTATCGATGCACGGCCCAGCCGGGCCTTCCAAGAAGCTCGCCCGCACCCTCCGCGGCACCTCGTCGCCCGCCGCTTCCTCTGCAAGCTCGCGCGCACAGACGCCCGTCAACGACGGCAGCGGCGGCGCTGGCGCCGCGAAGGAAGTGGCTGAGGTCAGCGATGGCCAAAGGCGGGGCCGAAGCACCGAGGAGGAAGCCTCGGCGAGAGAAGCGCGGAATGAGGGCGGCAAGGAGGGAGAAGAGCAAGAAGCAAGTCAGGCTTGATGCCAGCTCCTGCCGGTCACGTTTCCCGCCTCCATCTCGACTCTCAGCTCGCTGCCATTGCGCCATGCTCCTTCTCGCATACGTCACTTCTGTAGCATCACCTCGCGCCCCTCTCCCCGTCACCCGTCATCTACAGCACGCATCGCCGTGGGCATGCATTAGACCCCGATTCCATTTTGGTGCGAGGTGACTGATCTACCGGTCCCACGCGGTATACACAATGGCCGACCAGGCCTTGAGCTCGTTGAGATCTGCCAGTGCCTGCGAGGTAGGAGAGACACAGACGTCAGCGTCTCTCTCAGCGTCTCGCCAGAGAGTCACTCGCCTCGGCATAGGTGTTGGGCACCGCACAGAGGATCAGCTGGCTCTGTCTCGCGATTGCCGGCAAGAGCGCCGCGAGCCTGACGCGCTTCCCCTCCTCTTCCTCCTCCTCCACCTCCCTGAATCTCTCCAGCGTCATGCTCGGCACGCCCGGCGGCTTGGGCGGCGCGACGCCGAACGCCGGGCGCAGGGCCTCGTCGAGCTCCGCAAAGACGCGGCTGAGCGACAGGCGCAGCACGCGCCGGAAGTCGCGCGACTCGAGCACGTCGCGCGTCTCGTCGAGCAAGGCGCGCAGCGCCGCAGGAATGCGCGAAGAGTCGCGAGTCACGGCGCCGGCGCGCACGAGGACGTCGAGCTCTGCCTCCTCGCCTGCGGGGTACAGCGCCGTCGCGAAGCTGCAAGCGAGTGTCAGCATGACCTATCGGCACAGCAGCCTCGAGAAGAGGCACTCACTTGCGTCGCTTGCCTCGTCGCATAGAGCTCAGACCGCTCCGCTCCGAACGCACATCCGACATCATGCTGGCGCCGAGTCCGCCTGCCTCGGCATCGCCATCGTACTCGATGCGCCGACGCACGTCGGCGAGATGCGCGAGGAAGTCGGCGTGCGAGAGGGGCGTCTTGAGTGGCAGACTGCGGTGCGTGCAAGGCCCAGTCAGTGGGATGCAGACGGAGCCGTCTCGGTCTTGCGAGGCCACTCACGAGCCGAACACCTCGCCCACGCTCTCGCGCACCAGCGCTGCGATCTCCTCCCAGCCGCGATGCAGGAACCACCAGCTGAACGTCAGGAAGAGCTGTTCCGTCTCCTTTCTCTCCTTCTCTTCCTCCTCCTCGTCCAGGCGGCCCCAGCCATCTGCGCCGGTCCCGGCGCCTCCGGGCTCCAGACGGATCTGATGCGGCCCATCCGAGGGCGCAGAAGGCGCGGCGCGCGGGTAGAGCGCAGAGACGGAGTCGAGGTAGGCGCGGCGTCCCAGCACGTTGAGCTGCACTGAGGTCTGAAGCGTGAGAAGGACGAGAGCGTAGAGGGAGGTGAGAGTGCGGGAGATGGCTGCCAGGTATCGCGTGAGCGAGAGCACGAGCGCGATGCCACACGCAAAGCGAATAGACGCAAGCCCGGCTGTCCACTCACAAACGATGCGCAGCTCGTTCCACAGTTCCAGCTTGGCGCGCTGCTCTCTCCGCAGCTGCTCCTTCTTCTCTTCCTCGTTCAGCTCCGGCACCGCCGGCGGTGTGGGAGGGGAGGAGTCTTCCCGCTCGGCCGTGGTGTCCGCCTCGGCTTCGTGCGCTGCGACTCCATTCGAGAGCGGCGCCTCTGTGCCGTTGGTGGATGCTGCGGCATCGTGAGCGGCCTCTCCGGAGGAGCGCTGCTCAGCCGCGGAGGGAGGTGCCAGGCGCGCGTCCGCAGGGATCGCTGGCGGCGGGGGCTGCGCGCGTGCGACGCGTCAGTCTCCTCGAGACCGGGCAGTGCGCGGTGAGGCAGGAGACTCACCTCGGCAATGCTATCCAGTGCGCTTCCGCCCACCGCTTCTGATGCGGGTTGCTCATCTGGCGCCGCCTCATCAGCCGGAGCATCGCCATTCAAGTGCGGCTTCTCCCCCTGCCCGCCCTGCGCTTGTGCTTGTTCCTGCTGCAGCGTCTCCACCTTGTCTTCCACCATCTCTTTGCCCTCCGACAGCACCTCCTGTGGCAGAGCCGGCGGCTGCGCCATGCCTTTAGGCACGAACGCAGCGGCGGACGCAGAGAGACTGCGCAGCTTCTTGGGCAGTGCCTCGGGCTGTGCCTCTACGTCGGCAGCGGCTGCTGCGGCCTCTGCGCCGGGCGCAGCTGCGGCGTCTGCAGGCTGCGAGGCAGTGTCGGCGGCCGCGGCGGCAGCGACATCGACATCGACCGCCGAGGCAGCTGCGGCCGGCGCGGCGTCCGAGGATGGCTGTGCCTCGAGCGGCGCTGAGGCAGCAGCCGAAGCGGCGGGCTCGCTATCTGTGGCAGCGGCAGCAGCGCCTTCGACTGGGGCGCTAGGCTCGGCCGCTGCCGGAGCTGCGTCAGAGGCCTCTGCTCCTGCGTCGACTGCGGCGGGAGAATCCGTCCGGGCGTCTGGCTCTGCCTGCGCTCCTTGCTCTGCAGCGCCGTTGGTCGTAGCATACGGCTCGACCTCTGGCTCCTCTTGCCGCGCAGCCGGCTGCTCGATCTGCTGCGGCTGTGCCGGCGCCGGCAGCTTCCTGCCCTGCTGCAGACTGGCCGTCACCGCCTCGACGTCCATCTGTGCCCACAGCTGCTCGGCCAGCGTCGGGAGGAGCGCGAGCACCGTGAAGCTGACGTCGTCCTGGTTCTGCGCAAAGCGGCGCTTCAAGCTGCGGGCGGCGGCGGCGGCGGGAGGCAAGTGTCAGCTGTGCGCTCTCACATGCATCAACCACCCACGCCGCAGCGACGCACTTTTCGCGGTCGCGGCGCTCGTCGGCCAGGCGCTGCTGGCTCTCCTGCAGCACGCGCACGGCCGTGCCGACGAGGGCATAGGCGCCGCCGGCGACGGCGCCGAGCACGACGAGCGGCCGCAGCCGCGTGCGCAGCGTGCGGCTGCTCGGCAGCGAGAGCGCGGGCGGCAGCTGCATCGTCTGGCGCGGCTGCCGAGTGTGGGAGTCGGTGAAGTGGGGATGGAGGTGTGGGGTGAGGGAAGCAAGGCTGCCTGCTGCGCGCTGAATGCGGCCTCGCCCCCCGCTGTCCCGCCTTCCGGGCTCGCTCAGCCGGAGCCGGTCCCGCCGCTGCACGTGCGGAATACAAGCAGCCCAATACACCCCGCGTCCGCATTCTTGTAGTGCCCCTGCAGCCGTGCCTTAGCGCATCTTGCGCAATGGCGCGATCAGACCATCTCGCCATTCTTATTCCGCCCTCTGCCTTCTTCCTCTCCACCACGCCCGCCAGGACATTGCCCGCCATGTCCAAGTCGCTTCTCACGCACCTCAACTCCTTCACGCGCAAGGGCGCGCCCGAGCCGCGCGCCGCAGAGGGCGGCCTGCGCAACGACCTGCTGCTGCGCGCCGCGCGCGGCGAGGAGACGGAGCGCGCGCCCGTCTGGGTCATGCGCCAGGCCGGGCGCTACCTGCCCGGTGAGTCGCGAGCAGGACTGGTGCAGGCGGTGCGCTGCGAAGCGAGCGTGGCTTGCTGGAAGAGCTGGGTATGCGTGGCGGGCGAGCAGGAGGCAACGCCCAGCGGTCACCAGCGGGAGCCGGGCGAGAGTCGGCAGCGCCTGCCCCGATGGCTGGTGCCTGCCGGAGACCATGTCTGGCGGCAGCGCGCCTCTCATCTACGCTGCATCCTCGGGTTGGGCCTATGCGGAGCAGCGGCGTGAGAGACGGGGCCTGCGCGGCTCGATGAGCAGTCGCCTCACCCACAGCCCCGGCTCGCGGCAGCAGCGGCAGGGCCTGTCTGCTCTCCCACAGCGCTGACACACTCTCCGTGCGGCTAGAATTTCGTGCGCTGCGCGAGAAGCACGAGTTCTTCGAGTGCTGCCGCAACCCCGAGCTTGCGTCGGAGATCACGATGCAGCCGATCCGGCGCTACTCTGGCCTTCTGGACGCGGCCATCATCTTCAGCGACATTCTCGTCATTCCGCAAGCCATGGGTCTCGTCGTCGAGATGCACCCCGGCAAGGGCCCTCACTTCCCCGCGCCACTCGTCGAGCCCAAGGACATGGAGCGGCTGACGAAAAAGGTGGATGTGGAGAAGGAGCTGGGATACGTGTACGATGCGATCCGCATGACGCGCACCAAGCTCGCGGGCGAGGTGCCGCTGATTGGCTTCTGCGGCGCGCCGTGGACGCTCATGGCATACATGGTCGAGGGCGGCGGCAGCAAGACGTTTGAAAAGGCCAAGCGCTGGCTGTACAAGTACCCGGAGCAGAGCAAGGAGCTGCTGCAGCGCATCGCAGATCTCTGTGCCGAGTTCCTTGTGGGCCAGGTCAAGGCGGGCGCGCAGGTGAGTCTTGCCCATCTGCTGCCTCTCTACTGCACCATACTCACGCCAGTGTCCTGCGCCAGATGCTGCAAGTCTTCGACTCCTGGGCCGGCGAGCTGACGCCCGACGACTTCCGCACCTTCTCGCTGCCGTACCTCAAGTACATTGCCGCGGCGGTGCGCGACGAGCTCTCCTCTTCCTCCGTCAAGGCCGTGCCGATGATCTGCTTCGCCAAGGGCGCGCTGGGCCACTCGCTGCCCGACGTCGCCAAGGCCGGCTACGACGTCGTCGCGATTGACTGGACGGTGGAGCCGTCGGTGGCGCGCCACATTGTCGCACAGGCGGCGCCCGGCGTCGTGTACCACAAGGGCGCCGCGGCCAACGAGGCGGGCCACCGCATTGCGCTGCAGGGCAACATGGACCCCTCGGTGCTGTACGCGGGCAACGAGGCCATCGAGCGGGCCGTGGAGCGCATGTGCCGCGCGCGCAAGGGCGGCTTTGGCGGCTCGGGCGCCTACATTGCCAACCTGGGCCACGGCATCACGCCCGGCGTCGACCCCGAGGCGATGCGCTTCTTCCTCAAGACGGTGCACCGCGTCTCGGCCGAGGTGGCGGCGGCCAAGGACGACGAGTAGCGGGCGAGCGGGGGACGAGAGAGAAAGAGCAGTGCGGCGCGAGTCCTGGTCAATACAGAGTCTCTTCGCCCAGCCCTGCTCCGCGCGTCTCGCGTCTGTCTGCAAGAGCACCACGACCCTGGTCGAGTGGCTTCGCGTGAGTGCATGCTCGCCCCGCGAGTCACTCTGATCATAATTGCATTGCGGCTCGCTGCGCCAGAAGGGCCGAGTCTGCGCGTGAAAGGCACGCGTTTGGAGGTATCAAAGAAAGAGGGACAGAGGAGAGCTTAGATGTACAGGTCTAGCTGCAGGAGGGCGGTCAGTCTGGGCGCAGAGAGGGCCAGCGCGGCCAAAAGGGCTCACCAGCTGCTTGCTCGTGCTCAGGTCGGTCTGCGGACCGGGAAGCGAATGGTCAGCTACCACGCAAAAGCATCTCGCTTCATCCCGCAACTCACGCGCTCAAAGTCCTTCGCCTGGTCCATGAACAGCAGCGGCATCTCAATCTGTGCCAACGTCGCCGTCTGTCAGCACGCCGCACCGGCAACACACGCCCCACGTGCAGACTGACCAGGTGTCCGCGCACCTCCGACAGGCGGTGCTTGATCTCGTCGATTGACTTGTCCGCCTGGTGCGCAATGTGGCCCGTGTCGGGGCCGCGGCAGACGAAGAAGTCGTCGTACTGCGGCCAGTCGCGCACCTGCGCAGCGGCGGCGTCAGCGGCCGAGCTCGCGCAGCTGCAAAGAAGCTACGCACCCTGTCGCTCGGCACCACCTGGAACAGGTCGTCGGCGACCGCCGTGTTGGTGCGCGCCTGGCCCTTCCACATCTGCTCCAGCTCCTCCGAGAGCGGGTCCGCGACGAGCGCCTCCCACTCTTCCTCCTGCGCCATCGCCTCGGGATCGGGGTTGGGGTGCGGCGCAGGGCGCATTGCGTCCGTGGGCTCGCCACTCTCAGGCGTGCACTCCTGCGGCGACACGAGGCCCAGGTGCTGTCGGAAGAGGTGGCGGCGGAATGAGGCGACGAAGCGCCCGGCCATGTACTGCGGCGCGGTCAGCCAGGGAGCCACACACTGAACGGCAGCATGGGCGCACCTTTTCGCCGTTCATGGTCGACTCAAAGAGGTCGCGGTCCTCGAGCACGCACGCGATCTCCGAGTCGCGGTTGCCCATCTGGCTGCGGTCGTTGATGTTGGCCGAGCCGATGAGCACCTTGCGGTCTGCAGCAGAAGGTCAGTGCATGGTCCGCAGTCACGCCGCCGACGCTTCTCACCGTCGATGATCATGCACTTGCTGTGCACGTAGCATCTGTGTCGCAGCGTCAGCAGCAGTCAGACCGCGCTTCCGCAGCGTACTTACTCCTCCGTGACAAAGGCGCGCTTCTCTTCCTCCTCCGTGCCGTTCCACGGCTCTTCGCGGAGATCCGGCTGGCCGTGCAGGAAGCACGACGCGACCGAGTCGCGCACGTCCAGGCTCTCCTCGGGCACGCCCTCGCCGTACCTGCGGATAATGTCCTCTGCCTCCTCGATGCTGGCAGGCATGTCGACCTCCTCGACGGCGACCGTCTTCGTCTTGCCGTCCTTGTCCAGCATCGACTCGGGCGTCGCAGGCACCTTGATGGCAATGCGCTGCTTCGCCGCGCCCTCTTCGCCGAGGTACACGCGCGCAGCGGCGACCTGTGCCGCGTGGTACGAGATGCCGCTGTTCTCCTCGGCCTGCCGAGCCGAGGCGAGAGGAAGTCGGTCGAACGAGCGCAGATTGTAGAAGCTGGGCTCGCTGGAGTCAGCAAAGGCTACGCGAGAACGGACCGCAAGCGGGCGCACCTGATGTACTCTGCCGGATCGTAACCCGCCGCCCTGACGACCTCCATGATCGAGTGTGGCCCTCTCGAGATGGACTTGTACTGGAAGTTCATGATCGTGCGGATGCCCGCTGCAGCGTCGAGCGTGCCGGCGAAGCAGGGAATCGTTGGGATGACGATGACGACCTTGAAGCGCTTTCCAGCACGCGCGGCCATGATGATGCGTGCCGCAATGCTGGCGCCGATCGTGTTGCTCACGCGTGCGTCCGCCTCGGTTGTGGTGATAAAGAACTGCGAGCGAGCGGCGTGAGTTTGTGCTGCAGCAGCAGGTCCCAGCGCGCAGAGGCTCACCTGGTTCTCAATATAGATGCAGTGCACTGCCTCGGTGATGAGCTGCTGGTACGCGTTGAGGATGCTGTGCTCCGTCAGAATGCCCGTGCTCCAGTCGGCACTGGAGCGCAGCACCTGGATGTCCACCGTGCCGCCGCCCTCCTCGCCCTCGGGCCCCTGCAGCGCGCGGCGCTCGCGGTGCCACGGGTGCTTGAAGTGCTCGCCGATGGAGTGGAAGCGCGTCGTGAAGGGGTGGCGCGCCACGGCGTCGTCGTCCTCGTCGACGTCGTCGAGGTTCTCAGCTCCGTTGGGAAAGCTGATGAGCGAATACGTCTTGTCGCGCTTGTACTTCAGCTCCTTGAGGAAGCACCACCGCTCAATGAAGTGCTGCGCCACGTCGAGCGCCGCCACGCCGTGCAGCATGACGTGCACGTCCTGCCACGGCATGCGGCCCATGACCAGTGACGAGTGCTTGTTGGCCGCCCAGTTGTCGACCTGCTGGAAGTCCTCCACTCGCGCATTGTTGTAGTCCTGTCCCACGAAGAGCGTGCGTCCGAGAATGTCCGAAGGGTGGCAGTCGGACAGCGGGTGCAGCTGCGTGTCCCACCGGCCGAAACAGACTGCGCTCGGGCTCGGGCGTCAGTGCGGTGCGCCGGAGCGTTGCACAAGGTACACTTACTGTCGAGACCGCCGATGCAGGCCTTGGCGTTGTCCACACACACCAGCTTCTCGTGATGGCTGTAGAAGAGCGTGATCTCGCCGCCGAGGTGATCGGGAGAGCGGAAGACTTGGATGTTCGGGTGCAGGTCCTCGAGATAATGCTTGGTGTGCGCACTGGACATCGTCATCGTCTCTGTGACCTAGTGAGCACGACAAACGTGAGCGTCGTGGCGACGCGCTAGCGCTCCGCTGCTGAGCCCATTCGAGTCTGCCGGCGCGCTCTCCGTGGTGCCCACGAGCGCACACTCACCTCCTTGTACACGACGATGCGGATGGCGACGCCCTGCTCAGCCTTGCGCTTCAGGATGCGGTCCAGACGGAAGTCCTCATGCAGATGCGACGGACGGCGCAGGTACAGTTCCGGCGTGAGCCACCTTGCCGCGGTGCCCCGCCCACCAGGTCAGCGAGGGAGCATGCATTCCGCCCGCGCGCGCGCAATGACGCACCAGTCGAGGATGAAGATCGTCTCTTCGGCCGACTCGAGCAGCTCGCTGAGCGCCCAGAAGTAGTCGTGGCCGCTCGAGTACCACTTTGCCGCATTGTTCTGGCGCACGCGCGCAAAGCTCTGGAAGCGGTGCGACTGGCGGGGCGTGCGGCCGGTGTGTCAGCTGCGAGGGAGAGGGCAGAGAGCGCGCAGGCGGCGAGACGCGCGCAACGCACGTCGCAGATGGCCTGCCGCTGAGCGTCGGCGGCCTTCTCGTGCTCTTCGTCGTGCCGGTGGTTCGGGTTGACAGTGTTGGAGACGCTGACGGCCAGACGCTCCATGCTCTGCCCGATCTTGGACGCTGCAGAGGTGCCAGGTGCAAGATCAGCGCGTGCACTCGTGCGCCACGTCTGCGGCGCCCCACGCACGGTCCTTGAGATGCTTGAGGATGGTGTCGCCGACTCCCATGCTGGGCGAGTAGGCTGGTGGGGGTTAGGGCGATGTGGAGAGGGAGGAGGGTGCAAGAGAGAGAGCAAGCTGCGGTCAGAGCATCGGCTGCACGGACGCTTGCTCCACTCCGAGCGCGGCTGTGCTCTCTGCGAGAGCGTCTCTTGATCAACGCACACTGGCCGCCTGCCCGACGGGTCGCTTGTCGGGCACAGCCGCAGCAGCCGGCGGTCCGGCGCCGGCCAAGGCGCATCAACGCACGGGAGCAGCCGCATGAGGGCAGCAGGCGTGATTAGAGCGTGGGAACGAGCTGCTCCTTCGGAGCCGCCGCGCGCGGCTGCGCGGCGCGCTCGGCACTCGGGAGTGGCCGCCGCCCCAAAATCTCCACCGCCTCGCTTGGCGCTCCTCTCCTCCTCTCTGCACCACCATCATCCCTTCGCCATGGCTCGCACAGGCATTCCCGGCCGCGCCGCGCCGCGCCGCAAGCACGAGCGTGCGCCCAGCGGCAGCGCCCCCGCGCGCGGCCCGCAGGCCAAGAGCAAGTCGCGTCTCAGCAGCTCGTCGGCAGCCGCAGGCAGCAGCAGCAGCGCAACGCCCGCGGCCGGCAGTGCCGAGGCGGCCGTCAGCAAGGCGGCCAAGCGCGCCGTGATGCGGCAGGCGCTGCTCGCTGCGCCCACTGTGGCAGCCGCGGATGTGGCGCCGGGCAAGGGAGACACCGTGTCGCGCTCGGCACTGCGGCGACGCAAGCGTCAGGCGCGCGATGCGATTGGCCAGGACGCGGCGGCGGGGCGAGAGGGCGGCGTCAAGGACGTGGCGGAGGCACTGCTGCATGTCGAGGAGGAGATGGAGGAGGAGGAAGACGCGCGACAGGAGGAGCCGCTCGGCGTGGGAGCGAAGAGCGCGGCGACCATCAGCACCAACATGCGCAAGGCCACTCTGTGAGTTGTTGCGTGGCCATGCGATCGACTGGGTGGCGTTGCAGCCTGAAGCGTCGAGACTTGGCACGATGCAGTGCTGGCGAGACGTCACTGCAGAGCGCGGTGTATGCGTCGTCTGGGCCTCGATGTCCCAGCTCGACGCTGGCGCATCCTCTGCGCTGCAACTCTGACCCCTGCCCCTCTCCCCCACAGCGCCCAAGAGCAAAAGCGCCAAGCCGCCATCGTGTCCGACGCCTCGTTCCGCGCCAACCCCTTTGCCGCACTGCGTGTCCACGCGCGCCAGAGCCTCGCTTTCGACGCTGGCAAGGCGGCGCGGTGAAGGTGTGTCCTGGCGTTTGCCGGGCTGCTGGCCTCGCTGCGAATGGGGCCCTCTTCGCCTCCTGGTGCGGACGTCGACCCGCGCTGCCACGATACTTACCGAGCGCAGTCCTCTGCACACAGCATCAAACGACCCAATGTGCAGTCAGCGAGTGAGGCGAGGCAATGTATTTCTAGTGCAAGAGATCGAGATCGAGAGAAGAGGCGTTTCGAGTGACGTGCATGTGCCCTGGCAAGGAAGTGCAAGCGAGAAGGAGCGAATGGTCGCGGCGAGAGAGGTCATCGTGGGTGTAGACAGCAGTGAAGGAGGTGAGATCAAGGTGGGGTAGAGGGGAAGGCAGTGCAGACTGGACGTCAGGGCATGCCCCGAACAGCTTGGCGGAGCCGATGCGGAGGTTCTGGCGCTGTGTAGTATCAACGTGCAGGGGCCGGCGGGTGCAGTGAGGATTGAGGCGAGAAAAGACTAGGAGCGCTTCTCGGTGTCGGCCACGTCGGCGACGGGATGTGGGTTGCGCGCCGAGGGCAGGCCCTGCTTCTCGCGCGCCACGTCGATGAGCAGACGCAGCTTCTCGAGCGTGATGAAGATGAGGATGGTCTGGTGTGTCGCGCAGGGTCAGCTTGCGCCCAGAGAACACGACGCGCTCGTCCCGTCATGGAGACGAGAGAGAGAGAGGCACACAACTCACATTCGGCGAGAGGCGCACCCATGCCGGCGTCCAGCCGCGGAAGAGGAAGCCGATGCCTTCTGTGCGCACCGCCTTTTGCAGCTTGGCAATCGTGCCGCCGCTCGCGCCGTTGCCCGACATGACGCGTGCCTTGATGACGCTGCGAAGCATGTCAGCGCGGCCAACAAGGTGCGATTCACCACGGCGAGCACTCACTCGGCAGGACTGCACACCGTCGTGGCAACCGTGCCAGCGAGGAAGCTGGCGCTAAAGTGCAGCCAGGTGCCCTCCTCGTAGAAGCCCGTGTGCAGCAGCGAGTGCTTGAAGAAGTCGTACGTCGCCAGCTGGCTGGCATTCATGAGCACGGCGCGCGCCACGTTGGGCGTGATGCCGCGGAAGAGCGCCGAGAAGCCCTCGTCGGAAACCATGCGGTACACGCCGTGCAGCGCATGCCGGTAGTTGAAGCGCTGTTGGGGGAGCGTGAGCAGCTGCAGAGCGCAGGCAGAAGACAAAAGGACGCACCTTCTCTGGTGCACGGTTCATATCCGAGGTCATGCGCACGAGGATGATGTCTGGCGGGCGCGCAGTGTGAGGCCTGCTTCTGCGCCAGGGCCATCCCCCAATGCCAGCTCCACTCTAGCATGACTCACCGGCAGGGTTGCCCGCGATGCCGCCCGCCGCGCCCGCGACGGAGGCGCACGCAGCCAGCTTCCACGCCGGCAGTGGCTTGGAGGGCGGGCCGTCGTCTTCTGTCCGGATCTGCGCCTTGAGCGAGTCGTACGCGCCGAACCTACGTATCAGTGGTCAGCCTCGAAGCACACGGCGCCGGCATGTGCACTATTCCTGCGGCCGCTCGCTGCACGCCACGCACCTGACCACGCTGTACGTCATCTGTCGCAGCAGACTTGCCGTCAGGCCCGCATAGAGGCCGCCCATGCCCTCGTTGCGCGCCGTGTCGGTGAGGGCGCCCCACATGCCCTGCTTCGTGCGGCTCGTCTGCATGCGGTTCTTGATGCAGTCGAGCGGGTGCGTCGCAAACGAGGCAAAGCAGGCGGCCACGCCGCCGAGGTAGAAGGGGTACTTGGGCGGCTTGGGCTTGCTTGCCGAGCCCGAGCGCGGCCGCGAGGAGCTGGCCGAGGGAGCGGCCGACATGGGCGGCGCGGTGTGGAGGGGGGGAAAAGAGAGAGGCCTTGCTTGGGCGCCAGTCTGAGCGCGCAACTGGGGGTGCGGAGAGAGGATCGGGCAGCCTGCAGACGTGCTTTCCTTTTGACTGGCGTGCCAAGCAAGGGTGGTGGATGGAGCGATGTGGGGTAGGCGGAGCGAGTCGGACGAGGAGAAGGAGGCCGATTGCCAATCGGCCGAAGCAGGGTGCCTGGCGCTGGTGCGGGCGCGGGACCCGCAACAGCCGCGGCGCGCCTGCCGCACGAGAGCTGGACCCAGCCTTTTCTTCCTCGGCCGGCGGGGCCGACGCCGCGCCGCGCGCTCAGGCACAGAGAGGCGCGCCTGCGTCATGGGGCATGCGCCGCGTCCAGCGCGAGCCGCTCCCTGCGCGCGCGGCCAAGAGCCGCTCGAGCGAGCAACTTTGAGCTGCAGCGGCGGCAGCGGGTGTAGCAACGGCAGCGCCCCCTGCTGCCAAGCTGTTGCAGGAGGATGCTCCAGAATACGGGGCAGCGGCGCCGACAAGGGCCGGCAGAGCCGCGCGACGGCGGCTGCGATGGCGGCAGCGTGCGGCGGCGCCCAACGAGCTCGCCATGCACGCCCGATGATGCGCTCATGGCGCCGCGCGTGTGCCGGCGTGCCGGCCGCCATGCAGCACAGCAGCCCGTGCCATGCGCTCCGCCGTCGCGGCAGCATCTGCACGCGTGAGGGAGGCTCAGCATGCAGAAGTGAATCGGGCTGGGTCTGGGTGCTGGGTGATGGCCTCGAAGGCGCGAGTCTAGTTGGAGACTCGTCTGGGATGGATGCGGGCGTAGGGCACGGCGCCGCGCGCGAGGGGCGGCGCCGCCGTCCCTTCTCCACAAGCGGCGCGGCGCGTGCGGCGCGGCGCCTTGGAGGCCCGCTGCCTTGGTGCAACGCGCGACAGGCCGCCGACTTGCAGCGCTCCTCCGCACCACCACTCCCTGCTCCCTCTTCCCCGTCTCACTGCCAGTGCACCCGCTGTCCGCTCCGTCCTCCCATTACCGGAGTAGCAGCAGCCGCACAGCCGAGGCGCCGCCTCGCGCCCGCCCGCCATGACCTCGTCCGGCACGTCGGCCGTCGACGCACTGCACCAGGCGTACGACCAGACTGCCTACTACCTCGGCCTCGGCGGCGCAGACCCCAACCAGCCCGCCGGCAGCGACGAGGGCCACGCAGCTCACCGCGACGGCGACTCCAAGCGGCCGTCGCACGAGAGCGAGCGCCCGCCGCAGGGGCCCGGCAACCACCCTAACGACAGCAGCCACCCGGCGTACGGCGAGGGTCAGCAGCAGGACAGCTCGGGCGCGCCCGACGAAGAGCCGCAGCAGAACCCGGACAAGCAGGACGAGGAGCAGGGCGAGTACACGCAGCAGGCCGCCGAGTCGTCGGCGCGCTACAGCGTCGACGCGTCGGGCGGCGGCAAAGGCAAGAAGGAGGAGAAGGCGCAGCAGTCGGAAGAGCAGGAGGAGCAGAAGCAGGCCAAGCCCGAAGACGTGCGCGATGCCATTGAGCGTGCGCTCGGCCCTACTGGGCCCGTGGCGTCGCGCAATGCGCAGGGCGCCGCGGCGGGCGATGCCTCGCCGCGCTACACGCGCCAGGAGGCGCACGAGGAGCACCCCGAACAGAGCAAGAAGCTCGAGGAGCACGTCGACCGCGGGCCCGTCTGGGCCAGTCGGCCCGACGACGAGCAGCGCGAGAAGATCCGCCGGATGAAGGAGGAGCGCGCTGAGCGCGCAAAGCACCACCACCTCTCCTTCCTCGGGCGCCACAAGGAGGAGCGCGAGGAGAAGCACGAGGAGAAGGAGAAGGCAAAGGGCGACAAGGAGGAGGAGGGCGGCGCCCCGTCGCAGCAGAAGAAGCCGCTGAGCGCCCTGCTGCCCATCCGCCGTCGCTTCAGCGGCAGCCAACCGTCGACGCCGGCGCCTGCCGGGCCCTCGTCGCAGCCGCAGACGCCGACGTCGGCCGGCGGCGCCAAGGCAGCCAGCCGCCCGGCGCTCAAATCGCCGAGCTCGCAGTGGAGCACCAATGACCGCGCCATGCGCGGTGCCTGGGGCGGCAACCAGCAGCCGATGACCGCAGAGCCTGAAGAGGACGAAGAGGCGGCCTCGCCGCGCGGCCGCAAGTCGGGCGCCTCGCAGGACACGCCGGAGCGGCCGCGCAGCACGAGCAAGAAGCACAGCGACTCGCCAGTGGCGTCGCCGCGCCTCGGCAGCAGCAGCCGCCAGAACACGGGCGGCTCGGCAGCCGCGCGGCGCTCCGGCTCGGGCGAGGCGAGCGACGGCGTTAACTCCAAGATGACGCGCATCAGCAAGCTCATGCTGGGCAAGACGGACGACGTGGGCGATGCGTCGACGGGCGAGGCAGCTGGGCAGGCTGCCGGCGGCGGCGACGAGGAGAAGACGCCGTCAAGCCCGCCCGTCGGCGTCGCAAAGTGGGGCGTGCTGAAGCAGAAGATCAACAAGGGCGAGCTGACGCGCGGCAAGAACCTGCGCAGCGGCGCGACGGACAAGCAGCGCGCCGCTGGGCCGATGAGCGTCGTGACAGAGCTGCAGAGCGGGTGAGTAGCAGCGTGAGGTGCGCATGCGCGTCGGTCTGCTGACACGCCTCGCAGCATTCTGCCCGTCTTCATGCTGAAGATGTCGATTGAGCGCGACGAGCAGAAGCACCGGCGTATCCCGGTGCTGCTGAACCATCTCAAGCTGCGCATCACCGACAGCGTCAACCCGCTCAACAACACGCACGCCGTGTTCCGCATCGAGCTCGAGTACGGCGACGGCCTGGTGCGCTGGGTGTGCTACCGCGAGCTGCGCGACTTTATCAACCTGCACGCGCACTACCGCGCCGCCGCGCTGCGTGGCTACCTCGGACGCCCCGTGGGCCAGGCCGAGGGCGACGTCGGCCTGCCGAGCTTCCCCAAGACCAGTCTGCCGTACCTCAACCAGCTGCAGCGCCAGGGCCGCGGCAAGGACGGCGGCGATGCGCGCGCCAGCTTTGCAAAGGCGCAGCGCGACGCGCTCGAGGACTACGTCATTGAGCTCATCCGCCGCACAATGTTCCGCCCCGAGGCGAACCGCATCTGTAAGGTGCGTCTCTGGAGCGCCTGTCGCGTGCGTCCATGCTAACACTCTCGGCTCCAGTTCTTTGAGCTCAGTGCCCTGTCCATCTCGCTGGCGAGCCGCGGCGGCTACCAGGGCAAGCAGGGCTACCTGCGCATCATGTCCAAGTCGTCGCGCAAGGACAACCAGAAGGGCATCCTCACGCCCGTCTCGTGGGCCAAGTCGCACGAGCCCAAGTGGTTCATCGTGCGCGAGTCGTACATCGTCGTCGTCGACGAGCCGGACGAGCTGCAGGTGTACGACGTGTTCCTCATCGACGGCGACTTTGCCATTGAGCGACCCAAGCGCTTCTACAAGCAGACGATTCACCTTGCTTCGGAGCTCGCCAGCGACGACAAGGACAAGGACAAGAACGGCGAGAAGAAGGACAGCGGCACGAACCCGGAGCACGCCGCTCTGCTCACCGACGGCCAGTACGGCGGCGAGACGGGCGCCGACGACGACTCGCCCGGCTCGAAGAGCGTCAGCAGCCACACGTTCTACATTCGCAACGCGCAGCAGCGCCTGCGCCTCGTGGCCAAGACGGAGCGCCTGATGCGCCAATTCATCGGCAGCCTCGAGCGCGTGGCGGCGCGCAACATCTTCGTGAGTAGCCTGTGCGGCGCGGCGTTGGCCTCCGCTGATGACACGTCGCTACAGTCCGGCTCGAACCGCTTCGGCAGCTTCGCGCCGATCCGTCTCAACTGCAGCGCGCAGTGGCTCATCGACGGCCGCGACTACTTCTGGAACCTGTCCAAGGCGCTGCTCATGGCCAAGGACCGCATCTTCATCCACGACTGGTGCGTCATGTGCCGCTTCTGCCCAGGCTGACTGAGCATGACTAACTTGTGCGTACAGGTGGCTCTCGCCCGAGGTGTACCTGCGCCGCCCCGGCACGCCCAAGTACCGCCTCGACAACATCCTGAAGAAGAAGGCCAGCGAGGGCGTCAAGATCTTCGTCATCGTGCGTAGCCCTGCCGCGTCCTGCCGCCTCGCAAGCTCACGTCTTCTGTCCCTCAGGTGTACAACGAAGTGTCGAACAACTTCACGCCCACCGACTCGAACTACACGAAGCAGCGCCTCATCGGCCTGCACCCCAACATCTTCGTGCAGCGCTCGCCGAGCCACTTCCAGACGGGCACGTTCTACTGGGCGCACCACGAGAAGCTCTGCGTGATCGAGTGCGTGCTGGAGCGCGCGTGTAAAAGCTCGTCCACTGACGTGCGCCTGACCACAGCGAGACCATCGCCTTTATGGGCGGCCTCGACCTCTGCTTCGGCCGGTGCGTCGCACGGTTCTCTCCAAGCGACCTTCTGCTGACCCGCGCTGTGCAGATGGGACACGCCGGCGCACGTGCTCACGGACGACTCGCAGTACGACCCCGTCGAAGGCAACCTGTCGAGCGCGAACCTCAAGGACGACCCCGCGCTCCTGGGCCCCGGACGCGACGGCTCCGAGGCGCACATCTGGCCGGGCCAGGACTATGCCAACGAGCGTGTCATGGAGTGGCACGACCTGACGAAGCCGGCCAACGACCTCATCGACCGGCAGCACCACCCGCGCATGCCGTGGCACGATGTCGGCGTGCAGCTCGTCGGCCAGCCGGCGCGCGACCTGTGCCGGCACTTCATCCAGCGCTGGAACTACCTGCTGCGCATCAAGAACCACAAGCGCCTCATGCCGTTCCTCATCCCGCCGCCGGACTTCCAGCCGTCGGACCTGACCAAGTACCAGCTGACGGGCACGTGCGAGGCGCAGATCTGCCGCTCAGCCGGGCCGTGGAGCATGGGCACGGCGACGACCGTCGAGCACTCGATCCAGAATGCGTACCTCAAGGCGATCCAGATGAGCGAGCACTTCGTCTACATCGAGAACCAGTTCTTCGTCACCTCGACGGTCGTGCGCGGCACAGAGATCACGAACCAGATCGGCGAGGCGCTCGTCTCGCGCATCATCCGCGCGCACCGCGAGGGGACCAAGTGGCGCGCCGTCATCATTATCCCGCTCATCCCCGGCTTTCCGATGCCGATCGACCACCCCGACGCCGGCTCGGTGCGCCTCATCGTCGAGTGCCAGAACCGCAGCATCTGCCGCGGCGAGCACAGCATCTTTGGCAAGCTCAAGCGCCAGGGCATCAACCCCGACGACTACATCAGCTTCTTCTCGCTGCGTCAGTGGGGCAAGCTGCGTGGCGGCAAGCTCTCGACGGAGATTGGCTACATCCACGCCAAGTGGTGAGTGGCGCATTGAGATCTGCTGAACGCCGTGCGTGGCTGACTGACTTCTTTGCAGCATGGTCGTCGACGACCGCCTCGCGATCATCGGCTCGGCCAACATCAACGAGCGCTCGCAGCGCGGCGACCGCGACTCGGAGCTCGCCGTCGTCATCCGCGACACGGACATGATCGACAGCACGATGGCGGGCAAGCCATTCAAGGTCGGCCGCTTCGCGCACACGATGCGCGTGCGCCTCATGCGCGAGCATCTCGGCGTGGACGTCGATGACATCGAGGCACAGGAGGCCGCAAACGTCAACCGCCCGCCGGCCTCGCGCGACGGCTCGCAGGACGAAGAGGACGACCAGTGGGACCCGGACCACGAGCAGCGCCGCGACGGCGACCCGGACGCTGGGCAGACCCGCGTTCAGGCGCGCACAACCGCCGCGACGCAGTTTGGCCGCACTGTTGGACAGGCCGTCTCGGGCATGGCCAACAACCTCAGCAATGAGATCCGCAACGAGGCGTCGGAGAACAACCCCCTCGCCCGCGGCGCTGCCAAGGCGCTCGACAGCGACGACCAGCCAAAGGGCGGCGACGAGGAGGGCGCGACCGGCTCGACGCAGGACTACGTGCAGGACGGCGACGAGCGCGCAAAGCGCATCGCCGAGAACCCGGAGAATCCGGGCTCGGCGTCGAACCGCCCCGTCGTGCCGACGCTCGAGGAGCGCTTCGTGGCCGAGCAGCGCCAGAACGGCGGCTCGAGCACGCCGCGCAACAACAACCGCAGCCGCGGCGGCTCGGTGTCCGAGACGGCGGCGCAGCGCCGCGCCGCCAACGGCAGCTCGCACGACCTGAAGCACAAGCAGTCGCGCGGCGGCGCCGGCGGCAACCCCTGGGCGCTTCCAGCCGAAACGCCGGAGGTCGACAAGGACAACTTCACCGACCCCGTCTGCGACGAGTTCTTCCGCGACGTCTGGCTCGCCTCGGCCGTGCACAACACAGACATCTTCCGCCGCGTCTTCAAGGCGACGCCCGACGACAACGTGCTCACGTGGTCGGAGTTTAAGGCCTGGACGGCGTGGTACGACCGTCTGCAGCGCTCCTTCCGCTCCGAAACGACGAAGCCGCCGCCGGAGCAGCAGGGTCCGCCGCCGGGCGAGGACGGCGCGTCGCTGTCGACGTCGCAGAGCCGCGCCGCCGACGAGAAGGGCACCGGCAAGTCGAGCAGCGCCAAGGTGCAGGAGGCGCCCTCGACGCTGCCGCGCGCGACGCCCAAGATGCCCAACGAGGGCTTCTCGCCGCAGGAGCTCGACCAGATGGAGGCGCTGCTCGGCGAGCTGCAGGGCACGCTCGTCATGCACTCGACGCGCTTCCTCGAGGCCGAGGGTGAGTGCCGCTGTGCTGCAGATTTGCGCAGCCAGTCGCTGACCTCTTCTCAGATCTCTCGGACAACATGCTCTTCTCGCTCGACCGCGTCGGCCCGCTGCAGGTGTACAACTGAGCGCGACGTCACGACGACGCGCGCCTCTCCGTACCCTGCCTCCTCACCTCGGACACATCTGCGATACCTCCACGCTCCTTCCACACACACACCCTAGACTACACAGAGTCATGCCTCACATCATCGCCTCCTTTCTCGCCCCAATGCATCCTTCACAGCGTCGCATCCACACGCATCGGCGCTGAGCCGTGTGAGGGTCCGTGTGGGGCGGCATCCTGCCCCACTGTTGGTATGTGAATTGCGCTGCGCCCGTCTCGCTACGTCTAGGTGCTAGCTAGTCCCGCTGCGGCATCCAGCGGTCGCCCGGCGGCACGCCATTGCGGGGCGTGTGCGGGTGCGGGTATGGCGGAGGCACTCCGACGGCCTGCTGCTGCATCTGCTGCATGTGCTGCTGCGCCAGCTGGGCATCCGGCGTGAGGGCCAGCTCTTGGCTGGGGTCAGGCGCAGCGCCGCCGCCGTGGCTGTGAGAGTGGTGGCTGCCACCTGCGTGCTGCTGGTGGTGTCGATGCGCCTGCTGCAGCAGCTGCGCCTGATGCTGCTGTTGCTGCTGCGTCTGCGACGACGGGTAGTGCGGCTGCTGCAGCGGCAGCGGCGTGCCCATGACGCCAGCGCCAAGATGTGTCGTCGAGTTGTCCAGGTTCCACACCTCGGGCCAGCTCGTGGCCGAGGCCGAGTGGAAGGCCGCCTGCGGCACGCCGCTCTGCCAGTGCCAGCGAGTGTTGAGCCCTGAACGCATGTTGAGGCCGGCGCGCATGAAGCGCAGCGCGTCACTCACCGAAAGTGCACTCGCTGAAGCGGACGGCCCGGACATGTGCGAGGCGTGCGGCCCGGATGGAAGCGCATTGTAGCCCGCCATCGGGCTCACCGACGCCAGTTCTTGACGAAAGTCAGAAGACGGCCCCTCCGCTGGACTTCGCGCCTGCGCCGTGCTCGCGCCCGAGGCGAACGGCCAGGCCGTGAGCGTGGCGGCCGCCTTGTCCAGCGCATCCGCCGTGGCGGACCAAATGCTGCCGCGCTCGATGCTGTCGTGTGCACTGCCGTGCTCGTTACGGCGCACGAAGCCGTCACAGGCACGCACATGGCGTGCGGCAGTCTGCAGCACGGAGGCCTGCTCAGTGGGGTCGTTCTCGTGGGTCGGTGCCTCCGGCTTGCGCATCCGTTGCGACACGGCGAAGCGCGCGGCGTAATGGAGGAAGGAGCAGGTGCTCAGCACCGGCAGAGCCACCACGGCCGAAGGTGCGAAGTGAAGCCAGCCCTCGAGCGAGGCATGGACGAGCGAGTTGAAGCGCGAGACACCGCTCCACACCGCCTGCGCCTGCATGTCCCGCACTTCATCCGACTGGAAATCGACCTCTGCGTAGTTCTTGAGCGCCAGCCTGTCTTGAGCGTATGCGGAGCTACCGCTCGGAGCATAGCCTTGAGTCTGGGCAGCGTATGCCGAGATGCTTCCGAGCAAGAGCAGGCGGCTCATCTCCACTTCGAGCTGCACGGAGTGCCATGCCACACTCAGTGGGCCTTTGGCAGCGTCGATCGGACCTGCCGCACCGCAGCGTCAGCGCAACTCTGTGGGAGCAGGCTCGTGACCGGCAGACTCACCGAGCCGTTTCAGCGTCGCATTGCGCACGTCTGTCAGCGCAAATGAACAGCGGGACAACGTCGGCTGGAACATCGCCAAATTGAGTCCGCTGACGAAGGGCTCTCTTTCGAAGATCTGCTCGCAGCGTCGCTGGCAAGCCTTGAGATGCTGCAGCTGCTGGAGGCGCAGCAACAAGAGGCCTTCGCCTGCTCGTCGAAGCAGCGGCACGTCCTCGTACGCCAACGTGCAAGACGGCGGCAGTGGTCCGACGGAACGAGCTGCAATGTCGCCGAGGTGACGCACCGCGCTATCGAACTCACTGCCAAGCTCAACGTTTGCCGACAGCGTCTCTCTCCATGAAACGAGAGTACACCAGAGCAAGGCACGTGGATCTGTCCGGCTATGCGTCGCAGGTGCAGATGCGGTGGTCCGATCGACCTCGTCTGGCAGTCCAAGCTTGCGCGCCAGGCGCCCTGCCAGCTCTGCCAGGCTCGTGCCTTGAAACGCATGCGCGTCGCGTGACGGTCCTCGCGGCAGTGACGGAAGCAATGCGAGAGGCATGTGCACCGAGAGAAGGTCGAGCGCTTGCACGGCCTCGATGCTGGCGTCGGCATCGGAGTAGAGCAGAGCAGCGTCGCGGCGGATGAGAGCGTGCAGGCTTGCGACAAGCTGCAGGGCGCCGTGTGGCTGCGGCGCCAGCTCCGGCAGGGCCAGCGCATACAGCGAGGTCAGCAGCAGTGAGGTGCCAACGCTGGCCGACTGCGCATGCTGCTGACGCAGCGTGCGCAGTGACGGCAGGTGTGGATGCCACAGAATGAATGCGTGCGCTCTGCTCAAAGCGTCAGTGGTGCGCCCAGCCATGTCCGGCACCTGTCGCAGGCGTGCATCGCTCGTACAAACTCACATGGTCTCGAGGCGCGCGCTCAGCTCGGTGCTGACGAGCGACAGCACATTCGCACCCGATGCCGGCGGTCCAGTATCTCGGAACGGACTGACCGCGCAGGCGCTCTCGTGGGCAAGAAAGCGCGAGAGGGCCTCCAACGGAGTGTCCGGCTTGGAGGTGCAGCCGGCAGCTGCAGGGCTGCTCGCTGCCTGCATTGCGATGCTAGGTACCGACGGCGGCGGCTCATGCGCCGGCGGCATGGGCAGCCCAGCTGGATGGTATGGCGCACTCTCCGTCATGCCGTCCAGAAAGGCATTCAGGTCGAGCTCGGCGCCCGGCTGAGGTCGCGACGATGCTAAAGCGGCAGCATGCCCCGGAGCCGATACGCTGGCCTGCTGGTAGCGATCCTCGGCGCCCTCGTCGACGGAGACAGGGTAGCGTGAGGATGACGCGGAGGTCGACGAGCGGTAGCGCTGCTGGTGTTGCAATCCGCTGGCGCCGCCTGCAACCTGGCGCACGTCTGGCTTGACAGGATGCGGGCCCATGTAGAAGCGCAGCGAGGCAGGGTGCGGCCGGTGCTGCGGTGCGCCTTCGGAAGTGTCGGCGAAGCTCGGCTCGGCGAAGGCGAGGTCGAGCGACGACGGACCAGCTCGCGCCTGGGGCATGGCGGTCGTTCGCGGAGCCGACATGCCAAGAATCGTTGGATCGGGCTGCAGTGCAGCTGCCGTCGGGAGCGCCGCGCCAGCAGCCGTCGGAGCCTCGCTGGTGCTCGAGGCGCCTCGTTTGCGCTTGCCGCGGCCCTCGGGGTCCCAGACGATGCAGCCAAAGCCATGCTCGGCGCATCGGGCGCAGCGCAGGTGGATCGGGAGCTCCTCGAGCGACGACGGCACGCGCAGCGCCTCCTCGGGCAGCTTGCACTTGGCCTTGCGCTGCCGGCACTGCAGACAGGTGCCTGCAAGTAGAGTCTGGGTCAGCGCCGTGTCTGGAGAAGGAATCCTAGGCGCTTACGCGAAGCGTATGTGCCGCGTGGCCGACGCGTGCCGGCGTTGACGCGCGAGGCAGGACTGGCTGAAGGGGAGGCGAGCAAGCCCTTGTGCGAGGTCGAGAGCGGCGCAGAGAGTGGTCCACTGGCAAGAAGTGAGGAGGGACCAGCTTCCGCCGAGCCAGCCAAGGGTGCCGTGGACGCATGCGTCGGCCGGCGCTCGCCAGCTGACGATGTTCGGCGCGGATTAGGGTGCTGAGCGAGGAGCGGCACGCCGATGAGCGCCGCGGTGCGCGAGGCGTCGGGCCGTGAGGTTGATGCCGACGAGGCGCTCGAGCTAGCACTTGTGCCTCGGGTGCGGCCATGTGCCGTCCCTGCGCTGGGCGGGACAGGCTCCATGGCCGGCGCAGCGGGCCGGCGCCTCGCCTCGGCCGGAGCGTGTGGACGCGATGCGGAGCAGGAGCAGCAAGCAGCAGCGGTGTGTGAGGTGCGACGACGGAAAGAAGAAGAGGGCCGTTGGTTGTGCGCAGGGCGGAATGTACAAGGTATGGGGTATGCGCCGGCGGGCAGGCAGAGAGGTGTGTGTGTGCGTGTGAGAGGCAGGAAGGAAGCCCGGCGAGGGCCTGGCGGGAGCGTCCCAGGTGTCCGTTGCGGCGGCGTCAGCTGGAAGTGCCGCGGCAGCAGGGCAGGCGGAGTGGGCGCGCGGCGCGGCGCTGGCTGGCGTGGGCTGCAGCGTCTGTCAGTCTGAGTCGAGTGTGCTGGGACGGGCGGCGCGGTGCGTGCGACCCGAGAGAGCGGCAGCGCGCAGCTCAGGCAGCAGCGCCAGCGACGGCAGCGGCCGGGCACGCGGGCGTGCGCTCTGCGGTGCGGCCCGCTCGGCGACGGGCGACGGGATGGGAGCGGAAAAGGGAACGGCGCAGCGTGCGTACGGCCGGCGCCGCGCGGGGGGCGTCGCCGCGTCCGCCTCGCGCCGCGTCGCGCTCGCGCGCAAGAGGGCGGAATCCATGCACCGCTCGCCGCTGACGCTGCTCCGGCTGCTGCTCCGCCAGAGGCACGCCGGACACGCGGCGCCCGTGGCGCTCGCTGAGGCTGCAGCGCCGTGCAGCTGCTCGCCGCTCTCAGACACACCTGGTGCTGACGCTGACGCTGGCCACGCACCTCTTACTCCGGACTCTCTGTCGTCGCTCGGTGCCGGCGCGGCGCAGCGTGTGAGGTACACTCGCCCTCGGCTGCTGGCGGGCGTCGCTGCGCGGCAGCCTTCGCCTTTCCGCCGTGCGCAGCCACGCGCAGGCGCCACGAGCGCGCCAGGGGCAGCGGGAGCCTCAGGAGCAGGAGCAGCAGCAGCGGCAGGGCAGATAGAGAGAGCAGCAGGCGTCATGCGGCGCCGAAGCAGCTGGCGTCTTGGCCGAGATGCATGAGAGCTGCTCCAGCGCCCCCCGCTCGCTCCTGATCCCGCGGCCAGAGAGAGTCGAGTGGGTGAGCACTCTCGGGGCAAGGCACCTCCGGGCCGCTGCCCTGGGGTGGTCAAAATAGCTGCGCGCCCTCCTGTGCTCTGGCGGCCGTGAGTGCCCTCGCAGGGAGAGGAGTGCCGAGAACGGCAGCAGCACTCCAGCGAGGACAAGTCTCGACCGCCTGAGCACTTGAGCTGCTGCTGCGCTGCCTCGCCGCCGCGGTGCTCCACCGCTTCGGCACAGGAGCACATGGCACCACGCTTGCACGCTGCTCGGCGTCCGGGTGCAGCCTGCGCTGCTGCGCAATCAATAGCGCCCAGCTCCCGGAGCAGGGGCTGCGCGCTGTGCGGCTGCGGCTTGCTGCCCTGCTGCTCCACTGGCGTCCACGGGAGCAGGAGCATGCGGCAGCGAGAGCACGGCGGCAGAGGTCACACGGCACTGCGCTGCAACGGCAGGCACTTGGCTCCCCGCGTGGCAGCAGGCGAGCCGCTGCTGCCGAGCATCGCTCTCCTCGCCGGCGCTAGGCCCCGGGTTGCTCGCAGCCCAGCGCGACGACAGCGTGTGGTGACGGCGCGCACTCGCCGGAGGCGGTGGGCGAGGGCCGCAGCGCAGCTTCGCGCGCAGCGACGAGACACCTCGTGCCGGAAGAACGGCAGCGGGCGCAGCTCGGCGCCGAGTGCGGGCCGCTGTGAATGCTCCTCTTTTGGTATTCCAGCATGTCTCTCGCCCGCGGCTCGCTCCTTTGTCTTCTGCGGCGCAAGGAGCTGCAGTGCTCGCGCAGGCCGGTGGGTCTTGCTCAGTCGCCGTGCAACAGCAGCGAGAGAGGGCGCTCACCCTCCAGCCGCAGCGTCAGCGGCTGCGACGCATCGCGCAGCCGGCTCCGGCGCTCGCACCGCACGTCGCTGCCGACGCCGGTGCCGCATCGCATCCGCGAGATGGCGGCGGCGGCGCTGCCTCTGCGCGCTGACGCTGGGTGCTGCGGCTGCCCTGACGGCACGACGCCTGGCGGAAATGAGAAAGCGGCGCAACCCGGGGCCCGTCCCCGGCGCCGCTGCACCTCGCGCATGTGCTCGGCAGCGCTGCCGTGGGTTGTGCCTGGAGGCTGCTCTCCTGCGCTGCTGCTCCTCCATCTGCCGTGGCCTGCGATGCTGCGCTACGTAGATCCGACGCAAGCGTCGCTGCGGCAAATGCGCAGCGGAGACGCTGGGTGCCGCTGAATGGGCAGCGCCAGCGCGGCAGCCCCTCTCGCAGCGCCCCCGCCTCGCGCTCCCACCGCATGCTGCGCGCGTCGAAGAGGCCGCCCTCGCGGCGCGCCCGATCTCGCCGCTGCTGCGAGCTGTCTATATCGGCCCTCATCGCGCCTGCAGCGAGACAGCAATTTAGATACGGGATGCCCCCTCGGCCAGGGCAGCGGGTGCTATTTGCCGCACGCGCGGCCGCGCTCCTCGGCGTGGCAGCGTGGGCCTCTGCGCTGGGCCAGGCGGGCCGCCGGCCGGCGCCGAAGGGAGCGTGCCAGACGCAAGAAGCAGCGAGCGAGCAGCTGATTTCCCGGCGACGCGAGGCGTGCCGCGGCGCGCGACGAGCGCGAGCGCGTCTCTCACGTCGGCATCACAGCACAGCGCTGCGTCTGCTCGGCACGGCTGCGGCACCTGTGCGGTGCCTTGCGCTTGCTGCTAATTCTGCACCTAGCTCGATCTCTCGTGGCGGTGTGTACATGCGGAGCATGTGACGCTGCAGCAGCGGCGCAGCATCCCAGGCCGGAGGGGGCGGCTGCTCGAGCGCAAGATGGAGCTGCCGTGAGTGCCGCGGCGTGCGCGCGCCATACTCCGCCTGCCCGCATCGCATGCCTGCCTGCGCGCTGTGCAGCGAAGCGCCTCTCCGCTCAATTTCGCGATGCTGCACCTCAGACCCGCCCGTCAGCAGCACAGCGTCCGTGCCGCCGCAAGGTCGGTGCTTGCGGCGGCTCTACGCGGCCTGGCGGCGATGGCGTTTCGCCGCCGAGCACGTCGCGCGCCCGTCGGGCCCGATGCGCTGCGCTAACTCGCCTCGCCGAGCGTGTGCGTCCGCCGTGAGCCTCCCCGTCATGCATGGAAGCGACACACGCGTGCAACATGCGATGTTGCAGCAGAGGTGCTGCATGCTGCACGCTGCGTGGATGGTGATGTCTGATGCTGAGGCTCCCTCCGGCGACTCGGCGACTCAGGCTGACAGAAGGAAGAGCAGAGGAATGGCCACGCGCGGGCTGACGCTGCTGCGGCACCCACGCCCATCAGATTTCACGTTTGAGCGTTGTGCTTTGCGCCGCGCCAGAAGAAAGCCGCAGAGTGGCTGCGTTCCCGACGGCGGCGAGGGGTGCTGTGCGGATGGTCCGCACGGCGGGGTGGCGGGCCAAGTTTGCATGCGCCGGGGCAGTTTGACCCACTCCCCGACACTTCTTGCGTCCTGCGGCAGATCTGCTTCCATCGTCCGCCGCGCCGCCGCCGGGAGCAGCACCCAGCCCCAGGCGCGAGTGCTCGCTGCTCTGGGGGTGACGGCACAGCGAGCCCTGCCACCTCGGCATTCATCTTTTTCAGGCGACGGCCATGCCGCGATGCAGGCCCTTCCCGCTCGCCCCTGCATGCCGCGCTGCGGCCCCGGCCAGCTGCCCTGCCGTCGGATGCAGGCGCCGGCTACGGGGCGCTGCTTTGTCCCACACCAAGAGACCCTGCTGCTGCGTGGCCAGACAGAGAGCTGCTCGCCAGGCTGCGGCCTGCAGAGCCTCGCGGCATCCTCACGGCATCATGAGCGCGCGTGCGGGAGCTGGGCGACGCCAAGAAGACGGGCGGCTCCGAGCGCCATGGCGTGCTCGCGCTGACGCCGCGGCTGGGCGGACGCTGGCTCGTCCACCATCGCACGCATGTCATGACGGCGTGCAGCGCACAGGCGCTGCGGCGCTTCTGCGCTGGCGGATGAACGTAGGACTTGCGAGCAAGCGACATCGGCTGCGGCTTTGCGGCTTGCCAGCGCGACGGCGTGGCGCAGCGATTGCCGCGATGCGGACCGGAATTAGCCCCCTTAGCCGGCTGCGAAGGCGGAATGAAGAGCATTCAGCTTCATGGGTCGCGGCGGCACACCGCCGCAGCAGCAAGCCTCCAACCCCAAAGCGCAACTCCCGGCTCACGCTCTGCCCGGAATGAGGAACACCAGTCCCATCCGCGCGCTGCCGCACCGTGCTCGTGACTATTCTCCGTGGCCGGCAAGTACCAGCAGCACCCTGCCGAGTGGGCCGCACCGCTGCACGCTGCGTCAGCTTCAGCGCGTTCGGGTCGCAGCCGGGAGCCGCTCGCTGAAGGCTCCGAGCTTGCGCAGCAGCAGCAGCAGGAAGGCTCCGAGCTCTGCACTCCGCAGCCGCAGCAAGCACACGCCGTCGGAGAAGGCTGCTGCAGCATGCACAGCCAGACGTTGCCGGCGGCTGTCGCTGTCTGCTGATGCTGCCGTCCTCCGCACTGCTCCACGATGACCAAGCTGCGGGATCGCAGAGTCGTCACCGTCGGTGCCCTGCATGCCGCGCAAAGAGGCCGCTAACTGAGCGAGAGACGGCGGAGTCGCGGACATGCGATGCTCGCCGCAATCCCGCGCCCACTGCGGCGCGCCACAATCTCGGGACGCTCGGACAGATTACGGAGCATTGCATGACGGGAGATGTGCCAGAGTGTGTGCATGTGAAGGCGCAAGAAAAAAGCCAGGGGGGATGGGACGGGTCTCGTCTAGGGCGCCCCGGCTGCCAAGCCCGGAGCACGGCCGGCGCGGATAAGGTCGAGGAAGTTGCTCTTGCTGAGCTCAGCGACTGGAAATGGCGGCTCGGGGTCAGCAAGGGTCCACGGACACACTGCATTGGCCTGCATCTGCATGCCCGTCGATGCGACTCACCAGCCTTGCCCTTGCCGCCAAGCTCGTTGCGGCCCTTTTCGCTGCTGCGCGCCGAGTCGGCCATCGCACCGGCGCCGCGGCCGTCCTCCTCGAGATCCGCCTCCGACGTGTTCTGCGCGGCCCGAATGGCATTGAATAGCTTGACCACTGCAGACGCCGCCTGTCAGCTGCCGAATGTCGGGAAGCATGCACGACGACTAACCTCCGCGCTGGGCCACCTTGCGCAGCCGCTTCTCCCGTCCCGTCGCTCCGCCCTCCTCCTCCCACTTGATGCCCGCCTGACCTGGTGGGCCTTCGCCCGGCGGACAGCCTGGCGCGCCCCAGCCAGCGATGACATCCTTGACGCGTGCGCGCTCCTCGCGCTCCTTGCGCGCCTCGGTCGCCAGGCGCGACGCCTTGGCCGAGAGCTTGGTGGCCTGCGCCGCCTTGCGCAGGTGCGGCGCCATGGACAGGATCGGGCCGCCGGGCGCGGGCTTGCTCGACGTAGCCACGGGCGCAGCCTCGGTGTCTGATTGCGCATCTGCATCTGCAAGGCTGCCTGACGGCGCCGGGCCACCGAGCAGGTCCTGAAGCGTCGCACCGAAGGACGTCGGCGAGACCGCACGACGCTTGCGCTCTGTCGCGAGAGGTGTCAGCCAGCTGCCAGCGAGCAACATGCTCCGGCTCAAAGCGTCTATGAGAGCCGAGATAGCCTGTCACTGCGCAGAGCCGAAGCCGTCGTAACGCATGCAGCGCACATTTCGCGGCCATGACTAGCATGATGAAGTTCTGCCGTCCCCCAGTAAGAGGAGCGCAGACGACTGGCATCGATCGCTACAGCCCGGTCACGCCCCCGCTCCGGAGCGACGCAGCGAAAGCCGCTGAGACATACACCTCCCTGCTTCTCGCACACACGGCAACCGCACTCACTCTGTGTCTTCTTGCTCTTCGTCGTCTTCTCAATCTCGCCGTCCGTGTCCACCTCGGACTCGCCCGCCTCCACGTCGCCTTCCTCGTCGCCACCCTCCGAGTCCTCCTCGTCGTCGTCGTCCGAGTCCGGCTCGTCTCTCCGCGGCGCTGTTGGCCGCTTGCGCTTCGCTGCGCCCGCCTGCTGCTGTGGCTGCTGCTTGGAGCCAGCCCGCTCGGCGCCCGTCGCGCGCGCTGCCGGCCCGCGCGCCGGCCCGCCGACGGGGTTCTGGTTGGCGCGCATGCTGAACTTGCCCTTTGGCCGGCCGGCGGAGCTCGAGCCTGAGGGGCCGCCGCGTGACTTGTATGCGGGTGCCATGATGTGTGAGATGGAGGTGTGGGGGTTGCGAGGGTGTGTGGAGCCCAGGCAGCGGCTGCTGCCTCGGGGCCGCCAGCCAAAAAAGCTGGGAGCGGCGCAATCGGCCGACAAGCGCCGAGCGCGGCGGCCCTCCGTCCGCGGCTGCCTGCGCGCCTGCCAGAGGATTTCCAGGCGCTTCGGCGCCGGCGCCGTGCGGTGTAAGCGCGCGCTTCCAGCTCGTCGGCGAGCAGCGCAGCTCTCGTGGCCGCACATCTTCCTGCCCACCACTCCTCTCCTCCATCGCTGGCAATGGTCCTGATACGTGCCGCCTCCACGCTGCTGCCGGGCGCAGGCGTCGGTGCCGTCGCCACGGCCAGTGCAGCAGCTGCGGCCGTGTCGTCTGCCGCTTCTTCTTCCTCCTCCTCCACCTCGCCGCCGAGCGCCAGCGCAGCACCGGCACAGGCGCAGGCCACCTCGCCGCGCCTCTTCCACGCTCGCGCTCGTCCACGTGCTCGCACCAGCCCGGCACTCTCCTACGCCGCCGCTGCTGCGTCGGCACCCCGGCCAGGCGCTGCCGCACGCGGCTTCCAGTCCAGTGCTGCGCGCGCAGCATCGGCAAAGGACCCTTATCAGACGTTGGGCGTGAAGAAGGACGCCTCGCCGCGGGACATCAAGAGTGCATACTACGACGTGAGTGCATACATGCGCTGCGCTGGCCTGCACAAGCGAGCGGGCGGCGTGGTAGCTGGTGCGCGAGCGGCGCGCCGCAGCGACTGGCGAGTCCTCGCTCGCATTGTGGCGCAGCGTAGCTCAGGTCGCACGCCGGCTCTGCCAGCCAGCTCATGCTGACCGCCTCGCCGCAGCTGGCCAAGAAGTACCATCCCGACACCAACAAGGAGAAGGGGTCAAAAGAGCGCTTCGTCGAGATTCAGGCCGCCTACGATGTGAGCACTGCGGCGCAGGACTGCTTGAGCTGCGCTGACATGTGCTGTACAGGTGCTGTCCGACTCCAAGAAGAAGGCCGCCTTCGACCAGTACGGCACGACCGACGGCTCGCCGGGCTTTGACCCATTCGGCGGTGCTGGCGGACCAGGCGGCTTCGGAGGATTCGGCGGCTTCGGCGGCGGCTTCGGTGGCTTTGGCGGCGGCGGCGCCAGCGCTGGCGGGCCATCAGCCTCTGACATCTTTGAGGGCCTGTTCGGCAGCGCCTTCGGCGGCGGAGGCGGCCGCGGCCGGGCGCAGACGCAGGGCTTCGCTGGCGAGACGCGCGGCGAGGACCTCGAGGTCAACGTCAGCATCTCCTTCGAAGAGGCGTGCCGCGGCGCTTCACGCTCGATCGTCACGAATCCAGTCGAGCGCTGCCAGCCATGCTCGGGCGGCGGTCTCAAGCCCGGCGCCCGCAAGAGCTCGTGCGCAGCCTGCGGTGGCACTGGAGCGCGCACTTTCGTCATCCAGGGCGGCTACCAGATGAACACGACGTGCCCGGCGTGCGGCGGCAGCGGCCTCAGCGTCAAGCAGGAGGACCAGTGCACGAGCTGCGAGGGTGTCGGCCGCGTGCGCGGGCGGCGCAACGTGCAGGTCAACATCCCCGCCGGCGTCGACGACGGCGCCAAGGTGCGCGTTGATGGCGCAGGCGACGTGCCATTGCAGGGCGCAGGCCGGCCAGGCGCACTCTACGTGCGCATCAACGTGCAGCCGTCAAAGACATGGCGGCGACAGGGCGCAAATCTGTACTTCCCGGCAGCGCTGCCCGTGCACACTGCCATCCTCGGCGGCCGCGTGCGCGTGCCCACGCTTGATGGCGACGTCGAGCTGCGTGTGCCGGCCGGCACGCAGGTCGGCGACGAGATGCTCCTGCGTGGCCGCGGCGTGCCGAACCTTGCCCGCCGTAGCGAGAAGGGCGACCTGCTGGTGCAGTTCGAGGTGCAGATCCCGCGGTGAGTGTCCGTGCTCAACCTTGCCTACGCTGGCCTGGCTCACGTGATGAAAATCTAGGTCACTCTCGCCTCGCCAGCGCGAGATCTTGCAGCTGTATGCCGATGACATCGAGGGCCGCGCGCCGCCACGACCGTCGCCGGCCGCCCCGTCGCCTCCGCCCTCGCCGCAAGCGTCTGGCTCTGCCTCTACCAGCACTTCAGGTAGGTATCGCGGTCCGGGTGGCAAGCCGATCAACCCCTCTGGCACGCGCAAGCCTTCTGCGCCTTCTCCTGCCGCTGCGGCACCGAGCAGTCCCGAGGCTGGCGCCTCCGCTGCTCCACAGGCCGACAGTCCGGGCCTGCTCGGACGCGCGTGGAAGTGGCTGTCGGGCCAATGATCTGCGGCTCTCTTCCATCGGACTAGCATGTAGCGGTACTGATGCATGCAATCGCCCTGTTGTGCCCACAGATGCTGCTGGTGATGCCGCATCTGCCGCTGCAGAGACAGAGGCGCCGAAGCCGGACGCTGCCGAGTCGTCAACTCCCGAGGCCGCCGCCAAGGAGGACCCGAGCAAGCCAGAGGACGGCGCAGCAGACGTCACCACGGAGAGCAAAGAGGCCAAGCCATGACGCAGCGCGCGTGCACCTAGACTGCAACGACATGTCGATGAACTTGCTGCGCCTAATCACTACTCATCACACATCGCACTGCGCGCGCGTGGGAGACGACATAGACATTGTGCAGCGAAGGGAGATATGCATGGGAGGGAAGCGCGGATCCTGCGAGGCGGCCTGCAACTGCTCTAGGTGCGGTTGAGGTACTTGATCGTCGCGACGTAGCCGGCGATGCCGATGACGGCCATGAAGGAGACAATGCTGGATGGGCACGCCGTCAGCAGGCAGCCTGCACCACGCCTCGCGCATCTCGACTCACCCGGCAAACCAGTAGAGGTTGTCCGTCACGTCCTGGCCCGGCACGTGCACGTTCATGCCCCACAGGCCGGTGATGACGTTCATCGGCACGATGACCGTGCCGAGCGCCGTGAGCTTGCTGAGCACGTCGTTGATCTGCGCGCGGCGGAGTCAGCACCAAGCGCAGCACTGGAGTGCGTGCTGCACGCACCTGGTTGTTCGCGTCCGTCATCTCGATGGAGATCTGCGCGAGGTCTGCAACACGCTGTCAGCACGGCGCCCGTGTCCGGGTCAACAACGGCTGCCTCACAGTTCGAGTGACTGCGCGAGAGAATCTTCTCGTAGTGGTTCAAGTTCTGCGTCATGGTGATGAGATGGTCCTGGATGTCGGAGAGGTAGAGGCCAATGTCGGACTTGGGCGCCACGCTCCAGTTCTCGTTGCAGCGCTTCGCCAGGCCCTTGACGACGTCGGCCTTGTTGCCCATGAGGCGCAGCAGACCCATGACCTTCTTGCGGCATGTGCCGATGCGGCGCAGCATGTCGCTCTGCTCGGCCTCCTTGAGGATGAGCACGAGCTCGTCGATCGAGTCGACCTCGTACTCGATCGACTGAATCAGCGGGCCAAACGCGTCGGTGATGTCGTCAATGAGCGCATACGAGATCCAGTCGGACGTCACGTTGATGTAGTCCTTGAGCTGCTTGATGCGCCGGCGCACGTTCTGCGGGTGCGGCGTGGCGCGGAAGTGGAACGACAGCGTGCCCTCGCGGAAGACGATGATGTACATGTTCAGCGGCTCGAGATAGGTCGGGCTGTACGGGTCCTGGTCGAAGGAGCGGAAGCAGACGAGGTAGTAGTTGCGGAAGAGCTCAATCTTCTCGCGCGTCTCCTCCATCAGAATGTCCTCGGTGGTCAGCGGGTGAATGCCAAAGACCTGCGCCAGGGAGTCAGCTTCAGACGACAGGGCAACGCGACGCCACAACTCACTCTGCTGAGCAGCTTCATCTCCTGGTCAGTGGGGCTCAGCACGTCGAGCCACCACGTGTTAGCCTCAGGGTCCTGGTCCATGCGGATGCCGCCGCCTGGGATGACGCGGCCAGCGTTGGCCGGGACAGACGAGTTGCGCGCCAGGTTGGCGCCTGACGCGCGCTGAAAGCCAGACTGGCCTGCGACAGACGGCGCCGGGCCGCCGAGCGGAGCACTGGCCAGCTCGGGCGTGTTGGCGCCCGTTGGCGGCGCAGTGTTGCCTTCCATGCGCCCGAGCTGCGCAGAGAGCGCACTGGCCTGCCGGTTCGCAGGCCGCGCGCCCGAGCCGCCGCTGCCTGCCTCCTCCGTCGCCGTCTCGCCTGGCGTGGGCGCGCGCGTCTGCTCGTTGCTTGGCGTCTCGGGCACAAGGCCCGAGAAGAGCTCCTCGAATGTCTGGCCCGGCGCCGGCAGCTCGGCGAGGTGCCGCGCGTGGATCGTCGAAGGCAGCGCATTGGAGTAGAAGGTGAAGCGATAGGGCTTCTCCGTTGTACTGCGCGCACCAAAGGCCGTCGTGTTGCGGCGCCGGTCGCGCGGGTGCACAAACGAGTCGCTGCGGCCCTGCGGCTGCGGCAGATGCTGCTTCGATGCCTCGTCGTACCGGCCGGCGTCGTACGACGGCGCAGAGCCGCCAGCAAGCAGTGGCGTCTTTGCGTCCGCTGCGGCCGAGTTGGCTCGCGCCCGGTCGGCATCGGCAGTGACGAGCAGGCCGTTGCCCATGATCGTCGGCCGTCCGCTGACCGGAATCGGCGGCGGCGACGTCGCGCTGGAGCCGCCTTCAAAGAGGGCCAGCTTGCGCTGGTATCTGCTGCTTCCGCCTCCAGCATCGGTGCCATCTGCGGGAGCGAAGCGGCGCGGGCGCCGCGAGTAGAACGTCGCATCGTCCGAGTCAGGACTGACGGCGTAGGCCGCAGCGCGCTCCGCGCCCTGAGCAGCCTCAGCTCCGCGCGGCGCAATCGGCAATGTCGCAGCGCTGCGCTGCCGCAGGCCGTTGGCAGCCCACGACGAGCTGGTGGCAGTGGCGCCGGCCTCTAGACGCGTGCGCTCCTCTGCGGCAAACGTCTCGAGCGCGCTCAGGTCAAACGTGAAGGGGTATCCGGGCGGGCAGCGCTCCTGGCCGGCGTGGTGGTGGTGCATGTCGTGGTCATGCTCGTCTCCGCCGAGCGCATTGCGCGGCGTGTGGTGCATGCCGCCTTCCAGGTGCTCGTGCGTCAGCTCGTCGCCGGGCGTCGTCATCGGGAAGCACACGTCGTCCTCCAGCATGCTGGGACGCCGGCTCATCGTGTGCGGCGTGCCGGGCACGGCAAGGTCGGCGTCGTCGCGCGCGCCCGAAGCTCGCGAGGCACGGCGCCGGGCAGCGGCGCGGTGAATGTCGTCAACGTGCGGGCCCTCATCCTCCGCAACCGCCTCCTCTCCCGGGCTCATGCCAGCGCGCAGCGCATGCGGGCTGCGCGTCGCTGCACCGCGCTGGTTGAGCGAGCGCCCGAATGCGGCGCCGCCGTTGGAGGCGGCGCTGTAGTTGCTGTGCAGGCGCGACGGGCTGGGCACGTACGACGAGGCGAGCTGGTTGGAGCGGTGGTCGATGAAGTGGTTGGCGCTGTCGAGGCTCGTGTTGCTGCCCTGGCGGTGGTGGTAGAAGTGCTGGTGCCGCAGCGCCGCGGGCGAGTTGCCGAGCGTAAAGGCGTGGCGCGGCGACGTCGAGGTGCCGCCCATGGTGGCGGCATTGCCGCTGCTGCCGGCGCGCGTCTCGTCAAAGTCCATCGCCGGGCCCGGCAGCATGTCCGGGTTGTCGGACGGGTGCCGCGCATGGTAGGGGATGGAGCGCGGCGACGTCGTGGGCATGGCGGAGCGCCCGACGTTGCTGTTGGCGCGCGCCCGCGACATGGCGCGCGCGGCGTCGAGGTCGTGCTCCATCTGCGAGCCACGCCGGGCGTCGTCGAGGAGGTCGTGCGCCATCTCGCCGGAGACGCGCGCCGCGCTGCCGCCGCCGCTGCGAGGCGAGGTGGAGAGGTGCGGCGGCGACACGGCGCGGCCCGAGGAGGACATGGCGGCGCGTGAGGTGAAGGCCCGGCGCTGCAGTGGCGGCGGCGGAGAGAGGCTCGAGCGGCGAGACGGCGACGGCGGTGCTGCGGGTGGAGCTGGACGTGAGGCAAGAGGCAGGCGCTGCCTATCGCGAGGGGTCTCTGCGCGCGTGCCGAGGCCGCGAGGCATCTGCCCTCGGCACGGCGGCGTGCGACTGCAGCCGTCCCGCGCTGCGCCTGCGCAGATCGCCGCCGCCGTCGGCCTGCTGCCGCACGGCTGCGTCACACGTGCAGCTGCGCGAATTCACCTTCGGGCTCGCTCCTCAAGTGCGATCGAGGGTCCGCACGACAAACGACATCAGGCCGCGGCGCTCGAGGGGCCCTCCAGGGGGGCCAGCTCCGCTCCTCCTCCTCGCTGGACAGGTCGTGTGACCTGCTCCGGCGGCCTCGCCTCGGCTACAGCTGCGTCGCTCGACTCCGCCCCGCACCGCTATATTGTGTTGCCAAGCTCGCACTTGGCCGCTGCACCGGAAGCCATCCGTCCCGCGAAGCCACAGCGCCACGTGGACGGCAGAGCGTCGCGGCCATGCGAGGAACCTGCTCTGGCCATGCTGGCCCAACCAAGTCGACGGGGGCTATCTCATGAATCATCGTAGCCGCATGTGTACTACGCGAACCCCGTCATGCCTGCGTTCGGAAGCGCTTTGGGCACTCCCTGGCATGGCGGATGCTGCGCTCCAGCGAGATCGGGCGCGACGCGCTCATGAGCCCCATCCGTACGGGGGTCGTCCGTCCTCACCACGCCCTTGTTTGAGCCGCGGCCGACCCTTTGGGCTCAAATTCAAGCCCCAGTCGAATCGAAACTACTCCCCACCAAGCTATCTCACTCCGGCTGCGCGGCGCCGGGTGGAAGCCGTCAGCGCGCAGAAAGTTGCAAGCTCGCCCGGCGTGGCGGCGGCACCGAGCTGGCAGCGCAGCTCGCAGTCGACTAAAGCAGCTGTCCGGCAGAAAGAGGACTAGCTCGTGCCCAAAATGAACGTACCTGAACGACTTCGGAGGGTAGCTCGTGAATGGTGAGAGCAGGCAAGCTCGCACCTCTTCTGCGGACCGCAAGGAAGCGCGCAGCTTAAAGCTGCAATGCAGCAAGGCATACTAATACACGGTGACAGGGTGACAGATGTGCGGGGTGGTATCAAAGGCTGGACAAAGACGGAGGAGCGAGACAGCAGGCGAAGCGTTCGAGGGCGCTCATGCCGCAGCAGCCTCCTCGTTGATCCACTTCAGCACTCTCCGTGCCCTGCCCTTGGCGTCGCCCTTGCCCGACGACACCTTGATGCGCACGCCCGACGCATTCACGCCCACGTGCACGCCTGCGACGCCGATGCGCACCAGCGCCGAGGGCGAGGGATACAGCGAGGAGTGCTCGGCCAGGTAGGCGGTGAGGAGCGGATGAATTGGCGCTGTGGGCGAGAGGAGATCAGCTTGGCGAGCTCGACGCGCGAGCATCGAGCACTCACCCTTGCCGGCGCCGCCACAGCTTTCCGCCGCGTCCGCCCAGCCCATCTGCAGGCTCATGTTGTCCAGACCCTTGGTGCCCATGTCCCATGCACACTCGATGCTGCCCTCGCCGGCGCCCATCGCATGCTTCCACAGATCCTCCAGCAGCACCTCGAGCCGCTTGCCCTTGCACGAGCGCGCCGCGCCCTGCGGCGACAGGTGCGTGTCGAGATGCTGTGCTGTAAAGGCGAGCAGCAACGGCAGCAGAGCAGGCGCCGTCGGCGACGTGCTCGATGTGCGCGCGGCGCGCGCCAGCAGCACAGTAGGAAGCATGAGCACAGCCGCCGACGCCGGTGCGGTCGCAGCTGATGCGCGTGCATTTGTCGGGTTCGGAGCGCGCATGACCACCTCGATGACCCACGCCTCGGGTCCGAGCGACGGCAGCGTCGCCACTCGCACCTGCGGCGGTGGTGCTGACACGCCAGGCAGCGTGTTGGACAGCGCCGCAAGCCGGGGCGTCATGAACTCGCGGCAGGCTAGCCGCATTGCTCGCAGCTGTTCGGGCGCGGCTGACGAGGACGGCGTCTCGGACGGCACGTCGGATGGAAAGTGCAGGTGCGAGTGCGCATGTAGGTGCAGCGTGCGGTCCAGCAGGAGCCCTGGTGGACGGAAGTGTGAGCGGCGCGAAGGCGCCGAGCCTGCTGCGGCCGGCGCGCTGTGACAGCTCTATCCTGTCCATCACACGCGCTCTCGCAGCCGCACAGCACTCGCACTCACGCTCTACAGTTGCCCAAGCTCCATCCTCGCCCTCGTCCTCAGCCACGTTGGCGAGGCGCGGCGAGGCACGTCCCGGCTCTGGGCGCGCCGGCTTGCCGCGCTGGGGCGGAGCTGGCGAGCCGGGCGACGACGACGAGCGCGCGCTCTGCGACGAGACGTGTGCGCCGGGCGCGGCGCGCTTGGCGGGCGACGCCGACGAGGAAGGGGTGCGCAGCGCTGGCATCTTGACGGGGGCTTGTGGAGGGCGGGAAGCAGGTGCAGCGTCGGCGTGCAGCGGCCGACATCAACACCTCGACGGCGGCGCTGCTCCCACGCACCTCGACGCGATGCTCCCAGGATCACGTGCTGGGCCGTCTCCTCTGCCTGTCCTTCGCTATCCGCCCTCCTGCGCCACCCGCTCTGCCGCTCTCGCTCTCCGTCCGCTGGCGCCGAGCAGCCGGAGCAGCACTCCTGAGTTGCAAATTAGCACTCGTCGCAGCGCAGGTGCTGACAGCGGGCGAGCCCTGCGTGCAGGGCCCACGCGGCCGCGCGCTCCCGCTCCCGATTAGTGTCGTGCAGAGCGTCGGAGAGCGCGGGTGCGGGCCTCTCGCCCTCGCACACCGACCGAGCTAGGCGGAATGCGGAGCCTGGATGGCTGGAGCACGAAGAACGATGAGCCGCCGGCCAGCTCGGCGCCAACACAAGCGTCCTCGGGGGTTCGCAGGGGAGCAGGGCCTGTCATGGCCGAGTATGCCGAGTGTCATCTCACCTCGCTTGCGCTGCGAGCTGGCCGCGGGTGTCTCCTCCGAGCGACGGCCAGCACACCGAAGCTCGCAGCGGAGGGAAACGTGCAGTGTGCGCCGAGGCAGGTGCAGTGCAGAGTGCAGCATGCATCCTGCGGCCGCCTTCGATGCGGATTAAGCTGCTGCAGCGTACAGCCGCAGCAGGGCCCGGCCCACGCTTTCTTTGCGGAGTGGTTGCTGCTGAGTGTGGTGCCTGCGCAACGAGGCTTGAGAGAGAGGCCCTTGCTGCGGCGAGCAGGGCGCTGAATGCTCCGCCTCGTCCCGCCGCACAAGCACGCAAGCCGCTGCGTAGACTGCCTTGTCCACTCGCAGGACAGCAGCAGGATGCGGGCACCCTCTCGGTGCGCTGCGATGCTGCTCGGGCTCACCAAGGCAGCGGGCGCCGGCGGCACGGCCGACGTTCATGCGTGAGCGGAGTCGCGCGTGGCGCTCGCTAGACGCGCTTGGCCGACCCCCTTGCTGAAGGAGCCACGGGAGCATCGCGCTCGGCCATGGGGCCGGACAAGGACGAGGACAAAGAGAGCGCAAGCATCGAGACAATGCCGATTGAGGGTGCCTCGCAGACAAGGGCCAAGGGCGGCGCGGAGCAACCAGGATCAGCGAGGAGCCGCCGGACCAAGCGAGAGCGCGCGGATGGGCGGTGCTCGACGCGCTGCCAGAGCGCAGAAGGCGTCTAGCGCGAGGCGTGAGTCCAGCCAAGGTCCAGAACCGGAGGCAAGGCCAACGAAAGGGCGAGGAGAGGAGCGCTGCGAGCGAGGTGCGAGGTCCCCCCCGCGAGGGCGCCATCGCGCTAGCGGCAGTGCCCAGCATGCGGGGCAACGAGGGCGAGGGAAGCATGCACGGCGGCATGGCCCGCGGGAAGAGACGGCGCGGGCGGAGGAGCGAGGAGCGTGGCCGCCGCAGGCACCACGAGGGCCGCGTGCAGTGTGCATCAAGACGGAAAAGAGCGCGCCAGCTGCGACGCTGCGCTGCAGAGGAGAGCTGCACCTGAGCAGCGCTCAGAGAGCGAGAGAGCTGCGACAGCGGCGGAGCGGATGGCGATGCTGCCTTCGCTGCCGTCTGAAACGCGGCTGCGCGGCGCGGCGTGCCAGTCCGGCCGCGCATTGCTGCCCTCTCGGCGGCACATCCGGCGCACGCCGGCCGCGGCGCTCTCGGCAGGGCCTCGCAGCAGCAGGCAGCACGCAGCCTCTCACGGCGGAGTGAGGCATGCGCTGGCTTGCTATGCTGCGAGCGGGCGCCCTGCAGCGCTTTTTGAGATCTGGAGCGGCAGCGACTGCGGCGTGCGGATCGCCAGGACGTGAGGGCCCAGCGGCAGAGAGGACGCTTGCCGCAGCATCCGCAGCCGGCGCAGATCTTTGGCGGCGCTGCGGCTGGCTCTGCTGCTGATGCTGCCTTGGTGCCCAGCTGGACGGGCGATAGGCAATCCCTTGGGCTCGGCGGCACCGCGCTCTGCTGGGCTGGGCGCTGGGCATTGGCGCCGCAGCCAAGCACTCCGCAGGCACCCCAGGAGCCTCGCTTCTGCGCCGGCGCTCCGCGGTGCGGCCAGCGCGAGCTGGCGAACCCGCGTTCGTGCTCAGCGCCAGGGCGGCTGGACGTTGTGCTGCCCCTCTGCCCAGGCCTTGGTATTCGACACCAGCATCAGATGGCAGCTGGGCCTCGCCTGCCTGCATGCTGGCTGCGGCACGCACGCCTATCTTCCTTGTGCGGTGCCGCAGAGCCGGCGGGGGGCGACGTTCGCTTGTACGCCCGGCGCCGTGCGTAGCGCGCATGGCAAGGCGAGCCCGAGGCACCGAGGGCCGGCGCTACGCATCACGAGGACAGAGAGCCGCTGTGCCTCGCTGACGCGTGATGAACGTCTGATGCTGGCGCCTCGGCCTCGCGCTGGCGCTGGGCTGCGCCGCTGTGAAATCACACCAGGGGCTCGTCGCCCGCCCTCTGCCGCTGGCTGGTTTCAGCTCGCCTCTTTCGTGATCCACAGCGCGCAGCGGCTCCTCCATCGAGAAGAGAGCCCCAGTCGCGGCCGAGCACGACGGGGCAGCAGAAGAAACGAAGCATCAAGCTCAGCAGAGCATCCTGCAAGCCTCGGTTTCGCAGGAGACGTCGAGCCCGCCGCCCGGCACCGGCAGCGGTCGGAGGGCGGTGTGCGCTTTTGCGTGCTGGCAGCGCGTGCAGCGGCAGGCGCGAGGCCCCTCTGCGCTCTGCAGCTGGCGCTCTGGCGCGCTGCGGCGGCGCAACCCGCTCGCGGCTCGCTCGCACTCAGCCAGCAGCCGCAGCGGCAGTGCAGCGGAAGCGCCGCTGCGGCACCTGCGCAGCAGTGTCGGTCTCGCGGCCGCAAGCGCGCCGAGCCGGCGCTGGCAGCGCTTATTGGGGCACGGCGGCAGTCTGCGTCCGGCGGCGCCCCTCTCTGCGCTGGCACTCGACTTCTCGGGCAGCACGCCGCCGAGCCGCCGACTCGCCCCCTCGCGCCCCCTTCTTTGCCGGGCGGCGCCGGCGCGGCGTGTGGTGCTGATCTGCCCGCGACAGCGCCGGCGCTGCGGTCAAGCTAGGCGAGCGCCTCGCGGGCACACGGCGTTTGCCGCCCGCCACGCCACGCTCGCCACATCCTCGCGCGGATGGGAGCCCGCCACGGCTGGCAATCAAAGCTGTGAAGGCCTTTGAGGGGAGCGAGGGATGTGCGTGCGGGCGGGCGAGTCGCGCCGTGCCGCACCTGCTCCTGTCGCGGGCGGCGCGGCGGCCGCGTGCATGCAAGCGCCTGCTGGCAGCTGCACCTGCCCTGCACGGCAGCTCTCTTCTGCGGCGGCACGAGGCCTGCGCCTGCAGCAGCTGCACCTGCCGCCGCGGTGCAGCAGCGCAGCAGAGCAGCACCCGCCCCGACGGCCGCCGGTGCTGCAGGGCAGGTGCAGAGCGCGACAGCACGCAGCACGCAGCAGCGCCGCAGCGTGCATCTCTCGCCTCTCTCTGCCGCCGCACGCGCACCGCACGCGCATCTCCTTCCCGCCTCGCGTTCCCCTCGCTCTGCTCTGCACCATCCCGCTCGCTCCAGCTGCAGCTCTGCGCTGGCCTCTCTCGCTCCCCACACCCACCTACACTCTCCATCCCGCAAGCTCACCCCGGCGCCCTCCGTCGGCTGCCGCAGCTGCTCGCTCCTCCTTGCCCTCGGCCCGTCGTCCTGCGTCGCTCGTCAAGGCTGCTGCGTCCTTGCATCGCCTCGACCTCGCCAGCTCCTCGGATCCGCCGGCACGCGTCGCTGCCGCCTCGCGACGCTCCCTCACCGCAGCAGCTGTGCTCTGCTCGACGTCGACTCGGCCTCCGACGCGCTCCTCTGAGCCGCTCGTCCGTCCCGGCCTCGCCGCTGCAAGCTCTGCTGCGTCGACGCGTCTCTCGCGCTCCCTCGCGTCTTCGACGGCAGCGCCGTAGAAGGCCCAGGTCAAGCTCGACGCTCGGCCGCACATAGAGATTCGCCTGCCTCTTTCCGTCCTGTCTCCCACCATGTACTCGCCCACTGGCTACTACGGCGCGCAGGCGCCGCAGCAGAACGGCTACAGCTCGTACGGCGTGCACGGCGCATACGGCAACGGCAACGGCAGCGCCCACCACAGCGGCAGCAGCACGCCGACGGGCAGCGTCGCCATGCACCCGCCGCCGCCGCCGCACCACCTCGGCGGCCAGCATGCGCAGCAGGCGCAGCACCACCAGCAGCAGCAGGCGCAGCAGCAGCACCACCAGCAGCCGCAACAGCAGCAGCAGCCGCAGCACGGCAGCCAGCACGGGCAGCAGAACTTCGGCGGGCCCGGACAGGCAAGCATGTTCTCGCCGTACGCGCAGAGCCCCATGGGCCACCCGCACCAGCCCAACTCGCCCGCCGCCGGCAGCCCGTACTTCGGCATGGGCCACGGCAGCGCGCCGTCTCCGCACGTGAGTTGCGCCGAGAGTGGAGGATGTTGGGGTGTGAGAGGCAATTAGGGTCTTCCCGCATAGCCGTCTTGGCGGCAGCTGTCTCGTATAGCGCCCTCGCTCGAGGCGAGAGGGGCGCGCCCGGCACCGCGGCCGCCGCGGACATTGCTCGCTCTGCACTCTGGCTGACGCGCCGCTCTTCTCCATCAAACGCTACAGCTCGCATCCCCCTCGTACACCTCTGCGCCGCAATACAGCACGCAGCTGCCGATGGCGGGTCGTCACCGCGTCACGACGACGCTCTGGGAGGATGAGGGCACGCTCTGCTTCCAGGTCGACGCGCGCGGCGTGTGCGTCGCACGGCGACACGGTGAGCAATGGTGCGGCGCTGCTTAGCTCCGTGCTCTGTGCTGACACGGCGCTGCCTCTCAGACAACAACATGATCAACGGCACGAAGCTGCTCAACGTCTGCGGCATGTCTCGCGGCAAGCGCGACGGCATCCTCAAGAACGAGAAGGAGCGCATCGTCGTCAAGGTCGGCGCCATGCACCTCAAGGGCGTGTGGTGCGTACCGCTGGCGTGGCTTTGTCTGCGCCCGATCTGACTCGCTCTACTCTACAGGATCACGTTCAGCCGCGGCAAGCAGCTCGCTGAGCAGAACGGCATCTCCGACGTGCTCTACCCGCTCTTCGAGCAGAACATCCAGTCGTTCCTCTACCACCCCGACAACTACCCGCGCACGGCGGCCGTGATGGCTGCGGCGCAGGAGCGCGTCAACCAGCGCCAGGGCGGCCGGCCGAGCGGCACGAGCAGCCCCGGCGGCAGCGGCCAGCACGCTGGCGGCGCACCGCCGCCTCTGATGCGCGCCAACACGACGCCGCAGCTGCGAGGCGACGACGAGGGCATGCCTGCGCCCGGCGGAGCCTCGTGGGGCCACCCGCCCGCGTCGACGAACCAGCACCACTCTGGTGGGTATGCGAACGCGTCTCCGACACAGGGACACAACGGCCAGGGCCCGCAGCACCCGCACCAGCAGCAGCAGCACTACCAGCAGGCGGGTGCGCCGGGAGGCGCCTCGCCCAACGGTGCCGGCGGCCACCCGCAGCGTCCGCCGGCCGTCGACCGCAGGCACAGCATGCCGCTGACACTGGCGAACATGCATTCGCACCCAGGCCACAGCGAGAACCCGTACGGTCCGCCGCAGCCGTCGCCGCACGGCATGCCGCCGGGCCCGCGCCGCACGCCCAGTGGTCTGAAGCGCAGCTACGACGAGCACGGCGAGTCCGAGGGCATTGCGCCGCCGGCGCCGGCGCCCGGCATGGGCAGCTACACGCCCAACGGCGGCGTGAGCATGTCGGCCAGCAACTCGGGCGGCAGCGGCAGCTACGACCAGGAGAGCCCGCGCGTCTACAAGCGCTCGCGCGACAGCAACGGCGGCGGCGAAGAGCACGGCCACCACCACCATGGCGACTACCACGGCGCGTCGGACCATGATGGCGGCCGCTCTCGCCCGCTTGGTGAGGCGCGTGTGCCCCGTCCCATCATGGCATGAAGCATAGTACTTACCGCGTTCGCACCACCCACAGGGCATCTGAGCCTCAGCTCCGGCTCCATGCGCATGCCGAGCGGCCAGCAGGGCTGGACGCCGCTGTCCACGCCCTCGCTCGGCCACTCGTCGGGCACGCTCTCGTCGATGAGCAGCGTCACCGACGACCCGCTCAGCGCCGAGGGCCAGCGCAGCAGCAGCGGCGGCGGCTCGGGCCTCAATGCGTACAGCCTCAACGCCATGAACAACAACGGCGCCATCGACAAAATCCCGCCTCCAGCGCCCTACGGCGCTCGTGCGGATCTCTAAATCCCACTCACTCACTCAAGCCGCTCTCGCGATCGCTCGCACACAGCAACTCAATCTCAATCAACGACGTTCGCCTTCTCTTCTTTCTCTCCACTCTGCGAAACAAAGCCTCGCAGCAGCCTTTCTCTGCCTCTGAACCAAGTTTTTCCCCTTGATGGGCGCGTGCGTCATCGACCGCATACCCTCTCGCCTAGAGCAGGTGGATCTGCGTGCTCGTGCTTCGCCAGATCGACCTCTTCTCGCCTCGCCGATCCTGCACGCGACTCGCTCCCGCCTGCGATGTAGCTGGCTCCTCCAACCGTCACTTTCCCCCGCGCCTGCGTCTTTTCCCTTCTCTCTCTCCTTCCCTTCTTCACCCTGACCCCTCACACGCCACATCCACCCTTCACCCTCTCTCCCTTCACGTCGCCACAGCTACCACGGCTCGTCGCTTGCCCTGCTTTCCGACTCTTTGGCCCTGAGACCAGGACTGTCCGCAACGCCCATCTTCCCTCTCTCCTCTCTCTCTCTTTCAGCAAGCCCACGAAGAAGACCAGCCTCTCGCGCGCGTCCCGCAAGTTACTCTTTCCTCCACATGCCCTCATGTGCCGTGCCCTCACCGTCGAAAGCTCTTCTTTCGCAATGCGCGCTGCGTGTGAGGATGTGTGAGGCTGCTCAGGTGGTGTGATTGCGAGGAAGACAGGTGACGCTGCAGAGGCGGCCGGCGCGAGGCGCTGACCGCCGGACCAAGGAGGCGTGTGACAGAGGTATGCACGGGCGGAGGAGAGAAGAGAGAATGATGACGCAGTGCGCCGAGCGGGATGCGGCCACTTCTGCGCGCGCGGCTCACTGCGGCATGTACACGTCGACGTCGTCGAGCAGCAAGTCGCCCGGCTGCTGTTGCTGCTGCTGCTGCTGTTGCGCATCGTGCTGTGCGGCATGCTCGGGCTGCTCGAGCTCAGCATACTGCGGATGCTGCGTCTTGTCGTCGGCATCGGCGTGCACTTGCTGCGCATCGCTATCTTGCTGTGCGTGCATGTCGCCCATGCCAGGCTCGTGGTACTGCTCGAGCTGCTGCTGCTCGTCGTAGTGCTCTGCGTCGGCGGCGTGCAGCGCATGAGAGGCGAGCGCCTCGAGATGTTCAGGTTGCAGCGCAGCCTCGTCGCCCAAATGTTGGTGGTGGTGGTCTTCCAGCAGCTGCTCAGGATGCTGATGCGCGTCGTCGGCGTGCTGCTCGGCTGCCGTGGCGAAGTAGGCGGCGGCGTCTTGCTGCTGCGCCTGCGCCGCTTGTTCCTCCTCAGTCAGCGGCTGCTGCTGCATGCCGTCGTCGACGTGGCCGCCATCCTGCTGCGACAGCTCTTGCGGAGGCGCCAGCATGCTCTGATCGCCGTCGAGCTGCTCAGTCGGATGCTGCTCCTGCTGCTCCTCGTGCTGGTGCAGCTCGTGTTGGTGATGTAGATGCTCGTCGTCGGCCATCGACTGATCGGCTTCCATAGCGCCCTGCTCTTCTCCTTGCTGCGGCTCCGGCTCAGGTGCGACCGGTGGGTCCGGCAGCGTGCCGCCGCAACGCTCCACCTCGGCGCGCAGCAGGTCGTTCTCCTGACGCAGCAGCTGGATGTCGTCGCGCATCGCGTGCATGAACTCGATCGCTGCGAGCCAGGTACGATGAGCAAACCAAACTATTACGGCTGGCACTGCGGAGCTCACTTTTTGACAAGATCTCCCACTTGCTCGTTTTCGGGCTCTTCTCCTCCGGCAGTGCTACTCGCAGATCCTCAAACAGATCCTTCATCTCGCGCCGCCGCTTGCGCTCAGCGAGCTTGTGGCTGACGCGCAGCTCGGGAGTGCGCGCATACGGCGTGATGGGACGGTTCGCGCCCGGCGCCTGCAAGGAGCGACTGGCTGCCTTGCCTGACGAAGGCGACTCGCGTGCTTCGCCATCGTCGACTGCGGCGGCCGCTGAATCTCCTCCACCGTCATCCTCTGGCGCTTCGATGCGCGGGATCTCTCCGTTCGACAGCGCCGCGGCTGCAGCGCCGAGGTGAGGATGTGCGGGATGAGGCTGGAAGCTGGACGAGCCTGATGCGTCCTGGTATGCAGGCGGGCTCGCTTGCGCCGCTGCTGCTGCCACGACTGCGGCGCTTTCTGCTGCCGCTGCATCGGCATCGAGCTCCCGGCTCTGGGCATAGCCGCCGAGGATGTACGTGTCGAAGTCGATGGCGCTTGGCTCGGCGTCACGACGCGCTTCTGCAAGACAATCGGGATGAGCATCGAGACTGGCCGAGGAGCAGCCGCAGGTTCCGTGCGACAGCACGCCCGCGTGTCGAGCGCTCCGGACACCAGCCTGGCCCCGACATCACACGACAAGCAACGTCACTCACCGACAGCTCCGTCCTCCGCCAAGCTGCCCACTGAGATCTCGGGCTCTGCTTCGGAGATGGCGACGTGCTCGTCCATGGCAGCGGCGTGCGGCTGCACTGCCAGCATGCGCAGGGTGCTGTGCCAACGCAGCCTCACGGCCAGGACGCGTCGACGTGCCCTCTTCGCCGCCGCTGACGGCTGCCGAGCGCAGACAGCTGACACTTGTGCGGGCCGGGTCGAGGCAGGCGAAGATCCGCGATGCTAAGGCAACGATGCCTGAGCGCTGCAAGCCCCGCTCGAGAGGCGACCTGGCGCGCAGAGGTGTCCAGCCTGATGCGCACGTACGAGCAGCCTGCCGCTCGGCCCCCGACGCTCTGCCAACGAGCCGCTGTGTCGGCTGGCAGCGCCTGGCCGAGGCTGGCGGCGAGGGCGGGTGCCCCGGGGGCGTACGCAGGTGGAGGTGCGGCGAGCGGCGGGGTGGTGCGTGCACGGCGCGCGACTCGGGTGGGAACTGCAGCGCGGCGCCGGACGGGGTTAGGGTCGAGAGCGCCTCGCTCGCGTGGCAATCGCCTCGTGGCAAGAGCGAGCGCGGCTCCGAGGGCGCGACGAGGACAAGGCGCGCGCTGCGCGTGGGAGCAAGGAGTCGCTCGCACCCGGCAGCGCCCTACCGTCACAGCGGCTCGGCCTTGGCCGCTTTGATGCATGAGCAGATGGTGAGTGCAGCTGACTCTCGATCCGTTCTCGAGATGAAGACAAGTGAGGTGCTGTTCAGGCATGGGCGGAAGGAGCAGCGGCGAGGAGAGGTGCAGGCTGGCGCTGACGTAATCACGCGACTGTCCCACGCTCCGGACGCCGGATGCACGGCCCAGCGCCAACACCGGCTCGGTAAGGCCACGTCGTCATGCTCCGGACCCGCTTCCCGACTCCACAGCCCCGTCCCCACCTTCCTAGCCATCAGCATCGTCGCCTCACGCGAGACAGACTTAGTCCACGCGCACCTCTTGGTCTCGCCCTCAGCGCCACAGCGCTCCATCTGAGCCGTCGCCGCCCAGACCGCACGCGCCGCCATGTCTCTCGCAGCAGCAGGCGCGCCAACGCCGACGCTGCGTTCGGCGCAGCTCTCGTCGCTCCTCTCGCTGCTCAACTTCAACCAGCCGACTGGCGCGCAGGACGGGCCGTCGAAGCTCAACGGCGCCTCGGGCTCGGCAGATGCGCTGGACGGCCTCAACATTCCAGAGGGCCCGCCCGCGTGGAAGATCCTCGTGCTCGACAAGGTCAGCCAGGAGGTGCTGGCGACGAGCCTGCGCGTGCAGGATCTGCGCGACCACGGCGTGACATTGCACATGTGAGTATGCCGCCACAGGAGAGCGTGACGCAGCCTGTGGGGCGACGCATCGCCGCCAGCTGGACCCTGTCGCGCGCAGTCCCGAGCTCGGCGCTGACGCGGCGCTGCTCCAGGCAACTGCAGTCCGACCGGCCGCCGCTGCCAGATGTGCCTGCGGTCTACTTCGTCGCGCCCACACACGAGAACCTGAAGCGGATAGCAGAGGTGAGTCGCAGCGAGGCCAGTGAGGTAGTGCGCTTGCTCACTGCGCCTCGCTCTCCAGGACATGAAGAAGTCGCTGTACGAGGCCTTCCACCTCAACTTCACATCCACGCTGCCGCGGACGATGCTGGACGAGTTCGCCTCGCAGGTCGCGCGCGATGGCACCGGCTCGCTGGTGGCTTCGGTGTGGGACCAGTACCTCGACTACGTCGTGCTCGAGCCGTGCCTCTTCTCGCTCCTGCCCGGCCCGCCGCGGCCCGCTACGCAGCTGGTGCCATCCGCGCCCGCAGGGAACGGCGCGGCAAAGCAGCGCGACTGGACGACATACGAGCGCCTGAACGACACGAGCGCAGGCGAGAGAGAGGTGGAGGCGGAGACGGACAGGATCGCGCAGGGGCTGTTCTCCACGCTCGCGACAATGGGTGGGTACGGCTGCTGCGGGCTGCTGCGAGCAGCCTCGAGGGCGGCCAGCGCTGATCATGCTCTTCCAGGCACATTGCCCATCATCCGCTGCCCGCGCGGCAACGCAGCAGAGCTGGTCGGGCGCAAGCTTGAGGGGCGCCTGCGAGAGCACATCTCGAGCGCCAGAGGATCAGCACACCTGTTCTCGGGCGAGAGCGCAGGGAGCGCATGGGGCAGCAGCCGGCCATGTGAGCGCTGGAGTGACTTTGAACCAGCGAGGAATGGCGCTGACGCACGCGCGTCTCAGTGCTCATCATTCTCGACCGCAACGTCGACCTCGTGCCGATGCTGTCGCACTCGTGGACGTACCAGGCGCTCGTGCACGACGTGCTCGACATGAAGCTGAACCGCGTCACCGTCGAGGTGAGCCCGCGAACATGTGCAGGTGGCGGAGCCAGGGCTGACCAGACTGCAAGTCGACCGAGGGCGGTAAGACGCAGAAGCGCAGCTACGACCTCGACAGCAAGGACTACTTCTGGGGCAAGAACGCCGCCACGCCGTTTCCGCAGGTGGCCGAGGACATCGACACGGAGCTCAACAAGTGGGTGCCTTGAGCTGCGTCCTGAGTGCACTGGCTGACCGCGGCTGCGCAGGTACAAGTCCGACGCTGCAGAGATCACGCGGTCGACTGGCATCAGCAGCATGGATGAGGTCGGGCAGCTGTGAGTGCACTGTTGCAGCGCTTGAGCTGCAGCCAGCTTACACGCCTCCACTCAGCGATCTGTCGTCCAACGCCTCGCACCTCAAGGCAGCCATCACGGCCCTGCCGGAGCTGACGGCGCGGAAACAGACGATCGATGCGCACATGAACATCGCCACGTCGCTGCTGCAGGGCATCAAGGCGCGCGGCCTCGACACGCTCTTCCAGCTCGAGGAGGGCATTGCTCGGCAGGTGAGGCCTGGTGCTTGTGTGGCCCCTTGCAGCGCTGACGCCGTGCGACCACAGGGCAAGGCAGTCATCCTCGAGACGATCCGCGACAAGACGCTCGAGTCGGCCGAGGACAAGCTGCGCCTTTTCATCATCTACTACCTCTCTGCGCCGGACGCCGTCTTCTCGAACCGCTCGGACGTCGAGGAGTTTGAGCGCGCGCTGTCTGAGCAGGGCGCCGACCTGCGGGCGCTGCAGTACGTCAAGAAGTGAGTAGTGCGCTGCTGTGCTATCTGCGTGCATTGGCTGACTACTGCACGACAGGGTGCGCGAGTTGACTCGCATGACGATGTTGGCGTCGGCACCGGCCCCCGCACCGGCCGGCGGAGGCGAGCTATTCCGCGGCTTCAGCTCGCTCAGCAGCAGAGTGAGCAGTGGCTCGGCTTCACACGTTCTCCACCGCTGACCGTAACCTTGCGCAGCTCACGGACCGGCTGAAGGACAGCGGCCTCGAGAACATCGTGGCGGGCGTCAAGAACTTCCTGCCCGTGCAGAAGGACCTGACCGTCACGCGGCTGGTGGCCTCGCTGCTCGATCCGGCCGCGGCGTCGGCGCAGGTGCGGCAGGAGACGGACGACTGGCTCTCCTTTGACATGCAGCCGCGGCGCGGGCGGCAGGTGGCGGGACAGTCGTCGGCGACGGGCGCCGGCGCCAAGGACGCCATCGTCTTTGTCGTCGGCGGCGGCTCGTACGTCGAGTATGCCAACCTGCAGGAGTACGCTGCGCGCACGGCCGGCAACAGCCACGCCGGCGCCGTCGGCACGCAGGCGCGCCGCATTACGTACGGCGCGACGGAGATCCTCACGCCCACGGCCTTTGTCGATGCCCTGGCGGGCCTGTCTGGCTGAGCAGCGTGTGCCTGCAATGCATGGTCCAAGCAGAAGATGTGTGAAGTGAGGGCGAGCTGCTGCGGCTGCGGTGCGGGCGCTGGCGGCGGCGCACACGCGACGCGTTGCACTGTACGCGTGAAGACGCGCCGGGCACGGGAGCAGTGTCGGCGCGGCGCTGGCTGTTGGTTGCCCCGAGCTGCTGCCGCTGCAGCCGAGGTCGTGCGCCGTGCATGCGACGCCGCCGTCTGCCCGCTCGGCCGGGGTCCTTCCCGCACCTCCAGCCACCATCGCCTCACCTACGCTCACAGCATCCCTCTCGCACTCACGACCCACGCACGACCGCCGCAATTCCAAGCCTTGACAGCGTGCGAGCATCGACAAAGCCTTTGCAGAACGACACCGCACCCTGAGCTGCCGCCGCCATGGCGAACTTCGAGCTGCCGCTGGGCGACGACCTGATGCGCGACCGCGCGCGCATGTTCGGCGAGTTCCTGGACGACGAGGTGAGCTGCGCCGAGCCGTGCGCCGCTGGCTGTTACTGAGCCCCACATGCAGTCCGGCGAGACCAACTACCGTGACGCCGCGCGCAAGATGCTGCACCAGGGCCGGTGCCGCCTCGTCATCAACGTCGACGACCTGCGCTCGTACAACCGCGCCTACGCCACGGGCCTGCTCGACGAGCCCAACGAGTACCTGCCGGCATTCGACATGGCGTTGCGTGCCCTCGTCGGCATCCTGAACGCCAAGGAGGAGGACCTCTCCGAGAGGCAGTTCTACATCGGCCTGCGCGGCAGCTTCGGCGACCACCACGTGAACCCGCGCACGCTGCGCAGCCAGCACCTGGGCAAGATGATGAGCTTGGAGGGCATTGTGACGAAGTGTGAGTCCCGAGCGGGTCTGTGCGCATCGGCCCGCAGCGCTCATGCCTTCTCGCAGGCTCGCTCGTGCGGCCAAAGATCCTCAGGTCGGTGCACTACTGCGAGGAGACGATGCGCTTCCACGCGCGCGAGTACCGCGATGCGACGATGTACGGCAATGCGCCGCCCTCGACGGCCGCGTACCCGACCGAGGACGGCGACGGGCACCGCCTGACGACCGAGTACGGCTACAGCATCTACCGCGACCACCAGATGGTCAGCATCCAGGAGATGCCGGAGCGCGCGCCACCCGGGCAGCTGCCGCGCTCCATCGACGTCGTCATGGACGACGACCTCGTGGACCAGTGCAAGCCGGGCGACCGCATCCAGCTCGTCGGCATGTACCGCAGCATGGGCAACCGCGTGGGCCAGAGCACGAGCTCGACGTTCCGGTGCGGATCTGCTGCGAAGCGCGGCCCGTCTCACACTGCTCACATGCCCGCCCACCGCAGCACGCTGATGATCGGCAACAACCTCAACCTGCTCTCCTCCAAGGCCGGCGGCGGCATCGCGCAGGCGCACATCACCGACACGGACGTGCGCAACATCAACAAGATCGCCAAGCGCCGCAACATCTTCCAGCTGCTCTCGCAGTCGCTGGCGCCGTCGATCTACGGGCACGACTACATCAAGAAGGCCATTCTGCTGCTGCTGCTCGGCGGCATGGAGAAGAACCTGCCGAACGGCACGCACATCCGCGGTGACATCAACATCCTCATGGTCGGCGATCCGTCGACGGCCAAGTCGCAGATGCTGCGCTTCGTGCTCAACACGGCGCCGCTGGCCATCGCCACGACGGGCCGCGGCAGCTCCGGCGTCGGTCTGACGGCGGCGGTGACGAGCGACAAGGAGACGGGCGAGCGGCGCCTCGAGGCCGGCGCCATGGTCCTGGCCGACCGCGGCGTCGTGTGCATCGACGAGTTCGACAAGATGAGCGACGTCGACCGCGTCGCCATCCACGAAGTGATGGAGCAGCAGACGGTGACCATCGCCAAGGCCGGCATTCACACCAGCCTGAACGCGCGCTGCAGTGTCGTCGCCGCCGCGAACCCGATCTACGGCCAGGTGAGTCGCGCAGCTCGCAGTGCACGTGCAAGACACTGACCATCTTTGCAGTACGACGTGCACAAGGACCCGCACAAGAATATCGCGCTGCCCGACTCGCTGCTCTCGCGTTTCGACCTGCTGTTCGTCGTGACCGACGACGTCGACGAGCAGCGCGACCGCATGATCAGCGAGCACGTGCTGCGCATGCACCGCTACCTGCAGCCGGGCCTCGACGAGGGCCAGCCGGCGGCCGACAGCCTCGACCAGGCACTCAACGTCGGCGCGCCCGACGGCACAGACGCCGACGGTGCGGCCATGCTGGGCGACTCGAGCCCGTTCGAGAAGTACAACCCGCTGCTGCACGCCGGCGTGACCGCCTCGGGCAGCGCCAAGAAGCGCGAGGTGCTGAGCATGGCGTTCGTCAAGAAGTACATCCAGTACGCCAAGCAGCGCATCCAGCCCGCGCTCTCCAAGGGCGCGGCCGAGTGGATCGTCAACGTGTACGCCAACCTGCGCAACGACGAGATGTCGGGCAACCAGCGCAAGACGAGCCCGCTGACGGCGCGCACGCTCGAGACGCTCATCCGTCTCTCCACGGCGCATGCCAAGGCGCGCCTCAGCAGCACCGTCGACGAGCGTGATGCTGAGGCGGCCGAGGAGATTCTGCGCTTTGCTCTCTTCAAGGAGGTCATCACGTCGCGCCGGCAGAACAAGCGGCAGCGCACCGCCAACGGCAGCCGCTCGCCCGAGGGCGACAGCGACCTGGACGACGATGCCGACGTGCCCGAGGTCGAAGCTGCGCCGTACAAGGGCACCGGCGCGTACAGCACGCGCGGCGCCACGCGCAACGGAGCAGCAGCCAAGGACGTCTCGCCCGTCGCCTCGCTCGACGACGACGCCATGGACGAGGACGCAGAGGCTGCCATGGAGGAGGCCGACGCAGAGGCTGTGCTGCGGGTCGGTGTGCCGCCCGCCGAGGCAGCTGCTGCCCCTGCCGCGGCCGCGTCGATCAGCGAGGCGCGCCTGGGCTCGTTCCGGGATCGCATGGCCGCCGTCATGTCCTCGGGCGGCTCGATGGCCGAGGAGGAGGCCTTCTCGCTCGACGCCCTCCTGCCGGCCGTCAACCACGGCCTGCCGTCGAACGACCTCTTCAGCAGCGCCGAGGCGCGCGCGGCGCTGCAGCAGATGAGCGACGCCGACCAGATCATGCTCGATGCCGAGGGCGTCATCTACCGCATCTAGCGCGCTGCTTCCTTTCGCCTCGGTCTCTGCATCCACCCATGTCACCCTGCTCTGTCTGTCCTGTATCAATACCTTATGACCTGCACCCAGAGGAGAGCGACAGCGTGCTTAGCCCGTGAATGGCCTCCTTCTTGCTGACCCTCACCCAGCTGTGCGCGCCCTGGCCAGTGCGCAGCTCGCACGTTCATGCGCATGTCGCGCATCCCGAGAGACCCTGGGAGGCACGACGCAGGCACGCAGTGCTGCCTTGCGTGCTCGTGATAGGGTGCACGGCGACGGCGCGATGCATGATCGGCCGTGTGCCGTGAAGGGAGGTCCGGCAGACGCCGAGCGGGAGGCGCGGGCAAAATGGAGGTAAGCGCACCCATGCATGCGAGACTCCGCTAGCCATGTGGGCCGCTAGTGAAGCATGAAGGGCGAGGTGAGATCCCTCTGACGCTGCGTCGCATCTGCTGCATGAAGCATAAAGGCGGGCGAGAGGACGCCAGCGGTGCAGGCGCGGCAGAGACGGCGAGCAGACGCAGCTGCCGCCGCTCCCAACGGCCGGCGCACAGCTGTCTCCTCGTCCAACAAGCGGCTGCGGCAGCGAAGCAGCGGAGCACAGCGAGCCGTCGTTGCCGACGAGTCTTGTTTCTGGGCCTGCTCGAGGAGTCCGAGCAGGCAGAGGACCTGCACCGTGCGAAGGGCGATCTTGGGTGAGACACGCAGAGCGCTCTTTCCGGCGATTCGCTTCGGCGCGCTGCAACGCGCCGCCGCATCGGAGTCGTGTTTCAGGGCCGTGGCTCGGCCAAGGGGTGCAATATCCAGCGCGCTGCCACTTGCAGAAGCAGCCAGGGCACCGTGCCTCGCAGTCCAGGTGCGCTGTACCTGTGCTGCGAGCGTCGTCAGGTGGGAGCGGCGACGGCAACGACCCTCGGTGGGTGCATGCGCGGCGGAGAGCGGGCACCCGCAGCCGCAGCGCGCTCGGGCGCGGCGTTGCCGCTTCGCGCTTGTGTGCCTCGGCGCTGCAGAGAGCGAGAGAGAGGTTCTCCCGCGCGGCCGTGCCCACGCACACGCACGACGGCCGTCGTCGAGACTTGGCTGGCGCCATGCAGCCGCTGCAGCGACGGCTCCGCGCACAGAACGTCTCAGCGCGAGCTCCTCTTCCGGCCGCTCCGCCATCTCTGTCTCACTCGCCTCCATCCTCGCTCCTCAGCAGCAGCACCTTGCTGTGCACACTGCCGCACGCGGCACCCGGCAGCAGACGTCACGAGCGCGCCTGCAGCTCTCTGCGGCGCACGGCCGGCCCTGCCTCGCTGCAGCGATCTGCGGCCATTACCCCTCTCGCCGCCTCTCCACCCTCACAGCCGCTCTTCGGCCCTCGGACACCGGACACTCTCACCTCCATCACCGACGGATCTCCCACAAGCGTGCCGCTCGTCACCACACTCTCACACACTCTTCATCTTCGTCATCGCCTCTGAGCGAAGCAGCTGGCGCCCACACGCCTTCCCGACTCGGCACCTCGCAGCTTGCCGAGACCGGCACGAGCTGGAGCAGGGACAGCCTCGCGAGGTCGTACAGACACGTGCGCCACTGCACTGCGTCTCCAGCTCGATCAGCCTGATCCGCAGACCTCGTAACGGAATTGTCGCGGCCTTGGCAGATAGCCAGCTGGTGTGGAGGCACCGGCAGTCCAGGCAACCCGAGATCTCGGTTGCCCGCACAGCGTCTGAGCTCAGCAGGCGCACAGAGCCGTGGCGACGCTTCCACTGGTGTTTGCTAGGCAGCTGTCAATACTGTGCGTATTGGGCAGCGCTCTTCTCTGGAGCGCGCGGCGAGGCGCACAGCCCAGCATGCCGTCTGCGATCCGGCCCCCGTCGGCGCAGACAGATCGGCCGCCACGAAGCATCTCGCTGGGCGGCATCAAGTCTGCCGGCGCCTCCACGACACGGCGGGTGCCACGAGACGCCGGACGAGGCGAGTCAGGCATTCCTCGGCTGGCCAGCTCCTCATCGAGCGGCTCGCACGCGGCGCCGTCCAGTCCGACGACTGCCCAGCCGAATCGCACCTCAATCATCGGCAACACGCAGGCAAAGAGTGCGGGCCAGGCGCTGCAGGTGGTCAATGAGCAGCCGTCGCCGCGCGAAGGCCTGCCATGCAGCGATTATGGCATGCCCAGCAGCATGCTGCCGCAGCCGGAGCGCAGGTCGGTCATACGCAGCCAGGGCAAGCGCGCCGAGAGCGAGAGCGCAGGCCTGAACCGCAGCCGGATATCTGGGCGGCAGTCGGAGCCCGCTGAACAGTGAGTGCTGTGGCCCAACGTGTGCGCCTGTGGTGAGGCTCACTGCGTCTTTTGCTAGATCTGCGGCACCCACCAGGTCCAAGTCTCTGCGGCCCGGCACGTCGCCGCGCAGCACCTTCTCCACAGTGCGGCGCATCTTTGGACGCTCGAAGTCGAACTCGATCAGCTCGACGCAGGGCGACGCTCGCCCAGACTTTACAGCTGCAGCGGGCGAATTTGGCCAGCTGAGCGACGACGAGCGAGCCAAGGCTGCGCGAGCATCGCGAGACTCGGCGCGCACACTCAAGGAGCGCAGCATCTTCTCGCCCTTCCGGGCGCGGGATCCGCAACGGAAGATGACAGCAAGTGCGAGCGAGAGCGCGTATAGCCCGAGGCCAAGCGCTGTCGAGGAGATGCGCGTCAGCAGGGACGCCAGCCGCGCGCATGGGGCCACGTCGATGGACGTAGCCGAGCCAGGCCACACACTGCCGCAGTCTGCATCTTCCGAAGGAGCGCACGCGTACAACAGCGTGCACGCCAAGCCGGACCGCAGCTTGACGCTGCAGGCGCTCTCGGTGCCGCCCTTCGCGCACAGAAGCAGTGCCTCGCGCATCTCTGGCGAGCAGCAATGGCCGGATGATGCTAGCCGTGTCAGCACGCCGAACGCGGCGCAGATGCAGCGCAGCGCCAGCTCGGGCATGGGCGATGAAGGCATGGGCGTGGCGCTCACCGTCGGCGCCTCGACGGATGCGCTTGGCGAAGCGCTCGAGCAGGCGCCCTCGCGCGCTGTCTCCGCTCCATCAAAGCCGTCGGTGCCGAAGATGTGGCAAGTGTCGCGCTCCTCTCTGATCCCTGATCTGGGCGCGACGGCGAGCGAAGAGTCAGGAACCGACGGCGAGGGCGGTTATGAGCCCCCGCAACAAGGGCAGCAACCGCACGCGCGCTACGGCACCTCGACTACGATGGCCTCGACGAACTCGTACCAGACCGCCGCCTCCTCGCCTTTTGGCAGCCTCGCTCGCCGGGGCCAACCGATTCAAGGCGGCCCGGGGAGCAGCACAGACTCGGAGCTGGAATCGCTGGCTCATCGCAATGGCGACGCTGCGCCAGATGGCGACGAGACGCTCATTGCAGCCGAGTCGCGCACGCCGCTGTCCGACTTGCTTGACAAGCTCGACCGGCGTCGCCATGATCTCTCTAACTCAACGCCGACGACCAGCCAGGCGGAGGACTCATATCTTTCGTCTCGCCCTGCGCTGGCCGCGGGTCCGTCGCCGATCCCCTTCCCAGACACTCCTCCGGCGCTGCAGCATGTGCCCAACACGCGCGCACACGAGCCAAACAGCACCTTCTTCGAGGACGACTCGATTGCTTCGCCTGGCTCGCCTCAGCTGCGCCGCAACACCTTTGGCGACGAGCACGAGGCGCAGCGCGACTCGTGGCGCGCTCGGCTGCCGGTCTCTCCGCTGCGCGACGACTCGCAGCTTGCTGGTGGGCGCTCTGGCCGCGACGCTGGCCACGAGCTCTCGCTGCTCGAAATCGAGAGCAATCTTGCGGCAGTCGAGGCAGCGCTGCAAGACCACAGTCTGGCGGGCAGCTTCGATGCCACATCGCTGCGTCGGCGCATCGGCTCATACGGGCAAGGCGACATGTCGGCACACATGCAGGACTCCGCGGGGGGCAGTCCGCAGGCGCCGTATGGCGCTGGCCTGTCGTATCGCCCAGCTCCGCGCGTCACGTTGCCGCCGGGCTCCGAAAGCGCGATTGCCGATGCAGTTCGCGAGGTGCGACGTGCGCTCAGCTCTTCGCACCTGCCGCGCATCCCGAGCGAGAGCGAGATGGGTGCTTCCTCGGATCGCAGTCCGACGATCTCGCGCCGGCGCTCTCCGGCACCGTCTCCTCTGCGCGAAGGCTCGCCGCGCGAGTCAACGCCGATGCGGGCTGCACGAGTGCGGCAGGAGTCTATGCAAGACGTCGAAGAGGCGTACGCACGCATGTGCGACCTCGTCGGCTCTGCCGCAGGCATTATCGCACCATCGCCCATGCTCGGTGGCAAGGCTTGGAAGCGCAAGAGCGCTCACCCAACAGAGAGTGCAAAGTTCTCTCCGCAGCGCAACGGCACGGAGATCCGCGAGCGGGCGCAGAGCCTCGTCGCCCCTTCTCACGTTCAGGCATCCCGCCCGGTCGTGATGGACCGAGTGACAAGGCAGCAGCTTCTGCGCGACGCCGACTCGCTTGCTCGTCACAGCGCAGCCTTCGCAGACAGTGGTGCGCCAGACGATGAGCCCGAGCATGCGCTGCGCGGTCGCAACAGTACGCTCTCCACCGGGTCTCGCCGCGCCATGTCCGAGTCTCCGCCGCGTCGTCCAGTGCACAAGGAGGAGACCAAGAGCGAGGCGCGTCGCCTCTCTCAACACGCCGAGGCGCAGCGGATGAGTACCGGCTCGGCGACCACGACGAAGCGGTCCAGCAACGCTACGACCTCCGCCAGCGGCTCTGGCGGCACCGCCGCGCTCAGCGCATCGCCTTCGGTCACCGTCAAGACGCAAGGGACGCCACGCTCGCCTCAGAGCGACGCACATCAGAATGCCGAGTGGAACCGCATGCCGCAGTCGCCGTTCCGACACGGCATGCCCAATCAGCACCAAGGCTCGCTGTCGCGTCACGAGCGGCAGACGTCGTCGCCCTTGTCTCAGCAGCACTTTGGTGGTGAGCCGTCGAACACATTCGAAGCTCGACCGTTTGCACTCAATGCGAGCGGCAACGCCGAGACCCGCCGTCACGCCGAGGAGGCGATGCGCCGGGCACGCGCGCAGCTCAGCTCGGCGTCTGTGCGGAACAGCACACTGCGGTCGCCAACGCCTACTCTGGGCGGCTACCGGAGGCCGCACTCGGGCTCGGTGCGCGAGTGGACCGCAGAGGTCGCTGGTAGACCCACGAGCAGGACGAGTGCCGCTAGCGCCGCCCACCACGGGCACGGACCTGCTGCGCGACACTTCCCGCGCCTCGCAGACCAGGACACCTCACGCAGCATCTCGCAGGACGGGCACCAAGCGATCAACGCCGCGGACCTGAGCTACAGCACTGCCTCGTCGATGCAGTCGTCGCTCAACGCTCTGCAGCGGCGGCACGCGCTGGAGCGCGACAGCCTGCTCGACATGCTCGAGCGAGCGCGCAGCGAGAACGTCGACCTGCGTGTGCGCAACGAGATGCTACAAAGTGATCTGCATCTCGAAGTCACTCAGGTCCTTGAGCTGCAGCGCGAGCTGGAGCGACAGAGTAGTCGTGCCTCAGAGCAGGCTGCCAAGGTCGAGGCGCTTGAGGCGCAGCTCGAGACTGAGCACCGCGACCGCCTGCGCATCGCCGAGCTGCTCGAGCGCGTGCAGACTGCCGTTGACACTGCCGCCAATGCGCGTTCCATCAACGGACTGAGCCCGACAGCCAGCTCTGCAAGCATCGTCCAGGAAGATCTGCAGCCCACTTCGCGCCGGGTCTTCGACGTCACGCCGAGCGTGCTCGCTCCGCTGCCGCTTTCGGAGGCCTTCGAGGATGAAGAACAGATCCTGGCGAGCTTCCGCGGTCATCAAGCCGGCCAACAGCCTCCGGACAGCCATGCGCGGCAGCTGTTCCTGTCGCGCGCCCAGTCGTCGTACAGCCTCGAGGGCGGCTCCCTGATCGGCGGCGCCTCGATCGTCTCTTCGGATGCACAGCCGCGCAGCCCGAATCAGGGTGCCCCCGACAGATCGCCGAGCCTGCGCTCGATGCCCAGTGCTCTCGGACTCGAGATCACCGAGCGCGAGCTCGACTGGTCGCTGCACGACGAGGCGCCTCTCGAAGGCGCCGAGAGCGGCGGAGAAGACGACTTGCCGCGGGACTACGAGCGGTCGACACAGGCTCGTCCAGCCACTCCTCCGGTCAGCCACCGGGAGCCAGCTTTCACCAGTCCGCCGAGCCGGCGCGTCTCGCAGCTGCCGCAGCCGACGCCTGCGCATGCCAAGCGCTCGACGATGCCCGCATCGCTCTCTGCCAGCGCTCTGCCTGTCGGCGTCACGAGCGGCATTCCCATGTCCACCTCCGCCTCAAGCATGAGCCACGTCGGGCAGGGCAGCAAGCGAGCCGGTCTCGCCGAGCGCTTCGGCTACCGTGGCCCGGTGCTGCCGTCGACGATGCAGAACAGCGCGGCCACGCCCGGCGGCGCGCGCCAGTTCTCCACCGCCAGTCGCTTCACCACTACATCGGCTGGCGACACGAGCTGGAGCGCCGTCTCGGACGAGCCCATCGGCGGCTTCGTCCACCGCAGCGCCGGATCGGGAGCCGCTGGCGGCTACTACGACCCGCGACGGCCGCAGGGCTACGACCCTACTGCGCTGCCTGACACGCAGCGCGGCCTGCTCGAGGATGCCGAGCACAGCTACTGAGGGCACCTCGTCGCCCTCCACCACACTCATTGACTCCCTTTGACCCTTCACCACACCCTCTTTAGCCTGCCCTCCCCGGACTCCTCTTCTGCGCGCGCATGCCTGCGCCAGCGCCTGTTCCTTGTCTCGTCACTGCACAGCTTGCTTTTGCATCGCCTCATCTCCCGGTGTAATCTTAGCATTTGGAAACTCGCAAGGCTCCAGACAGCGCGTGACTCATGCGCCCATCTCGGCGCCTCCCGTGGCGCCTTCGATCTTGCCGTTCTGCGCCCAGCCCTCGAGCAGGAGGCGCAAGCGCATCGTCGCTGCGTTTGCGCTGGCATCGCCTACAAACTTGGCCTTCTTGGCGTCGAGGCCTTGCTGCAGCAGCAGCCGCCATAGCTTTGCAGCCTGCCGGCCATAGATGTCGAGCGTGCGTGGTCCAGCTACCTCGAGGAACGTCGCCCACAGCGCTGGCGTCAAGCCATGGTCCGTCATAGGAGGCGTAACGCAGCGCGCCTGCCATGTCCACAGCGCCGAGGGACGCATGTGCGCCGGCACGCGCGCGAGGTCGACGGCGCTGCCGGACGGTGGCTGCGTGGGCTGAAGCACGCAGATGGCCGTGTAGAACGCCAGGATGCCACACATGCGCGCGGTGAACTGCAGCGAAGCCTCGTCGGGCTTCGAGCGGCCGATGAGCTTGCCGTACGTTGCTTCGTCTTGTGACTGTGCGCGCGCAGAAGTGAGCCTCGACACTGCTTGCTACGACGCTGCGACCAACTCACGGAGCTGCGATCCGGCACGAAGCCAATGCACCAGCAGCACTTCTTGACGAGGCGGCACATGAGCACCTCGCCGAACTCGGCGTGGCCCTCGAGCATGACCCAGAGCGCCACGCGCGCCAATGGCCAGGCTGTGTCTTGCTTGGCGGCCACTTCCTGCTCTGCTTGCCGGATCAGACACTTGGAGAGGTGGTTTAGGATCCACGTGTAGATCTCGGCCACGCCCGTTGAGCGCGCTGCGTCCAGGACTCCACAGATGGCAGTCGTCTGCAGAACACGGCATGAGCGAAGGAGCGCAACGAGGCTGGGAGCCAACTCACGATGCGAGCAATCTCGCTGCGCGAGTTGGTCAGCTGCCCAATCTTGGGCGTGATTTGGCGCTTGGCGGCAAAGCACTGCTTGCGCCAGTCCGGGTTGCCTGACACGACGGGCAGGACCTCGGTCTTGATGCGCTGCAAGGAGCAAGAGTATGCGGGTCAACTTCATCCCCGTTGGCATGTGGCAGCGTCACGGACTCACCTGCATCTTGCTGCTCCAGCCAGCAAAGTCCTCTCTCGCCGTCGCTCGCAGGCCAGGCCCCACCAGCTTTCCCTGCCCCTTGGCCTTCTCTTCCTCCTCCAACCTCGCCCTCTCCTCCTTGGCCACTCTCTCCTTCTCCTCCGCCTGCGCCTTCTCCACTCTCGCCGCCTCTTCCTTCTCCCTCTGAATCTTTGCCTCCTCGGCTTCCCGCGCCGCACGCGCCACTTTCTCCGCCTCTTCCTGCGCGCGTCGCGAGGCTGCTAATGCCGCTGCCTCGGCTGCTCGCTTCTCTTCCACTTGCTTCTCGTTCTCTCGTATCGCCGAATTGATGCGCTGGCCACGGATGCGTCAGCGCGCCTCGTACACGCCAGTGACATGGCGCCAGACTCACGTCCCACAGATCCTTGTTGCGTCTCTCAAACGCCTCGCGATCTCTTCGATCCTGCTCCTCGCTGCGCATCCGCATCTGCTGCAGCATCTGCACCACATCGTCGAGCTCCGGCGCTGCAGACCCGGGCCCTGGCGTACTACGTGCCGCCGCTGCAGTGCGCGAGCGCGAGCGGCTGATGCGCCGCGCCGCATCGGTGGCCCATGAGACACGACTGGCGGCGCGCGAGGGGTAGAGATGCGATGCGTAGTCTGGCGAAGAGCACGAGGCGAGACGGATGCGATGCGCTGCTTCGGATGCGCTGGAGGAAAGAGCGGTGCTCTGTCGCCGTGCACGACGCGCAGGTGCGACGGGGTACAGCTCCTCCTCGGAGTCGTCCGAGTCGGAGTGGAGCGTAGAGGCGCTAGAGGAGGCCTGTGACGACACGCTCGTCTCGCCGGGCGAGCGCAGCCAGTACGGCGTCGAGGCGCGTGCGCGGCGCGGCGGCGTGGGCGAGACGAAGCGCGCGCGCAGCTTGGCGGGCGAGGAGGAGTCGAGCACGGTGGGCGAGAGGGGAGGCGCGGAGAGATGCGGCAGCGCCTTGGAGGAGGAGGAGGCGGCGAGCGGCGAGCCGGGCGGCGACGGCGACGCGGAGCCTGCATCCGAGCCGGAGTCGGAGGGCGGAGCGTAGCGCACCATCGTGAGCTGGCGCTGCGAGACGTGCGAGGGAGGGAGGTGAGGGGGATGCGGAGAGGAAGCGTTGGCGCGCCGAGGTGTGCCTTGGGCAGCAGCAGCGGCGGCGGCCATCTCCGCGGTCTCCGGCGCCGCGCAGGCCGCTGCTGCCTTTCGCTGCGCTGACCAGCCTTGCCTTGTCCATCCGTTCCTCATCCTCCTCTCCCACCCAGCACAGCCCACCCCACGCCCACGTCTACGCCGACATCATGGCGCCCATCCCTCCCATACTCCTGCGTCTCGCAGCGCAGATGGTCTCACAGCATCTCGCCCGTCGTGTACGTCTCTCTCTCGGGCCCCTCCACATGCGCAGCATGCTCACCTCGCCACCCTCTCGCTCCACAGCTCGCCGCATCGCCCGTCTTTCAGTCGGCCGTGCATCGGCTGCTGCATGAGGTCGACCACCTGCCCACGCGCATCGGAGGCGGCAAGGTGCCCGAGTACAGACATCCGGATCCGCTGCAGAAGAGCGTGGCGGACCATGTGCGCGAGGCAAGAGGTGAGTGCGGCGACCCCCACGAGAGCGGCGGGAGGCGAGAGTGGGCGGCGCCAGAGCTCAGAGACGGATCGTATGATGCCTGGAGAGCGGATAAATGGGGGCCGAGAGAGCTCTAGCGGTACCTGTCGCCGCTCGAGAGAAGCTCTGCCCCAGAAAAGGCATGCTTTCACGTCTGCCAGATCTCAGATGGGGCCGCACGAGCCATGCGATCAGGGCAGGAGGGCAATGAGCATCGACTGACCACCTTTCTGCTGCAGAGGCCGACCCTGGAGAGCCACACGACGAGCCTTCTCCCTTCCCCTCCTCCTCTCGCACTTCCTCCGCCTCTCCACCGCCTCGTGCACCGCCGACTGACGGCGGGCTTCGCGACTCTCGCGGCTCTCTCCGTCCCCGCACACCACGGGACGAAGCATGGGCACAAGCACAAGCCGCCGAGAAGCAGAAGGATGAAGCGAGGCTTGAGGACTTTCAAGTGCGCGAGCGCGAGTTGAGCGAGATCTTGAGATTGCTTAGGGAGAAGAAGGAACGCGAGGGCGGAGAAGGGAAGCAATGAGGAGCAGGCGATGATCACGCACCGCCAACGGCCCTGCTACTTTCCACCTTCATTGAGCCTCTAGCGCCGTCGAACTGGGGTGCTCTCTGCCGGACGTCGCCGTCGCCGCCGCCGCCGCTCTTGCGGGCCGCCGCGGCGCACGGCCTTGCCGCAGCCGTGAGTCTGGGCGGCCTTGCTGCCCTTTCTTCCCTCCGCGCGGCGACGGCGGCGGATGTACTACTAGCCTCTACATTTGTATTATGCACATCGGTTCACCACTCAGCTGGCGGCGCCGTCGATCGAAGGCACGTGCGTGCCTGTAGCGGCGGCCTCCAGACCTTCAGGCCAGCTAGAGAAGAGGGCGAGAGAGGAGCTGGGTGTCGTCCTCAGGGGTGAGGCCGATAGAAGCCGCCGCTGGCGCCTCCTCTGACAGCAAAGATCGATAAGAAGCATGCCCCAGCGGACCGGTCTGCTGTCAACTGTTAGCAGGAGCAAGCGGAGCCGCACGACGTATATGAAGCGGCCTGCTCCGCGATGAGCCCCGGTCTCCCGCAGCGTGGTCTCTGGTATCATAGGGTGAGTGACGCTCCCTCTTGCTCTCTGTGTGCGACTAGAACTCACCCATGCACACAGGCTCATCGACATGGATGACTTTCAGGTGGGACACGACTTCATGATGGCGCAGGACTTCGCGGGATACGAATCCACGATGGCGCCCGACTGGCCGGCGACGCTTGCCTTCGAGATACAAATGTCGCAGGCAGCCGCTCTGGGCCAGGTGGACGTGTTGCCGAAGGACGCTCTCGGCCAAGTGGACATGTTCTCGACGGCCGCTCTCGGCTGCGAAGGCTCCTTTTCGTCGGGCACTCTCAACGCCTTGCAGCCATCTGCGGCAGATGTCGACTCAACTGCACCAGCCAGCGACGATGCGAGCTCTCCGGGCACGACCGACCTCGAGGACTCTTCCGACGGGACGTCACCCAATTCCGAGGCACCCTTCGACATGCCCTCGTCTGATAGCTCGTTCGCTCTGAGTAACAAGCAATTGCTCGAGCTGTGCGCCATGGGAGACATGTCCGCACACGCGGGCGACGCGGGCACAGCCGATGAGGCCGCATACAGCGGCGTACCGCAGCAGGACGCCGACGCAGGCGCACCTCAGCAGCAATTCGGCGACGGAGTGGGTATCGATCCGCGCAAGACCCTCCTGTCGGCACCTGCTGCGGCCAACCAAACAGCGTCAAGGCCTGAACGCCTCGACGATGATGAGAGCCACAAGCCGCCGTCCCACCGTCGCATCAAGTGCGGGCCGTGCAACAAGGTTCTTGAAGGCGGCGTGAAAAGCATTCCCCTCCACGTCAGGAGCAACCGTCACCTTCGCAACATCGGCGCGAAGGACTGGCTCGAGCGCCATTCCTGTCTCTTCTGCAAGAAGGGCCTTCGCCTCAGGTCGTTCACGCGCAAAGCGACTCTGAAGCGCCACATCATGGCGCACCACCCCGAGCTTCTGACTGTCACGGCCGATGGGAGTTACACGGTGCCCGACGATATCCTGGAGCAAGGCAAAGTCAAGCCGCCTAAGTGAGGAGCGTGCACGATCGGCCGCCCCTTACGACGACTCGGTCACAAGTCTTTCGATTCTCTCCGCCTGCTCCGCTCCGCTCAAGGCTCGACCTCTCGACACACGTCCCTCAAAGGCTTGACGCCTTCCTACTCTGCGCTACCCTCTTCAAGCCTCGCGCTCAGAACGCATCACCGCTCCCTCCCCTCCTCGACGAGGTTCGCCATCATCCGCACGCCGACGCACTCTGCTGCATCGCAGCGAGTGGTGTCCTGATGGAGGCGAACTTCTTCGGGCAGCTGAGGGTGCCGTGCCGCGTTCTCGACGTCGCGAAGCCAAGCTAAAGCTACCGAATTGAATTGAATGCCGCGTCTCTGAACGACGAGTGATATAATGGGTTGTGACAGAAGGTGACAGTGGGACGACGAGCGTCGACGACGCGCTTACGCCGGAGCGTTGGCGTCCTTCTTGGCGGCGCCAGCCTCGTTGCGCGCGTTGCCGGCGGCCTGCTTCGTCTTGTCGCCCGTGACGGCGCCGACGATGGAGTCCTTGTAGCCGCCGAGCTGGTCGATGGCGCCTGTGTGCGATGCGGACGTGAGCTGCCATGCCACGTCACAGAGGTCACAGAGCTGCAAGCTGGCCGACAGCCGCCATCCGGCTGTCACTCACCCTCAGCATAGGCCTTGGCCTGCGCCGCCTTGGCCTCGCCCTCGCCCTCGGCGTGGCGCTGCTTGCCGGAGGCCTGCCACTCCTTAGAGCCGGTCAGGTTGCCCACCTGCTCCTCGAGCGTGCCAATCGTGCTCTTGATGTTGCCGTTCAGCTGCGAGGGCTCGTTCGACATGGTTGCTGTGTGTGTGTTGGTGGTGATGTGGTGGTGAGAGAAGAGAGCGACCGTCGAGGATCGCTTTATGTAGGATCGCCGCTTCGCGGAGTGAAAGTGCACGGACGTCCGTTTCGAGGCGAGCCAAAATAGCGCTGAGTGCGCTCGGGGTCCAGGCGCGTGCCTTGGACACAGCATGACGTCACTCGCGCGCGAGATGGCCGAGCCTCGAGCGTGACCTTCTTTGCCGCAGCTCGTGAATCGTTTGAATGACGCGAGGTCAAGCTGAAGGTGCAAGCGCTGCATTCGTTCATGCGAGCGGTGAATGACATGCTTCCTTGAAGAGTCTGGGCCATGGTCGACGTCGGCGCGAGGCGCTCGTGGCTCGCGGCAGGCTCATGCCAAGCGGCGTTGAATGCGCACCTGCACAGCATGGTGATCACTGACCTGCCAGCCAGCGTCCGCTCCACTCCAAGCGGGTACGACTCCCGCCGTCTCTATGCTCCAAGCATTGCGTGCATGCCGCAGCGCCAGTGAATCGGCAGAGCGCACAGCGCCCGAGTCGGAGAGCAGGATGAAGTCGATGCGCTCTTGCTCTGCGGTCTCGGAGCGCGGATAGAAGTCGATAAAGGTACGGTCGGGGCCGTAAGGCTGAGAGAGTCGGCCGCGAGCGTGAAGGACGGAGTCGGGAGACTTGGGCTGCATGGCATCGTGTTCGACGGCCGAGCTGGAGCTGGGCTGCTGACGATTCGGGAAGCGCAGAGGGACCGCTAGCACTGCATCGATGAAGGTGAAGCTCTCGCTGCCTGCCGCGCCGAACGACGTATTGTGATGCCCGGTGACGAGGTTCTGCCAGCCTGCTTCAGTTCGTGGCGAGTTGAAGTCGCCCAAGACGACGACCTGCGCAAGATACGTGAGCTCTCGCTGTGCGCATCAGACGGCGAGCGAAACGCACCAGTGGCTCTTCGCCCTCTGCTCCCTGCATCTGCCTACTCCACTGCACCGCTTCTCTCGCCTTGCGCAGCACTATCTTGCTTGACTCTGCGCGCGCAAGCAAGCCCTTGTGGTCGTAGTGGCAATTGATGGCATGCAGGATCTGCCGCGGACTCTGTCGAAGCCGCAGCGCGACGTGCGTGCACATGCGTGTCTGATCCTGCAGTCTCAGGCGTCAGCCGGCGCGGAGAGGGCGAGGCTCAGCACAGCAACTCACTGCATCCCATCCGACACTGCCCGGCTCTCCACTCGGACTCAGCCAGAAGTGCTCGACGCCGTGCGTGCCCGTGCCGCCCTTCTTGTGCGGCACGCGTTCGAAGAGCTCCTTCTTCCAGAAGATCGGCACCGCCTCGCCAGCCGACCGCCCATCGTTGCGCGGCACGCCGGCCCAGTCGTACTTGTAAGCCTCTCCCGACGGCAGCGGCGGCAGCGCAGGCTGGCCGGCTGGCAAGCCGTCGGTCTTGGCGCCCAGCAGGGCGACAATGTCGCGCAGCTGGTTCGGCAGCATCTGATGCGAGGGCGAATGCGTCAGACGTGAGCGTCTGCACTGCCGTCAAGCCAGGCTCACCTCCTGCAGCCCAAACAGATCCCAGTTGTGAAACAGCGCGATGTCTGCAACGGCATGCCGCCGCGTGCTCCAGCTCAGCTCGCCCCACTGACGTCCGTCTACAGGCTGTCCTTCATCCTCGAGCGACGACGCAGTAGGCGCATCGCCTAGCTTGAGCTTCGAGACAAGCCGTCGCGTAGGTGAGGAGCTGGCATGTCCGTCGAAGCGCAAGTTGAAGGAGGCGAGCGTGAGCTCGACACGAGCCGGGCTTGTGGACGCATAACCCGACGGTGAGGTAGCCTGCCAGAGAGAAGGCAGCTGAACGAACCCATACGTCAGCGCCATGAGCGCCGCTGGCACCACGAAGGCGCCAAGCACGATGCCGGCGAGTGTGCGGCCTAGTGGGAAGGACGGCACGACGATGACTGCTGGCGCTGCGTGGCTGCGTGCCTCGTCCGCAGCCAGGTCAGCTTGCATCAGAGGCGGGTCGGCCTCGGCCGCTTCGCTGCGCCGCTGGGCGGCCATCTGGCTTGATTTTGGCGATCAGACGACGACGAGGTGGTAGTTGCAGGCCAAGACTGGGGCGCGGCGGCCGTCACAGCGGTGGGCGCCCGCTTGCTGCTCTCACGCTGTGCAGGTGTGCCATGCGCGCGCCATGCGTCGGCCGCTCGGGAATGCCAGGCGGCGCTGTCGCGTGTGGTGGTCACGACGCAAGCTGCCAGCTCGATGTTCGGCCAGCTCGAGCGTTCGCCTGTCGCCCAGCATCAGCGTGGCAGGCCCTGCGCGCAGGCGGTGAGCATGGGCAGCGAGGCTGGCGGCCGCGAGCTATTCTGGGCCTTCCCCACGCACGGGCCCGTCGGTGCTGCAGGTGATCGACGCGCTCTCACGCCCGCATGACGCACTGTTTCTTCTTGCCCCGCAGCGCAAAGCAACAGCCATGCCGCCGCGCACGTCACCGCGCGCCGCCCGCGATGACCCTGAAATGCTGCCCTGCATGGTGCGCGCCGCGGGCCCACCCTTTCTTTTGGCTGCGAGGCTGAAAGCGCGTCCTTCGCCGGGCACCTTGGGACCCGTGCTGCGAAGGCGTGCGTGCGCTGAGCGGGCGACGTGGCGCCTCGAAGAACGGCGAGCGTGGCCGGGGCGCGAAGGAGTGGGACGCCATGACGCGCGGCCAACTCCCCGCGCCAGACGAAAGCCACTGCCTGCGCGCAGCGGCGGCGCTGCAGAAGAAAGTCGGCTGCCAGATGGGCTGAGATGCGGCGGGACGGAGAGAGATGCCTCGGCCTTGGAGATGCGCGCTGGATGCTGAAGCTCGGGCAGGCCGCGCGCAGCGGGACGAGACGTGGCTGCTCCGGCGGCGAGCGGCGCACGTCCCGGGCGGCGGATGCACGGGCGTCACGCATGATGCGCTCAGCAGCGACCCTGCGACGCCGCTGTGGAGAGCGGGACAGCCGCCGCCGCCGAGCGTCACCGCCAGCCGCCGCTGCGCTTTTCGCTCGCTCGCCTCGCGTTGCCGCTCTTGAGGGCGGCGGAAGGCACGTTTGCCAGCAGCCGTGCCTGGCGTGCCGGTGCCTGTGCCTCCTTCTTCCTCACCACCACATCCACCCAGCCGCGCAACTCTACCCACCCCATCCACTGCCCACCATGGTCCGCGCCGCCAAGCCCTTCATCACCGTCTCGCTCCTCTGCCTCGTCCTCGCCGCCTCGGTGCCCTCCACGCGCGCCGACTGGGTGCAGGACGTGACGCGCGGCGGCGAGCGCACCTTCCAGGCCGCCTTTGACGGCTGGACCGAGTCGGAGTGAGTGGCGCGGGAAGACGAGACCCGCCGAGGAGAGCGGCACTGGTGGCGTGCACAGACCATCCGCTGACGCGCTTCTTCTGCAGCCTCCGCTCGTACCTGCTCGACCGCGGCATCGTCGCGCCCAGCAACACGCGCGAGCAGCTCGTTGTGCTTGCGTGAGTGTTTGCGGGTGCATTGCAGCGCCACCGCAATGCTGACCTTTCTTCCTCGACAGCAAGCAGAACTACGCGCAGATCCAGGCCTCGGCCGCCGCCGCCACGGACAGCGCCTCGTCGCTGGCCCACGCCGCCGCGTCGAGCGTGTACAGCGCCGCCGCCTCGTTCGAGTCCGCCGTGAGTAGCCTTGGCCGCCAGGCGAGTGCTTGTTGCGTGCAGTGGCGTGCCCGAACAGCGACTCACACTCTCCTTTCGCTGCGCACAGGCCTCTGCCAGCGCCAGCTCGCTCGGCAACAGCGCCACGTCGGTGGCGAGCCGCGTGTCGAAGAACGTGCCCACGGACGCCAGCTCGCTGTCGTACGAGGTCTCGTCGGGCGCCTCGGGCGCCTCCAAGAGCGCCTCGAGCATCTACGCTCAGGCCTCGGGCGCCGTGCAGAGCACACTTGACGATGCCAGCGACTACGTCTACTCCTCGGTGCGTGCCGCGAGTATGAGGCCAGCGTGCGGCAATGGCTGACACGGCTACCTGCAGTGGACGGACAACCAGCTGCACGACTACCTCGTCGAGAAGGGCCTCATCAAGTCGAACACGCAGAAGAAGCGCGACGAGCTGCTCGCCACGATGAAGGACGGCTACACGACGGCCAAGAACGCGCCGTACGAGGCCTGGTCCGACAGCTACGCCGAGCGCTGGCTCATCAGCCAGGGCCTGATCCGCAGCCACGGCGAGAAGCAGCGCGACGAGGTGGTGCGTAGCAGATGAAGGCATGCCACCAGTAACGGTGTGCTGACTTCCTTTGCGCAGCTCTCGATGGTCAAGGACAACTACTACGGCGCCCAGGACACCGTCTACGACAGCTGGAAGGACTCGGACCTCCGCTCTTACCTGATCAGTGCGTGGCTACGCGCGCGTGACACAGCGTGTGGTGCTGCCACTGACGCGCTTCACTCCTTCCAGAGAACAACGTGATCAAGAGCGACTACCAGGCGGGCCGCGACGACCTGCTGCAGAAGGCGCGCGAGTACGTGCCCTCGACGAACGACATCTGGAGCACGTCGGTGTGGAGCGACTCGGACCTGCGCAGCTACCTCATCAGCAACGGCTGGATCAAGAGCGACAGCAAGGCCAAGCGCGACGAGCTCGTCAAGACGGCGCAGAAGCACGGCAACGAGCTTGCCGAGACGGCAAAGGTGAGCGATCGCAGTGCTGCAGCCCCGTGCGATGCTCCTAGACTGACGCATGCCACGTGCAGGACTACTACAACTGGTCCGACAAGCGTCTCCAGGGCTACCTGCGCTCGACGGGCATTGACTCCTCGAAGATGCCCAAGACGCGCGAGGGCCTGATGCGCGAGATGCGCGCGCGCTACCACCGCAACCACACCGGCTTCTTCGCCGCCGTCAAGGATGGCGTGCGCTCGATCCTCGGCGTCGGCGAGGCTGCTGCTGGTGCCGCCGAGCAGAAGGCCAACGTGGCCAGCGTCAGTGCGTCCAGCGCTGCGTCCGTCGCGTCGGCTTCGGCTTCGAGCGCGGCCGCCAAGGCCCGCGACGAGCTCTAGATGCCTCGCTGCATCCTGGCCCGTCTTGTCTAGTTCTCAGTGACGCGTGATCTTCGCAACTGTCTTGCTCTTCTACCCCCTTTCCCTCCACGCCTGTTTCCCCTCCGCCCCACGAATATCCCAGGCGCTTCTCTTCTCGAATGACGCTTCGCAACGAATGAATAGCATTCATGCTCTCACTCCTGCCTGACACGCGGCGAGAGAAGCATCAGGCTGTGCAGCAGGTGCGGCGGGTGCGGCAGTCGGGATGTCTCGGCACCGCCCGGCGCAGCACTTGCAACTGCGGCAGATCAGGCATCGGTGCGTGAGGAACGTCTATAATTGCTTGGCAGCGATGCGGTGACAGGTGGTGGACATGACAAAGGGCGTGAAGGGGAGAGCAGAAGCACAGGAAGGGGGTAGCAGGGAGACGACGAGGCGTCTAGTACGGGTAGCGGAAGCTCTGCAGGTCCTTGTCCGTGCGGTCCTCGAGGCCCTCGAGGGCGTTGTGCTCCTCGACCTCGCCGGCGGCGTCGCGCTTGTGGTTCCAGTAGCGGTGGATGAGCGCAATGGCGACGAGGCAGCTCGCCGAGATGCCGAACATGGCCTCCATGGCAATCTTGGCGGGCAGGTAGTTGGGCGCATCCTGCTGGCGGTACAGCTGCGGGCCGACGATGTTGCCGGCCGAGTAGCCAAGCTGGAGGGCAGCGTTGAAGACGATGCGCTTCGTCGTGCCGCCGATGCAGCTGGAGAGCCAGGAGTAGTAGAACTGCGGAATGAGAAGGTCAGTGCGCAGCTCGGGGGGCGAGTCGCAGAGAAAGGCACTCACGGGACTGGCGACGGGATAGGCGAACACGATGGTGTAGCCGAGGAACTTGACGGCCGAGGTGAGGCTCGGGCTGATCATGAGGGCACCGCCGACGAGCGCGACGAGGAAGGCCGCGCAGCCGGGGATGGCACGGCTGCCCGTGCGGTTGGCGAGCCAGGCGCCGGCGGCGATGAAGACACCCTCGGCGAAGCCGGGCGCCATGCCGAGCAGCGCCGTGTCCTTCTTGTTGTAGCCCAGACCGGAGATGATGGCGCTGCCGAAGTTCGAAACGCCGCCGTTCGCCACGTTGGCCGCGGCGACTCCGCAGAAGAAGAGGTACAGACGGGGGTCGCAGAGCGCCTCGCGCAGCTGGTCCCACTTGAACGTCTTGTCGTGCAGGCCCGTCTTGTTCTCGCGCACGCGCTCGATGGCCACGAGGCGCTCGCGCTTGCTGAAGAAGCGGCAGTGCTCCTCGGGGCCGCAGGGCATGAAGAAGAAGACGGGGAATGCGTAGAAGGCCGTGATGGCGCCGAGGATGATGAACATGGTGCGCCACGTCTGCAGCGGCCCGGCAGGCTGCGAGAGCAGGCCGTAGGCAATGCCGCCGCCGAGGATCTGGGCGGTGGCGTTGGCGCTGAACCACCAGCTGGTGCGGATGACCTGCTCCTTGCGCGTGTAGAAGCGGCCGGTGACGAGGATGAAGGCGGGCGTGAGGCCGCCCTCGAGGATGCCGAGGAAGATGCGGCAGGCGACGAGGCCGGCGTAGTTGTATGCGGCGGCATGCAGGCCGAGGCACGTGGCCCAGAGCAGAATGACGACGCCGACGTAGCGCGAAATGTTGAAGCGCTGCAGCATGTAGCCGTGCAGCGGCGAGGCACCGAGCCAGCCGAGGTAGAAGGCCGAGCCGAGGAAGCTGTACTGCTTGCCCGTCAGGTGCAGGTCCGTCTTGACGCCGAGCAGGTTGGCGTACTGCGGGGAGGTGGTCAGCAACGGTGCGATGCTGCTCTCGTCATCGCACGGCCACTTACGTTGAGCGACGTCTTGTCGAGGAACTGCAGCAGCACGGAGCAGTACATGAGCGGCATGAGGATCGTGTCGATCTTGCGCAGCACGCGCTTCTTCTCGGCCTCGTCGATGGGCGCCGAGTCGGCGGCGCTGATGGGCTCGCCGTCGTGGCCGAGCGCGGCGAGCGTGTCGAGCGGCGACGTCGACACGACGGCCTTGTCGCCGCCGTGCGACGAGGGCGAGGCACTGCGCTTCTCGACGGCGTCGAGGTCTTCGATGGAGCGAGGCATGTTGAAGAGAGAAGGAGGAGGTGTGTGGGGCATTGGAAGATGAGGCGAGAAGAAGCGGCCTTCTTGTACCCCTCACGACGTCCTGCTCGCCACGGGACGGATCGGAAGATTATCTGTCCTCGCCTTCGCTGCACCCGCCTGCGCTAGCTTGCATTCGATGTGTGCCTGATGCTGATGCCCGCTGCCTGCCTGATGCTGCGTCGAGCTGGCCGGCTGGAAGAATGTTGCGAGCCCGGTTATCGCACGACCCACTTTCGTCCACCGTGCCCACGCTAGAGTGCCGCCACCATGCATCTGCAGCGGCCAGGGACGCATCTGCATCAGCTGCCCGGCGCAGGCCACCTGCCCTGCGGTGGCCACGTCTGTGCTGAAGCGACCCGGAAATTTACTGCAGCCCAGCCTTGCCCCCTGGAGAAGCTCGGGAGCGCAGCAGCCGCCGCAGCGGCCATGGGCAGGGTCGCTTGCGAGGCGCAGCTGCACGAGAGGCGGAGACGCGCTGCGGTTGCGGCAGCGGCAGCGGCAGCGGCGGGAAGGCGGCGGCGGCACGCCCACGCGATGTGATCTCGCGCGCGGCGATGCGCTGGCGCTGCGCCTGCTGCACGGCGGCCGCTGCGCGCGCGAAGAAGCTGGCCGCCGCTGATAAGAGGCGGCGAGAGCGCCGAGCCGCCTCTCATGCCGTGCCGCCTCGTCGAGTCCGATGCCATCGGACCGGCCGCTCCGATGGAGGCACGCCGCCTCTTGGGCCGCCTACTCACGCCTTGGGCCGCCTGGGCCGCAACCAGCTTCGCCCTCAGCTGCCGCCGGCCGGCGCGGAGTGGGCTCGATGCCGCCCTTCCCGCCCTGCCCCGCCGCGGCTGCCAGCACCCGAGCTTCGCGCGAGCCCGCCAGCATGCACAGGCCCAAGGGGCCAGGGGCTCGGAGTGTGAAGCTAGGAGAGGCGCGCGCCTATACCCACATCCCCTTCCCGCGTTGGAGCCCGATACAACCTTGCCTTCGCTCCAACAGCGAGCGGGGGCGCGGCGCTGGAGTAAGCGAGCTCGGCGATGGCGAGAGCAAAGAGGCGCGCGCAGCAAGAGATATCGCAGGGTGCAAGGGCACGACAGCAAGCCGAGCATCGCCGAGCCAAGGCCAGCAAGCCGAGAGCTGCCGAGGCTCAAGTCGAGCGCCTCGAGCAAGGTCGAGAAGTCGAGAACTATCCGGCCAGGCTGCAGTGCCTGGCCTCGAGCCATGCCTGAGCTCGAGGCTGTGAGCGGCTGCGGAGCGAGATGCTGCCGCTCTGGCACCGCCTGCACCGCCTTGAGCGGCCTCACACGACAGGGGATACCATGACGCTGTGGCGCTTCCATTTCCCCTTCACTCGATGCATTTGCGACTACTTTGAGCCTCTGATGGCCGAATGAAGATGATTGACAGGAGCTGCGAAGCGGTGGCAGAGGGCAAAAGAGAGGTGAGGCGCGCGATGCGGTGCTTCGACGCGCGCGCGGCGCAGCACAGCCACGGCGCTCGGCACTCGGGCGGCGCAGCGAGCACCGCCTTGGCCTCGAGCATCCGCGCGGCCGTGCGGGGCACGCTCCTCCCTCCACAACCTCCATCCCGCCTCAAGCAGAGAGAGGGAGCGCAGCCATGGCGCTCGACGCCGCCAACTTCCTGCTGCAGCTGCATCGCGACTCCTCCTCTTCGCGGCAGCTCGAGCTGCGTGTCCCGCCGCCTCTGCACTCCTCCATAGACACACCCTCTGCGGCGCCCTACTACACCTACGAACGCGCCGCCTCGCGCGCATACGGGGCGCAGCTGCTCGATGGACACGCACGCGTGCTCCTCGCCGAGTGGCAGAGCGCAGGGAAGAAGCAGGGCGTACTGGGCCTGCGACAGCCCGACGGAGAGGTGAAGGTGACGAAAGAGAAGGGCTGGGCATGTGAATGGCGCTGGGAGTGGGAGGGGTGAGTGTGTGCCTCTTTGCCTCGTCGTGCACAGCCGGCGCTGATGGAACGGACAGGGAGACATATCAGTGGAAGCGCGAGACAAATGCGCTGGGCATGAGTGGCGGCAAGGCGGGCTTTGCGTGCGACATTGTGCGCAAGCCGGATCCGAGCGTTGCGTGAGTGGTCGCCCTCCAACAAAAGCGTCGCCTGTCGCTGATGCCAGGTGGAGGACAGCGTCGCACGATACAAGCCGGCGTTGAAGGCAAGACCGGCGCAGCTCGAGGTGCTGGATTACAACCTCCTCCGCGTGCGTCTTGCTCCGCCTTCGCTCTCGGCCAGCTACGGCATCTGACGCTATTGTACAGATCGATATCGCAGATCGCAAAGGGCTGGAAATCACCCTCATCTGTGTCCTACTGGCGCTGCTGGATGGCGAGGGAGAGGATGCGCTTGGCGACAGCGCAGAGGAGGGCTCACCGGCTGCTTCGCCTGCTGCGACGGATGCGAACAAAGTGCTTGCGCCTGCGGCTGCGCCGGCGCAAGCGGCGGCGAAGCTGGCGAGCAATGAAGTGGAGATCACTCCTTACGGTGAAGTACGTCCCCTCCCTCGCACTCTCCTCTGCCGCTCTCTGATGCCAGCCCATTTCTTCAGGAAGCAGCGTACATCAAGCACTGTCTGTCTCTCCTCCGCTGCGATGCAGAAGGCACGGGCATGGACTTGATCATCCTGCAAGCGCACTCTGCAGATGCGGCGAGGAGGGCTGTAGGCATTGCAGCGGGGGTTAAGGGAGCTTACTATCGTGCGTTCAGCTCCACCCTACAACCCATCGAGCCGTTTACTCATGGAGATGCGGCCTTGCAGGACTGCCGCAAGCAGCGAAAGGCAGCAGTGCCGACCCGACAGCCGACGGCGCAGGCGAGCTGTTCCAATACGTGCGCGAGCCGGGTCGCAGCTCCGCCGCATCGTCTGCGGAGACGCTCGCACAGTCCATCGCCGCCGAAGCGCGCGCTCGTCCTCGCATCCAACTCAACGCGCCTGCCGCAGGCAGCAGTACTCCACCGCCGCAGCAAGAGCCGAAACGGCCGACGTCGATGCAGTACGCTCCGCCAGAGAGACTCAGCATCTACCTGAGCAAGCTGCGCATCGCTGAGCTGGAGCGCGTGCAGCCTCCGCCGCCTCGTACTGCTCCGCCAGTGCGAGCTGCGCCTCCTCCGGCACTGGCGCCAAGTCCGGGGCCGAGACCACGGCCGCGCTCACAGGGCCCGTCACCGACGCCGCCGAGTCCGCCTGAGCCGGCCAAGGAGCAGAAGGAGCCGCGAGGCGTGGGCAAGTTGCTGGGCAAGCTGGGAAGGAAGCATGCCGAGGAGCACTAGCGTAGCAATCAATACCCTCTCGAGACGACGGAGCGCTGATGATGGGAATCATTGAGTGTGTGTGTGGCGTGAGGGTGGTGATACAGAGGTTGCGCTGCCTTTGCCGCGTGCAGTGAGAGAGAGAGGGTATGCGAGAGCCAACCGGGCTAGAGTGAGAGCGATGCGCTTCAGACCAGCGAAGCAGCGGCCGCCTCGTCCGGATCCGCTCCCGTCGCATCGAGATCCACGGGCGGTTGGCCATCCGCCATCTCCTCGAGCGCCACGATCAGGCCGTCAAACTCCTCCTGCAGCGTCTCCTCCTCAATCATGCTGCCGAACATGCGCGTGTTATGCAGACGCTCCAGGAATGCCTGTGCGCGGAGCGGCGAGGTCAGAAGATGCAGATGAGAGGGAAGTAAGGGAGAGGGGGAGAGGACTCACTTCCTTCCAGCGAGGCCCGTACTTGTTGGGCCCGCGAGGCTTGCGCTCCTTCTTTCCACTCTCGCCATTCACTCCCACTGCAGCAGCAGGCGCAGCAGCGACAGGCGTCGCCGGCGGCTGACTTGCGCTGGCGTTCATCTTCGCCGGCGCGCTCTTCCTGCCCTTCTTCGCGGGCGCAGCAGGCGTCGCCGCGGGCGCAGGCGCCGGTGCGGGCTCGGGGTCGGGAGGAGGAGGAGTGCCGAGGCCATCGTAGAGCACTGGAGAACGAGGAGGCGCAGGCGGGATCTTGGGCTTGTTCTTGCTGCCTTTGGGACGGCCACGACGTCTCTTTGGCTGTCCGTCAGGACCGAGCTCGACTGACGCTGCCGGTGCTGGAGCCGCGACAGGAGCGGGAGCAGGGACGGGAGCCGGCGGAGGTGCGGCGGCCTTCGGCGCAGGAGCAGGCACCGGAGGAGGAGGCGCAGCGGCCTTCTTGCGCCGCTTGGGCGCTGGCGCAGCGGGCGTCGGAGCGGGCGGCGGCGGTGCCGGTTCGGGCGCAGGCGGTGGAGGTGCAGCCTTGGCAGCCTTCGACGCCGCTGGCGCCTTGCGCTTCTTGCTCTTCGCAGCGGGTGCAGGTGCAGCGGGTGCGGCCTCTGCTGCTGCGGTGGCGGTGGTCGTCACGGGCGACGCTGCTTGGGGAGAAGCATCGCCGGGCGTGTAGCTCGAGTAGAGCGCGTGGGGATGAGAGCCAAGCATCGGTCCGCCGAGCGACATCATCTGAGCTGCGCGTGCCACCGGCTGCGCTTGACGGTGCACTTCGTGCGGCGAGATGAAGGCTTGCTGTTGTTGCGACTGCTGCTGAGACTGCGACTGCGACTGCGACTGCTGCTGAGGCGCTGCTTGGCGCTGCGAATGCTGGGGCTGCGCCTGCTGCTGCGAATGCGACGTGGCGTAGTTGCCGTACCCGAGCGAAGTCGACTGCTGCGCCTGCGCCGATTGCTGCTGGTACGCAGCTGCCGCGTAGCGATCGCGCGACGAGAGACCAGCGCTCGCGATGCTGTACTCATGCGAGTTGCCGCCTGCACTGCCGCTGCTCCCGCCCCGCGCAGCAGTGGGCGGATAGTGCGCCGACCAGCTCTGCCCCGCCGAGCCGTTGATGTTGTGTGCATCGTGCGTGGCCGCAGCGCTCGTGCTGCCACTGCCGCTGCGCGACGCAGGCGCGGCGTACTGCGACGCCCAGCTCTGGTTCTGCCGCGGCGCGTTCGTCGGGTAGCCCTCTGCGGCGCCCGTCGTGCCCGTGCCCGAGGCCGAGGCGGAGCCGGAGCCCTCGCCGGACGTGCCGTTGAGCGAGCGCAGCAGGTTGGCGACGTCGACGTCCTGCTGCAGACTGCCGTGCGTGGCGCGGCCCTGGCGCTGCTGCGGAAATGAGGCGGTGGAGGCGCGCGAGGTCGGTGCAGCAGCGGCAGCAGCGGCCTGCTGACGACGCGGATCCCACGAGGGCAGGTTGGAGAGGTGCTGCTGCTGCTGCTGTTGCGCCTGTGCCTGCTGCTGCTGCTGTGCGAAGTGCGACGAGGCACTGCGGCTCCAGTCGTCGCCTGCGCCGGAGTGGTAGGCCATCGCGAGGCCGAGGTGTTGGAGTGGAGTGACGTGGAGAGGTGGAGCGTGCGAGCTCGACGCGTCCAGCGGGGTTCAGGAACGGCGCGTCGTGGCGGAGTCGCTCTCGCACCTCTGGCGCCCCGCCAGCCAATGCCGCCGCTCTTGGGTCCTCGCCGCCGTACGAGAGGCCGGCATCGGCGGCGGTGCCGCTGCTCCACCTTCGTTCCCGCTCCCATCATCCCCGTCCACGCCGCCGTCTCACTCCCTCCGAAGCGTCTCTGCCAGCCGTGCTGCTCTAACTTCGCCACGCGCCGAGCTCTGAGCGCATCGAGCCGTGCTTCCGCCTCGCGCCCTCGCCTCGCGCCCGGCCCGCCGCGCCCGTCGCCCGCCATGGACGTCTCCTCGCTATCGCAGCACGGCGAGTCGCCTCTCTCGCCGCCCTCGCATGCGCCCGACGATGTCGACGACGACTCCAGCACACGCGATGTGCTGCGTGACGACTATCACTCTGGCGAGACGCACGAGCAGTCGCACGAGCACCAGCACGGGCACAGCGGCGAGCTGGAGCACGACGAGTCCTACACGCAGGACGTCGACATGCACGGTCTGAATGAGGCGCATCAGCAGCATGAGCAGCACGACCAGCGTCTCACAGACGAGGCGGCACACAACCTCGTCACCGAGGTCATCCTGGCGCGGCTGGCCGAGACGAATGCGCAGGCACAAGCGCAGCAGCAGCAGGCCGCCATGCAGCAGGGCGACGACGGCAACGGAGGCGAGGCCTCGACGTCTGCACCTGCGCCGCCTCCTCGGCAGAAGCGAGCGCGCACCAGCACGGCAAAGATCACGCGTCATCGGCCCATCACTTCGTGCCTGCAGTGCCGTGCACGCAAGGCAAAGTGCGATCGTGCGCGTCCGCGATGCGGTGGATGTCCGGCAGACAGTCCGTGCACGTACGTCGATGCGGACATGCCTACCGAGGCGGTGGTGAGCTCGATTCAGAACATCCGGAAGGCGGAAGAGGAAGACGAGGCGCGCCGTGCTGAGGCAAAGTGAGTCTCTCCATCTCTCGTTGCCGTTTGCCGCTCGGCTGACCTCTCGATCAGACGCGCCCGCCTGCGTGGCAGCATCTCGCACGTGCCAGATCACCACAACAGCAACGCCTACGATGCCTCCGCCTCTACGTCCTCAGCACGTCACGCTCTCGTCGAGCGCACCTACGCCCTCGGCAAGCGCAAGGACCTCGACTTCGACGTTCGCGTGAGAGCATCTCGCGCTGCGGGCGTCGGCGCCATTCTCTTCTCGTGCATGCCTACCGCACGCATGTCTTCGTCGCACGGCTTTGTCCTGCCTGGCGACTTGCAGCCTCTGCATTTGCCGCAGCCCGACGACGTAGGCCCATTGCTCGATGCGTATCGAGCACACGTCGAGCCCCTCTGCAACGCCGTAGTGATCGATCTCAACCGTCCTCGCATCCGCGCCTTCCTGCGCTGGTGGCACTCCGATCCCGACAGTCTGCCTGCAGACCCGCCGCTCGTGCCGCTCGTCCTCGTGGTGCTGGCGCTGTCGGTGCAGTCGATCCGTACCGCAGGCAAGGGAGGCGAGCCGGAGGTGGATCGCTTCCATGGATGCGATGTGGAGAAGCGTCTGCTGGAGACGGCCGGTCGTTGCATCGACAACCTGCAGGTGAGCAGCGCTCGTCGCAGCGCGATGCGTACGGCAGCGCTGACACAGCGTCCAGATCGCATGCCCCAGCAACTGGTCCAGCGCCTTCAGTGCGCCTCTCGACTTGGTGCGCGCCAGCATGCTACGTGGTCTCTGGCATCTCGGCGAGCTGCATCTGCAGTTTGCCACGTCTTGCTTTGCTGGTACGTGACGCTGCCGCGTCTGCAGCCCTGGCTCTCTCGCTGACCTTGCAACAGCCACACTGCGCCTGGCACATGCTGCCGGCCTGCATCGCGATCCGAAGCACTGGAAGGGCATGGGCAAGGAGGAGGCGCAGGCGCGACGCAACATGTGGTACAGCTGTCTGATGCTCGAAGTGGTGCGTAGCAAGGAGCACCGTTCTCCCCTACGCTGCACTGCTGACGCGCTGTCCTCGCCGCGCAGACGCACGCCCACCGCCTCAACATACCCTGCTCGATCACCGGCGAGAGTTTCGACTCCGAGCTGCCCAACGACCACAGCGCGCTCGTCGGTCTCTTCACGCGCGCCTCGGAGATGCAAGCAGCCCAGGCAGCCGCCACTGGAGTCGCTGCTCCGTCGTCACGCGAGCTGCTGCCGCCCAGCCGCATGGCATTCGACTTTCATCTGGCGCGCTACAGTCTTGCCCGTCTCTTCGCCCAGCGTGGAGCTCATCCTTCGCGCAACGACCTCGTCAGTGAAGGAGGCGCCGCTCGTATTGCAGACGTGCTAGCCGAATGGCGCGCGTCGCTGCCACCGGCCTTCGAGACTGTCCTGCAGCTCGACGAAGGCCCGCTGTGCGGAGCAGGCGCGCTCGACGAGGAAGACGACCCGTACTTCCTCGGCGGCAACGGACGCCTGTCGCCCGAGGACACGCGCGAGCGCAAGCGCATCGCCTACTTCCAGCGCGTCATGCTGCGCATGCTGCACCTCCAGACTCGCATGGCCATCTATCGCCCGCAATTCGACGTCAGCGGCGCATGGCGGCCTCCGGGCGATGCACAGCGTGCCTTGAGAGAGTGCCTGGACAGCGCGTGAGTAGCCAGCCAATGTGGCGTAGTACGTGACGTGCTGAGGCTGACGTCAAGCTCCCCTGACAGGCAACGCATTGTGCACCTCGTCTCGAGTCTCTTCACGTCGAGCCCGCCGCCGCCGTTCCAGATGTACCACGCCGCCTCGCACCAGCTCTTCCAGGCCGCCGTCATCCTCAGCGTGCAATCTGCGCTCTGTTCGCCGTCCGAGGCGTCCGGCGCACACTTCCGCAGTCTGGCACGACCCATCATCGACCGCGCCGTCCATGCCTTCGACCTACTCTCCGGCAAAGCTCCGCTTCACAACGTCTGCGAGCAGGCAGCACGCTATGCGAGCACGCTTCGAGAGATGGACGCTGTGCAGCTCGCAAGGCAGGCTACAGCGGCGGCCGGCGGAGCGGAGGCGAAGACGGGAGAGGAGGAGAGCGCGGCTACGGCTGCAAACGCCTCGAACAGCATGCAGCGTGCTACGCTCGGCATCCTGAACGCGCAAGGCACGGCGGAGACGAGCACCGAGCTCAGTGCACAGGCCTACACCGCGCACGCTTCGCCTCCTTCTGCCTCTCCGTTGGGCGGAGCATCGAGCAGCGCAACGCTCGGCGGTGTGCAGCTCAGCGATGCCGTGCCGACCTCGTGGGCCGAGAGCAGTGGCTCAGGCGGCGCCCAGAGCTCGCATCAGACGGCGCAGTCTGCGCTCGAGGCGGCACTCTTCGACGATGCGTGGTGGCACAGCATCGACGGCTCGTACTCGCAACGCTCCTTCTTCCCTTCCGGACCTTCTTCGGGACCGCGAGCTGTGGACGCCACCATGGCAAGCCACGGCAACGCCCAAGCAGATGGCAGCGCGCTTGGAGAGAGCGGCTACGGTGGCCCGAACCTCCCGCCGACGGGCCTCGATCTGCTCGCGTCGCAGGTCGACCACGCACCGCGCGCAGCTGGCAACGCAGCGCCCACAAGCTGGCAGCAGGAGCAGGCCGAACGCCGTGCGGCACGCGGCGGAGGCGTGGCAAGCACGCTCGATCCGGCCCTGCAGCAGGCGCCGTGGGAGGGCGGCGGCTCGGGCGCACCGCAGCGCGCCACCTGGGACACTGAGGCGCAGCCGCAGCCGCTCTTGCCGCCGCCTGCGGCGCCGGGCAACGGCAGCAACGGCAATGGCAGTGGCGAGCCGGTCGGCGGCAACGGAGCAGAGGGCCTGGCGGCCTCGGCGCCGAGCGTGGCCTCGTTTGAGGGATGGCAGGCCGCGTGGAAGGCATGGGAGTCGTTCACTGATCATGTACTGCAGAGCGAGGGCTAGCTGCACCCCCGGGCGGGCGGCGAGGCCGTGGAGATGAAATATCGCATACCGTGTCACCTTGAGCTGAGCGAGAGACGCGCAAGGGCAACTAGAGAGACTGTGTATTGAGATCCGAGCAGCGGATATAGTAGCCGCAGCTTGCCTCGCGCCTGAGCGCTCCCCTCCCTCGCAGTGTCGCCCTCGTCGCTTACAGGCCCATCTCCTTCTCCTGCAGCTTGGCAATCGTCTGGCGCTGGATGTTGCTCGTGCCCTCGTAGATGGCTGCAGAGCGGGAGGATCAGCAAGCAGCGCGCAGAAAGAGGGGGACTCCTCGACTCACCGCCGATCTTCGAGTCGCGCCAGTACTTCTCGATGCCCGTCTCGCGCGTGAAGCCCACGCCGCCAGCCCACTCGATGGCGCTGCCCGAGACGCTCTGTGCGACCTGGGACGAGTAGATCTTGGCCATCGCCGCCTGCTTCGTGAACGGGCGACCCTCCTCCTTCAGGCGTGCGGCGTTGTACACAAGCAGGCGCGCGGCCTCGATCTCCGTGGCGGCGTCGGCCATCTGGAACTGCATGCCCTGGAAGCTGGCCACCGGCTTGCCGAACTGCGTGCGGTCGTACGCGTAGCGCACGCTCTTCTCGTACGCGCCCTGCGCAATGCCGACCATCTGCGCGCCAATGCCCACGCGGCCCTCGTTGAGAATCTCAATGGCAATCTTGTAGCCCTTGCCCTCCTCGCCAATCAGGTTGGCCGCGGGCACCTTGACGTCGTCAAAGTTGACCGTGCACGTCGACGAGGCCTTGATGCCGAGCTTCTGCTCCTTCTTGGCAATCTCGACGCCCATGCTCTTCTCGACGGCAAAGGCAGAAATGCCCTTGTAGCCCTTCGAGGGGTCGCCCTGCGCGAAGACAATGAAGAACTCGGCCTCGGCAGAGTTGGTGATCCACATCTTGCTGCCGTTGATGATCCAGTCGCCGTTCGAGTCCTTCTTGCACGTCGTCTTCATGGCGAAGGCGTCTGAGCCAGACGAGGGCTCGGAGAGGGCAAAGGAGCCGAGCTAGGGCAAAAGAGTGAGCGCGAGCGAGTGCTGCTGGCGTGCAGGGCAGACTCACCACCTCCGTCGAGAGCTGCGGCAGGTACTTGTCCATGAGCTCCTTGCTGGCGTACTTGCGCAGCACCGTGTTGACGAGCGTCTGCAGGCGGGGCATCAGGGACAGGACTTGCAGGCACACGCTGGCTGCCACTCACGTTGTGCACGTCGCAGAGCACCGAGACCGAGGCGTCGACTTTTGCGAGCTCTGCATCGAACGTGTCAGCCCGCGGCAGCTTCGCCGCCGCACGAGACACAGCGCACCCTCAATGACGATGATCGCCGCCGTGAAGCTGCAGCCCGCGCCGCCGTGGTCCTGGCTCGTCTCGATGCCCATGAGGCCCTGCTCAAAGAGGCCCTTGATGATGGCCGGGTCCATCTTCTCGTTCTCGTCCATCTCGCGGACCTTGGGCTCGACGACCTCAGTAGCGAAGCGACGCACGGCCTCGCGCAGCATCTCCTCCTCGTCGGAGAGCTTGGCGAGCGAGTTGATGCCGAAGGGCGACTCGAAGTCGTTGCTGCGGCATGCGGAGCCGCTGAAGGCACGCGAAGGCGCGGCAGCAGGTGAGGCGACGGCGCGGGAGGCAGAGGCGATGCGAAGCGAGGCGGGCGCACGGCGCGACGCGGCACCGGCGGCGCGGAGGAGGGGAGCGCGGAGAGAGGCCATGGTGTGTGAAGGGCGGTGGTGTGGTGGTGGTGCAGAGGCAAGGCTGAGGTGGCACGCAGCAGGTGACGGCACCCGCTGCCCCTCGGCCTCGGGCAGCCGCCGCCGTCGTTGGCCAGCCACGCGGCGCGGCGCATGCGGCTCGTGCCCCGCGGCGAAGGCACCGCCCCTGCGCGCCGGACGAGGCGGACGAGCGCCGCCGCCAAGCATGCGCGCGCCGTCAGCATCGCGCAGCGGCGCCAGCCTCCCGACCCGCCGGCTCCTCGTTGCTCTCTTCTCACAGCAGCACCTCAGTCGACGACGAGGGTGAAGCTCCTCCCACGTGCGGCTGGCTGGGCGAGATGCCACGCGCGCCGCCGCATGCTTCTCCCCGCACGCCGCTCGCTGCGCGCCTTGATGTCAGCGCGCGCGCGCCTCCGCAGGCTGCGTGAACGCTCGACGCCGGCGGACCGGCCCGGCAGCAGCTCAGCCGGCGCATCGCCAGCGGCCGCCCGATAGCCGCGACCCGAGATCCGGCACGTGACGCCGTCTCCCCTTCTCTCGCGGCAGCATCACCGGCTTCCCGTCGCTCCTTCGGTTTGCTTCCCTCCCACTGTCCTCCCGATGAGCTAGCTTTGGGGCCCGAAATGCGCGTATGAGAGCTGCGTGCGTAGAGAAGCTGTCAAACAGGGCCTCTGGTCTTGCAGAATGGCTGCAGAATGGCTCAGGCGTCGTCAAGATGTCGCCCGTTCTCGCGAGCACCTCAGTTCACTTGCTTTCTCTTCTCGACGCCTTCGCGGACGCCAGCAGGGAGATGCACTGTTTAACGAGCGACCTTGAATGCGACCACTGATGTGCGAGAGCTTGTGTCAGGCAAGCGCCGGAGTAGTGCGCCCGCGACAACCAAGACTGCCGCTGAGCCGCTGCGAGCTGCTGACGCTGCGCGCTGCGCTCTGCTCCTGCGCAACAAGCCGTGCTCTCCTCCTCGCCAAGTGCTGCGATGCCGTCGTGCCGCGGTGCCGCTTGGTACGAGCAAGCATGGAAGAGCGTCACAGCCCGCAGCTGCTGCACTGCCCACGAGGTCTGAGAGACGCATGCACGCGCAGGCGCAACGGCTGATCCGAGAAGAGGAGAGCAAGCTTCGCGATGCCCGGCGCCGAGAGACGAGAGCAAGGATCGTTGCCGCGCTCTGCTGCGTCCGAGAGGCGCCGTCACCATCGCAGCGCTGCCTTCGCATGCGGCTGCGGCCTCTCGCGCTGCCTTGTCTCGTCTCGGCTCCACCTCGCTGCATCTTCGCTCTGCATCCGCGAGGCGTTCTCTTGATTTGCGAATTGCAGCGGGCTGGAACTCAATCTGCGCTGCTGCTGCTCGCTGTCCCGGGCTTGCCTCCGGTGCAGCCGCTGAGACGCCCAAGATGAGCCTGCGAGAGGAGCGTTCGGGCAGCTCGCCAGCGAGAGAGAGCCGTGACGCTGCCTTGCGGCGGAAAGCCACACGCGGGCGGAGGCGGAGTCGCAGCAGCCGCAGCTGCCAGCATAGCAGCTCGAGGTGTCGTCGCTCGGCAGCGACGGGACGCCGATCCGCCCTTGCGAGCCACTTTCTCCTCTCGCGCGCCCCTCTCGCAGGCCCCCCTCTCGCGAGCTCCTATCCGTCAAGGGTGCAGCCAAGAGCAGCACGAGAGGAAGCGGCACGTGCGACAGACGCATGAAGCTCAGCGCCCGAGACCCTGACGCTTGAGCGTGCTGCAAGAGGGATGCTGCTACGGTTCGGAGTCGAACACGTCGCGGCCCCGTGCGTCTTGCACGGGGGAAAGAGGGCAGGGTTACGCGCGTGGCCGCCAGGGCCCCACGCCCCAGTTTAGCTGGTGAACGCCTGCGTGGGCGATGTTCGCGGCGCCGACCATGTCGCGGGCGAGTGCGCAGCGGCAGTGCGGGCAGTACTTGACGTCGCGCGACGGATAGCGGGCGCTGCGCGAGCGCCAGAGCGGCAGCAGCGGGGGCGCGTCTGCGCAGCGCGGGCACACCGACGACGTGAGGTACTCGTCCTGCGTGCGCCAGAGGATCGTCGCGGGCAGTGGCGTGAATGCGGCGCGCTGCATGACGGTGCGCAGCAGCGGGCCGGCGTGCGTCGGGTGCTTGAAGCCGCGGCCGCCCCCGCTGCTTGTCCCGCCGCTGTGGAGGACACGGCGTCAGTGTCGTTCAGTGCGTTCCCGGCGGCGTGCCCAGGCCAGAGCACAGCAGGTGGCCACAGCCTGCGCATCGCCAGCGTGAACTCACGGCCAGTCGCCGACGTGTGCCACGACGACGAGCTTCTTCTCCTCCTCCCACTTCTGGAAGCGCCTGCTGTAGAAGCCCGGCGCGCACGCGAGCCACTCGATGATCTCGTCAGCCGCACGACCCCTCTTCTTCTTGACGTCTTTCTTGCGGGCCTCGGCGTGCGGTGCGCCGACGCCAAAGGCGTGGCTGATGCGCGCAAAGGCGTCCGCGGCGCTGCGAACGGGCTCCGCCTTGGTGAGTGGCCGGAGAGCTCCTCGCTCGCTGGATTCCTGGGCGCCGTGAACGGGCTCCGCCTTGGTGCGGCGCTGGAGTGCTCCTGGCTTGATGGACAGCGTCTCCCAGCGATCCCAGCGCTCGCAGGCGGCCGCGTTGGCGTAGTAGCGGCGCGGGGCGTTGACGACTGGGCGCAGCCCGAGTTCTGGCGGCGGCGTGCCGGGGAACTCGATGATTGTGCCCGGCAGCAGAGGCCGCGTGCGGTGCAAGGCGGCCACGTTGGTGTTGCCCGGATCGATGCCCACGTGCACGACGGTGCTGTCGGGGTCGGCGTCGGCCAGCAGTGCCTTGATCTTGAAGTCGGGCATGCCTCGCACCAGGCCGCCAGCACGTCCGCGCGGCGGCGTAAAGTCTTCGTCGGAAGGCAGCGGCAGCGGAGCTCGGAGCGCCGCTTGCAGCGCTGCAGGAGGCAGCGCAGCGAGCCACATGGACCCGCGCGCGTACACCTCGACGTTCTGGTGCATGCTCTGCACAGTCTCCGCGTCACTGCGGCCCTTTGGGCGACGCAGATTGACGTAGAGCCAGCGGCAGTTGACGCCGTCGCTGTACAGCGTGCCCGTGGGCAGCCAGGCAGGCCGGAAGCCGAGTCTTGCCCATGGAGAGGCTCTCGGGGACCGCGACGACCGCGTCGTCGAGCCGGAGAGCAGTGCTTCGAGGCGCGTGACCGTGCCCTCAGCTGCGCCCCGGCTCGTCGCGGCCATCGCTTCGAGCGCACTCAGCAGGGACGGACGCGGCCGCCACAGGTTGCCGTCTTGAAACAGGCCGCATCGCTCGAGCCACTCGTGCTCTGTGAGAGACAGTTGCGAGGCCCACTTGCCGAGGGCAGCTAGGCGCCCGGGCGCCGCGCGGGCGACGGCTGGCAGCGAGCTGGGCGTGAAGATCTGGTGGAACGTGCCTGCGGCTTTCGGACGGCTGCGGCCTACTGCTGCGGCTGGCTGCAGGGCCCGCACCCACCCCTCCAACAGATCTACTGCCGCACCGCCGGGTAGCTCCTCCAGGAGCTCTCTTGGCGTCCGTGATGGCGTTTGGGAGGAGGCGGCCTGCATCTTCTTGAGCATGTGGAAGTCGCGGCGCCGCAGCATCTCCTGGTCCTGATGCGGCATGCCTGCGTACGAGCTTGAGGCCCCGAGCGGGGTATTGAGAGCGAGGTCAACGAGATCGCCACTGCCAAGGCACTGCTCGGCTTGGGCAAGAAGATGCGGCACAGACGCTCGCCTGTGGCGCCCCGCAGTCTGGCCGACGCTTTGGCACATGACGTGGTCCGCAAGGCTTCTGGGGACGAGGGGCCAGCCAGCCTGCAGAGCCCTGCGTGCCCGCAGCACCGAGGCGGGTGCATCAGGGTGCCGGGCCCATATGAGGAGCTCCTCCTCTGTCCAGCAGTTCCCAGCTTCTGGAGGCTCACGGCTGCGAGCCATGCCGCTGCGAGACGGGCGCACCCCACCTGCCTCGCAGCAGCAGAAGTATGCGAGCTCTGTGAAGCGGCGGTCCAGCTCCTCGTCTTTGCAGTCAGTGAGGTAGGCAGGGTCGAGGTGCTCAACCAGGCGGTCTAGCGTGGCTGCAAGGTACTGCTGCACGCCAGCAACCAGGGCTACCGTGGCAGTGAGCTCACGAGGCAGAGTTGACGAGGAAGAGACAGACGCAGTGCCGAAGATCTGTCAATGAGGGCGAGTCAGCCGCCAGTCCGCATGAGCCGCCTGAAGGCTGCGGCAGGAAGAAGGCGGCCAGGGACGCTACGTGCGACGCGAGCGGGCCGGCAGCCGCGTGCCGGCACGCGCGCCGCTGCCGTGCCGCCCAAATGATCTGCAGCACATGGCGCGTCCTCCAGCCTCCCCACCCTCACCATCCTGCGGGCCGGCTCACCTTGATGAGTGTCTTCCTCGCCTGTGAGCTTGAAGTCTCCCCACCCTCGTCCTCCTCCTCCTCCTCCGCTGCCTCGTCCCTGCTGGCAAACGGCCTGCGCTGCTTGCCCAGCTTGAGCTTGGGCTTGCGCCCAGCCTTCTTCGCCTGCTTGCCCTTCTTCTTCTTCTGCACGCGCTTCTTCGCCCACTTCTTGCCGCTGCGGCGCGTGACACGCTGCGGCGGCGTGAGGGGCGTGACGAGCGGCGAGGACGCAGCCTTGGGCACGAGGTACGTGCGAGCGACTCGCGTCTGGCGTCTTGAGAGCGTGCGTGCGCGAGCGCGCTTGCCGCGTCCGTGGGCGTCAAGCACGGGCACAAAAGGCGCGCTCGCAGAGAGGTGCCTGTCAACACGATGGAAGGTGAAGCCGCTCTGGCCGGTGCTGCTGCTGGTGTCGCGGCGGAAGCCGAGGATGTTGCGCGAGCCATGGTCATCGATCGTCGTCGGCCGAGGCTGCGTGGCGGTGCCATGCGTGCCGAGCACATAGATGTCGGCCACGGCGCAGACGGTGCTTGCGTCGGCGGCATTGCTGCCGGCAAGCGCAGCCACACGCCGGATGAGCGCATGCACTGTTGGCCGCAGCTCTGCTCCCGGACCGCTGCCGATGCTCGACCAGGCGCGAGGCAGCAGGCGGCCCTGCTCGGACGCCGTGCCACGCACTGCTCGCGTCAGGCGCGCCTCGCCGATGCCCGGCAGCCCGTTGGCATAGTCGGTCGTGCTCAGTGCCACGAGCGCAAGGTAGAGAGCCGGCGCAAAGGAGGAGGACGAGGAGAACACCTGTGGCCATGTCTCGCTCATGGCGCCGCCAAGGAGGGTGCGATCGTAGAGGAAGTGACTGCGGTAGGGCGGCGGGGGCTCGTTGCGGAGCAGCCTCTTGCGCGAGCGGGAGCGCGACGTGGCGGGCACGGGGCACACCAGCCAGCGGTAGCCCTGCAGCGTGGCGTCATGGGCCAACATGTCCCCGTCGACGGAGAGCACGGCCGTGCCCAGCGGCTGCCGCAGGGCACGCGTGATGCGCGCGATGAGACAGTCGGCCTCGTCGGGCGCTACAATATGCAGCACCCCATCAAGCCGCAGCAGCGCCTCCTCGAGCTGGTCCTCGGCGACCAGGTGGTGGCCGTCGCGGCCGCGGACAAACATGCGCTCTACGCCTGCGGCCGAGTACATGCCGTCTTGCTGCAGGTGCTGCATCACCGCAGCGCTGGCGTAGCGTAGGAGCTCCGACTCTTGGGAAGCGCGAGCCCAGTTGGCCGCGAGGACGGCGCGCTCGCGCATGCGGTGGCTGGTCGTGTCGACCTTCAGCTCAGCGACGGCGGGCCCGTCCCAGCAGCACAGCAGGCGCGCGCCGGCGCCGTGGGCAAGCTCGGCATACTCGTTGACCTGCGCCACAACACCCTCCACCACTGCCGCGACGTGAGCTCTTGCGTGTATGAGAGGGGAGAGCGCAAACTTACCCGTCTCGGCGAGCACAGACAGGTCGCGTGGCACTCTCGTGCCTGTGGCCGAGGCGTCGACCGTGTCCAGCGGGGCCGCCGATGCGGCAGCCGCGGCCAGCGGCTGGCCAGCGATGCGCGCTGCAAGCGAGTACACCAAGGGCATCGTGTCGACGACGAGGAAGCGCAGCGGCGCTCCCACCGCCACGGCATGCTGCAAGGCCGCACGCTCGCCCTGGTGCACGTTGCGCTGGCGGCCCCAGCTGATGCCGCCGATGCGCGCATGCCGGAGCGCCGCATGGCTGGACGTGGCGCCGAGCTTGAAGCCCATGGCGCCTCTGGGTGCGCGAGAGATGCGTGTGTGGGCAGAGGCTTCGAGGCAGCAGGAGCAAGAGGGGTGAGTGTGCAGCGGGAGGCGCCTACTCGCCGCTGAACCCATGGCCGCACAGCTTCGCCGCAGCGCTCTGCGTCCCTCGCCGCTGCGGCGGCACGTGCCCGCAGCTGCTTTGGGCTGTGCCCCTGACTCGGCAAGCCCGGCGCCGCTGGGCTGAAGCACTTTACGGGCGAGGTGCGTCAGCGGCACTTTGCGGTAGAACCCTGTCTGGCAAGACGTCCTGCTCACTGCGTGCGTGCATCATCCATGGGCGCGGCGGAGCCGACACCCTTGGCACGGCCGCGCTCGCACCGACTGCCGCTGCCGCATGGCCGTGCGCCGCACATGGTCCTTGGCCCTGCCGGCTGAATCGGCAGCCGGCGCAGCAGCAGCAAGCGGCAGCACGCCAGCAGCAGCGCCGCAGCAGCGCCGCAGCCATGCCCGCGGCCTGCCCGTGCGGCAGCTTGCCCGACACGACGAGGGCCCGCCACAGCATCTTCTCGGCCACCTCCTTCTCTCTCTCCCCTCCTCTCGCCCTTGTCGTGGCGCTGCGTCGCCACCATGGCCATCGAGCTCACGCTCACACACGACATCATCGACATGAACGAGCGCCTGTCGCGCAGAGCGGCGCCGCCGCTCGCCGCGCCGCACCCGCAGGCGTGGCAGAACGACGACGGCTCGCTCAACTGCTCGCCCTTCGCGCGCTGCGTGCTCGTCGACCCGGCGCTGCCGGCCGCCGGCTTCTTCAATCAGCAAACGTACGTGCTGATCCGGCAGGCACTCGAAGATGCGTCGCCCTTGGCACGGCGCAGCAGCGTGCGCCTGGGCACGTTTCTCGGCGTCGTGGCCCGCATTGCGCCGGCGGTCGCTGCGCCCGAGGAGCACTGGGCCTCGCGCGTGAGTGCACGGCTCTGCGCAGACTCGCTCCAGGCCCTGTTCTGACCCGACTCGCTGGCAGGCCGCCGCCGAGCAGATCCGGCAAGACATCTGCGCCTGGCTTGGCATGCACAAGAAGGACGGCATGCTCGACGAGCTCGTCCGCGCCGCCATCGCCGAGGACGCCGAGAACGAGGCGCAGATGTCGGGCACGGAGCATGACGCGCGCACGCCGCGCTGCGTGCCTGCCGGTGTTCCTCTGCTCGACTACACGCTCGACCGCCTGCTGCACGCCATCGCTGGCCCAGACCAGCTCTTCGGGGCGGTCATGAGCGTCAGGAGTCTGAATGAGTGGGCATGCGGCATGGGGCGCGAGGCGCACGGCCTCACTGCCGCACCAGAGCCACTCCAGCCTGCGCCGACGCCGGAGCAGGCGCTGCAGACGTGTGCCAAGGCCCCGGAGCCGCTGGCGCTCGGAGATTCCGCCTGCAGCGTGCCCACGCTGGTGGGCGTGTATGAAGACGTCCTGCTAGTGGAGAGCGGCCAGCGCCTTGACGGGCTGCTGCCAGAGGCTGCTGCGCCCGTGCCCGACGAGCAGGCCGTGCCGCAGGGCATGCCGCAGGAGTGGGAGGTGCTCGACGACGCCGCGTGGCCCGAGGACGCGGAGGCGCAGGAGGCACTGCGCGCCGGCTGCGAGGGCTCGCCCGACCACGACAACAACGAGCTGCCGGCCATCGAGCCGCCCGCCGACCGAGCTGCCGGGCTCGAGCTCACCGACGACGAGCCGCCCGCCGGCAGCTCGGACCGCGCTGCTGTGCTGCGGCAGCGCATGTCGCTGCTGGCCGGAAAGGCCAAGCTGCACACAGCGCTTGGGCTCGAGAGTCCGACCGGCTGGCGCGCGCGCTGGAATGGTGGTCTCGTCGCCGTCGACGCTGCCGATCCTCGCTTCCAGCGGCTTGTGGTGTGTGTCTTTGCCATGCCGGACCCTCCTTCCTTCCGCGCCGTTGCTGCTGCGCTCGACGATGCCGGCGTGCACGATCTCCGCCCGGTGCTGGCCGCCCTCAAGTCTAGCCCGGGCGTCAAGTCAATCAGCCGCAAGGACTGTGCGTGTCTTGCCTGCGCACCAGTATCCGCTGCTGACGCTGCTGCCACACAGCCGCTGCAAGCAAGATCGCCAAGACGCTGCGCGACCAGTCGTATGAGCTGTATGCCGCTCGCTGTCGCCGGCCGCAGTCGGAGGCTCCGAGCGCATCGCGCGCATCGCCTGCACCGAGCGCGTCAAGCGTACTGCCCCGCTCCGACCTGCCGAACGCGCTGTGCGATGCTCTGCAGCAAGAGGTGCGTGGCGGCCAGGCCTCGTTGCCGCGCCTGCGCCAGCTTGTTGTCGATGCCCTGCTCGTGCATCGAGGCGAGGAGGCTGAGCCCCGCTGGCGCACCGTGGCGCAGGAGTACGCCAGCAGCCGCGGCAGGACGGATGAGGAGCTTCTGCCAGCTCTCACGCATGCAGCTGGGCTGGGCGGCCCTGCCATGTGCGCCTGGGCCGAGGAATCGGGCTGGGGCTGGACGGTCATCGTGGAAGAAGTTGTGCGCCTAGCCAACGAGCGCCTCGCTGCAGAGCGGGACACGTTCAATCGCCAAGTTGTCCTTGACGACCAGGCTTGGCACGCCTGGCGGCTGAGCGTGTCCCACTTTCAGCGCGCCTTGCGCGTCCTCCAGCACGAGCTGCCCGAGCGCACCCGCCGGCGTCCGGCGCCCACGCCGGCATCGACTGCGGCCTCGCCTGCCAAGCGCCGCCGCAATGCGCAGCAGCCCGCAGGCACGTCGTGCGACTGCTTCAGCGACACCGCGGTCGCAGCGATTGTGGTCGCCACCGAAGCGAAGCTCACCGCACAGCGCGCTGCGGCGCGAGACCTCGACGGGGTCGCCGAGGCCCCCCGCTGGTCCTCGACACGGTCGCTGATCGCACGCACAGACGAGGTCCGTGGCGATGGCGCGTGCGGCTGGCATGCCCTGGCCGCCCACGACGACCAGGACCCCCTCGAGATGCGCCGCTCTTTCCACGCTGCTCTACTCGCCGAGCCAGAGCGTTTCCTCCTCACTGTCGACGCAGACGCCGCCGAACCAATGCTGCGCAGTGCCCTGTGCCGCAGCTGCCCCGAGCACCCGCCCGTGGGTGGCAATTCGGACACCTGGCTCGACATTGGCTCCATGGGACCCTTTCTCGCCGAGTTCCTGAGCGGTGAGCTGCAGGGCACGCCATGTCGCGCTGCAGGGCGTGCCAAACTTCTGATCTGACTCGCCTTCCCGACCCTGACAGATCGGCTAGTCGCTCTGCATCCCTCCTTTCTCTCTGCGGGCGCGTTGCAGGGGGAGACTTACCTCCCGCTACGCCTGCTGCACGAGCCACGCACCCGCGTCATTCTCCACACGGGTGGGAATCACTTCTGCGTGGCTCGCCTGCACGGCTCCAGCGGCGGTGACAACGAGCCCTCGAGTCATGGCGTGAGTGTCGTGTGTCGATGCCGCCGAGACGCCCGGCTCACTCTCATGCAGAACCAGAGCGGCGGTCGCGACAGTGACGACACCACGTCGGGCGGCCACGGCTCTCCCGACTCACTCAGCCTCCCTCCTCCTCAAGAATGGTGGCGCAGAGCCGCTCGGGCATTCCAGACTAATGCCTGGGTGTCTCTGGGGCAGCACTAGATGATATCCATCCATCTGCGTGACAATTGATGCCCGACGAAGCAAGCTCCTGCGGCGCGACAGCGGCTCGCCTCCGCCTCTTGGCCGTCGGAGGGCATCTATGGTCATTAGAGGTATCCTTCTATGCGGTGGAGACATGGTCCGCACGGGCCCGGCAACTTGGGCAGCCGCAGCAAAGCGTGGCACAGGCTCAGGCGCCCGCGTGGCCGTTCAGGAAAGCCTCGCACGGACCGGCTTCGTTCGCGTCGCGAACGAGCCGGCACGTGACTTTGCTGGCTTTCTGCGCTGCCGCCGCGCACGCCCCGCGCCTGCGACGCGCGACTGACTTGAGTTTGGGGCTACCTCGACCGGCGAGGAGCGCCAAGCTCTAAGCCGCGGAGTAGCGCTACCGGCCGGGAGAGGCGTGGGAGCGCACTCGGAGCGGTGGTCGGAGACCGAGAGCGGAAGCTTGGTGCTGCGGTGACGAATCCGCAGACGAAGACGATACACTGGCACGGGTGAGAGTGCCGGTGTCGATCGAGGCAACGCTGTTGTGCAGCGCTACACCTTCGCAGCCGTGTGACGGGCAGCGGAAGCCGAGCGTGACGTCTACAAGTAGACGCGACGCGCCGAGAGGCCCAGTCGATGAAGACTGCGGCGGCTCGGGTCCAAGGAGCTACGCCGGGGCTGGCGAAGCGACTCGATCGAGATGCGACGTCGGTGCTGGCGACGCGTCTCAATAGGCGAGAGGCCTCACCGGGGCTGGTGACGGCGGCTCGCGAAGGGGGCAGAGAGGCCTCACCGGGGCTGGTGACGGCGGCTCAGCGAACAAGGGCAGACTCTGGAGAGAGCGCGCACGAGTCAATTGCTGTGAGAGGCAATGTAAAGACAGAGGGGAATAATTGGGTGACATGTGCGCTCGGGGGCTGGCTCGCGTGAGTATAAGAGGGGAGCGCGCCTGTCGAGGAGCGAGACAGGCGCAGTGCGTCGCGCATGGCGCAAGGAGAGACACTAGGCGCAGCCTGAGTGTCGAGAGAGGAGCCGTCAAAATCGGACGGCGAGGAGGGGCGGCCGCCGGCTCAGGGGGTGATGAGCCGGCGGCATTAAGGGGCGCACGCGAGCGCTAGGTGCGAGCGATGCCTACGTCCTGCCTGTGCTCGCAGCATCAGGGTAGGTTCGGCAATCATCGCTGCGACACCCGCCGTGATGGAGGGGGTGATGTGAAAGGAAGAGGTTGAGGAGCCGACGCGGGATGAACCATGCGCGGCGGCAACGAAGGCGGTGATCGGTTGCTGGGCGTTGCGCAGCGGCGTGTGCGAAGGCGGTGGCGCCGGCTGTGACGAGCGTGAGCAGCGCGATCGCCCCTACCTCTTCCAGATGACGAGACGCGGGGATCGGAGGCGAGCGGAGCGGCGAGTCAAAGATTGTTGGAACAAGAACGGTCGGCGAGACGAGGCGGCGGTGAGGAGACGAGTGGCGGTGATGCGAGGCGTCGCAGGAAAGGGCGCAGTGTCGGCGACGATGAGGCGTCGGCGCGTGCGTCCCGCAGCGGCGTCGGCACGGACCGCGAGATCGCTCTATAGGGGCTGCGCGACAGGGGCCGGCGAGCGACGGCGACGAAGCCGTGGCGTCGCACGGACTCTGCGATGTGAGGCGCGCGCAGCCCTGATCGCAATTCGACGAAGCCGTGGCGTCGCACGGACTCTGCGATGTGAGGCGCGCGCAGCCCTGATCGCAATTGCGGCGGCGGCGGCGACGCGCGAGAGCGAGATGCGCCGCGAGGCGACTTGATGAGACCCGCGAGGGATGCTGCTCGGCGTTGCTCTGACGCTGCTGGCGGCTGTCGTGCCTGCACCTGCACCTGCTGCAGGCATCGCCGAGCGCCGGCGCGGCACTCAGACGCATCGGAGCAGCTGCCCCGCGCCACCTCGCGCCGCTGTCCTTCCCTGCCGCGCTGCCGAGCCGAGCAAAGGGTGCCGCGCGCGGCGCGTGCGGAGCACGGCAGAGCAGCAGGGCACGGCAGCGGTCGCAGCGCAGCAGCACGACGACGACGCCCACCTCCCGCTCGTCTGCCGCCGCCTTCGCAGCGCAGCGCGCCGCCGTCCGACTTGCGACTTCTCGCTCCGCCGCTCCCGTCCTGCACCTGCACCTGCGTCTTGCAACTGACTCTGACCGCTGTCGCCGCCGCTGCCCGGGGCCTGTCTTGCTGTCGCAGCGCCGGCCTGGCTCGTCGCTCCTCCTTCTCCTTCTCCTCCACCCCATCACTCACTCACCCGCGCTTCTCTGCTCTGCTGGACACGCTCCGCCTTCTGGACCTGCACTCAGCGCCTGCATCTCGCCGCCCGCGACCCTTCTCGCCGTTCCGTCGTCGCCGCCGCCGGCCTCGCTCGGCCCTCGTCGCACCTCTCCCTTTCCCTTGCGTCGGCCAGTCGGTGCCGACCTGAGCCGCCACGCTGTCGTCTCGCAAGCGTCCCGCCTCGTCTCCGGCCGACTCGGAAGTCGAGCTTCCCACCGTCGCCTCTCAGCAGCAGCAGCGCCAACAGCAGCAGGCCGGTCCGCCGCGCTTTGCCGACGCCGTCGCCGCCGCCGTCGCAGCCAGCGGCGCTGCGGGCTCCGGCTCCGCCGCTGCGCCCCCCAGCAGCAGCTCGTCGTCGCAGTCGCGCGACGAGGGCCGCAAGCACAAGAAGCGCCCCACGCCGCCGCCGCCGCAGCACGAGCTCGAGCTCGAGGTCTCGACGTCGGTGCACCAGCTGCAGGCGCAGCACGAGCAGGCGCAGCAGCAGCAGCGCACCGCGCATCCGCGCCTCGAGCGCAAGAGCTCGCAGCGTGCCCTGCCCAGCAGCAGCAGCGCCGCGCAGAGCTATACGCATCTGAAGAACTCAAAGAGCCTCTCGGGCGCCTCGCCGTACCGCAGCGCGCACCACCAGTCGGCGCCGCGAGCTGTGCCGCGCACGTCGCTCACCTCCAACAGCAGCTCGGCCGCGGGCTTCTCCGGCTCGCCGCCGTCGTCGTCTGCGTGGCCGCAGGCCTCTTCGCCGCCACGCTCCACCGGGCCTGCGCCCATTGAGCTCAGCCCGACCGTCAGCGCCGCCGAGCTGCCTTCTGCGCCGTCGTCCGACGCTGCGCTCAACCCTGCTGGCAGTGCGCCGTCTCCCACACAGCGCCTCTACCCCTCTCCCGCCGTCTACACGACGGCAGCTTCCTCCTTCCGCGCCTCGCAGTCGGACCACTCGCATCGCGCCGGCTTTGCCAGCTCGCCGAACAACTCGTCGTACTTCCGCGCCTCGGCCTCGCCCGCCGGCAGTGGACAGTCGCCGCCCGCCAGTGCCGGCTCGCCTCCTGCCTCTGCCCTTGCGCAGGCGCCCATGACGAACTCGTCGACGCGCAACAGCACGAGCGGAGCGGGTGCCTTCTCCTTTGGCTCCCCTCCCTCTCACCCCGACACGGGCAGCCCGCACGGCTCCGAGACGCAGTCGCAGAGCGCCTCGGTGGGCCCGCCGCTCGTCAAGCGCGGCACCAGCTTCACCATGATGGACCTCGACGAGTCGCTGCGCGCGCTGTATTTTGCGCCCATGCCCCTCGTCGTGCTTGACAGCAACCGGCAGGTGCGCATGTGCAACCGGCCCGCCGAGATCGTCTTTGGCGTCAGTGCGCCGGCGTGCGTGGGCCAGCGCTTCGAGAAGTGGGTGGCCAAGAGCTCGATTGTGCAGTACTCGCTGGCCTTGAACGAGGCGTCGCAGTCGTCAGTCGACAAGCAGTGGGCCAGTCCGACGACGACGCGCCTGGCGCTCCTGACCGGCGAGGAGCAGCGCCTGATCCAGGCGGACCTGAGCGTCTCGGCCTGGTTCACGAGCGACCAGATGTTTGACTCGAGCGACACGCACGCCAGCACGCCGCAGCCAAACGCCATGCGCAGTCTCGATCAGCCCGTGCCGCGCCGCTCGGGCTCGGGCATTGGCAACAGCGGCAACAATGTGCCGCTGCTGCACGAGGCCATGTTCACGATCGCCGTCACGCCAGTGTAAGTTGCGCGCGCGCGCAGATGCGAGCCTGGTCTATGCGCTGACACGTCGCCACACAGCCGCACCGCGCAACGCCGCATGAACGCGGCCGAGAGCCACATGAGCAAGACAGACCAGCTCAAGGACGCAGTGCTGCACAGTCTCGACACGGCCGTCATGGCGCTGAGCTGCGACGGCACGGCCGTGGTGCGCAACCGTGCCTGCGACGAGGTGCTGTCGCTCTTCACCGTCGAGGCGCCCAAGCAGACGGCACTCGAGGCGCCTGCAGAGGGCGAGGAGCAGGATCCGAACAACGCCAACACGTCCATCGACCTGACGTGGCTCAGCAAGAACATGAACTGCTACGACGAGCATTTCCAGGGCCCCTTGGATGTGAGTGGCGCCGACTTGCGCGCGCTGAGCGCTTTCACTGACGACGCGCTGCCTGCAGGAGAGCAAGTGGCCAATCTACCGCTCTGCGGTGCTGGGTCAGCGCACCGAGCCAGTCTTCATCGGCTGCGAGCACCCTGTCACGCGGGAGCGCACGGTGCTGGAGATTATCGGCAAGCCGATGCGCGACTCGAGCGGCCTGGGCGAGCACATTGGCGGCATCATCACGCTGAGAGATGTCACCGACGAGCGCAAGAAGCGCACCGAGGACATCCAGGAGCAGGGCGATGCCTACTTCAAGCAGACGTGCGACGCCATGCCGCAGCTGGTGTGGGTCACGACGCCGACGGGCTACCACGAAGTGAGTGCCGCCGCGCGAGACTGACAGTAAGCGTTGGCTAACCGCACACACGCGCAGTGGTACTCCAAGTCGTGGTACGAGTACACGGGCGCCAAGGAGCACGAGACGCAGGGCGCCGGCTGGCAGAACATCTTCCACCCCGAGGACATGCCGGAGAGCAGCAAGCGCTGGAGCCACTCGCTGCGCACGGGCGACCTGTACGAGACGGCGTACCGTGCGCGGCGCCACGACGGCATGTGGCGCTGGATGCTGGGGCGCGCACAGCCGGTGCGCGACCAGAACACGGGCGAGATCAAGAAGTGGTTCGGCACGTGCACCGACATTCACGACCAAGTCGAGGCGCTGGCGGCCAGCCGACAGGCACAGGCGCAGCTCGAGAGCGTCATCAACCAGGCCGCCATGACGCTCTGGGCCGTCGACCGCGAGGGCGTCGTGACGCTGGCCGAGGGCCCTGGCGTGCGGCAGCTCAAGCTCATGGCGCCCAGCACGCCGATCGGCTCCGAAAAGGGCGATGCGGCGCGCTCGGAGGACTTCCGCGAGCGCGCCAGCGAGGACGGCGGCCAGCACCACAGCGGCAGCAACTCGAACAGCAACAGCAGCGGCTCGCGCCCGCGGCACACGATGATTGGCCGCTCCATCTACCACGTCTGGGACTCGTCGGACATCCGCACGGCCATCCAGCGCGCGCTCCACGGCGAGTCCGTCACCGAGGAGATGGAGATCGACGGGCGCTGGTTCCGCACGAGCTACAACCCGCTGCGCGCCTCTGACCCCGATGGGCCTGCCATGGCCATCGCCGGCGAGATCGAGGAGGAGGCGGCCGACGACTCGGAGATCATCGGCGTCGTCGGCGCGTCGATGGACATTACCGAGCGCAAGCGCGCCCAGATCCGCATGGAAGAGTCGCTCGTGGAAAAGTCGCGCGCGCTGGCTGCCGAGGGTGCCGCGCGCGAGGCGAGCCGGCTGAAGTCCGAGTTCCTCGCCAACATGTCGCACGAGATCCGCACGCCCATCGCCGGTGTCATTGGTCTCTCGGAGCTGCTGCTCGACGAGCGGCTGAGCCCGCAGCAGCGCGACTACGCCGAGACGATCCAGCGCTCGGCCGAGGGTCTGCTGACGGTGATCAACGACGTGCTGGACTTCAGCAAGGTCGAGATTGGCAAGCTCGACGTCGAGCGCGCGCCGTTCAACCTCGAGGTGGTGCTGCGCGACCAGAAGCGCATGCTCAGCTTCGCCACGCAGAAGAAGGGCCTCGAGTTCCGCGACTCGGTCGAGCTGCGCTACAAGGGCCTCTTGATCGGCGATGCGGGCCGTCTGCGGCAGGTCATCACCAACATCCTCACCAACGCCATCAAGTTCACGTCGCGCGGCCACATCTCGCTCGACGTGCTCGAGGTCAGCGAGGACGCCAACAGCCTGACGGTGCGCTTCGACGTGCGCGACACGGGCTGCGGCATTGCGCCCGAGACGCTCTCAAGGCTCTTCCAGCCCTTCAGCCAGGCAGACCCGTCGACGGCGCGGCGCTTCGGCGGCACGGGCCTGGGCCTGAGCATCTCCAAGAACCTCGTCGAGCTGATGAGCGGCCAGATCGGCCTCAACTCGGTCGAGGGCCAGGGCTCGCATGCCTGGTTCATCGTGCCGTTCGCCAAGGCCAAGCCCGACGAGATCCGCGCGCAGGTCGAGACTACGCAGGAGCAGGCGGCCATCGCGCCCAACGGCGGCATGCCGGGCCTCGACCGCAACCCGCTCTCGCGCCCGCGCAAGGACATCTGGATCCTCATTGCCGAGGACAACCTCGTCAACGCGCAGATCGCCAGCAAGAACCTCAAGAAGATGGGCTTCAGCTGCCGCACGGCCGAGAACGGCCTGCTGGCGCTCGACGAGCTGCACCGCAACACGTACGACGCCGTGCTCATGGACTGCCAGATGCCCGAGTGCGACGGCTACGAGGCCACGCGGCTGATCCGCAACTCGAACAATCCGGAGACACGCATGCTGCCCGTCATTGCCCTCACGGCATCGGCGATCAAGGGCGACCGCGAGCGCGCACTCGAGGCGGGCATGGTCGACTACCTCGCCAAGCCCGTTAAGCGCGCCGCCCTCGAGGCGACGCTCTGCCGCTGGCTGTACGACCAGGACGCGCGGCAGTGCCTCTCGCGCTTCTGCGCGCCCGTGACGCCCGGCTGGGGTGCGCCGCCGCCGCCGGTCGCGGGCCCTTCAAGCAATGCGCCGGCAGCCAGTGGTGGCGAGTCATTGACGCCGTCGCTCGAATCGCACACCACGCGCTCCGAGTACCCTTTCCCGGCCGAGGTGGCTAGCGCGTTCCCGACGGCCGTGGCACAGGCATCAGTGGACAATGCCATGTCGCCGCACTCGCTGCCCATGGCGCGCAAGGGCAGCGCTGGTTCGGCAGGCGGCCATTCGGCGAAAAGCCACACGAGCAAGGCGAGCATCGGCACGGCTTCCACTCGCACGCTTCTCGTCAACACGTCAGACGCGCTCGGCGCCGCAGCAGCACTGCTGGCGGCCCGGCGCTCATCAGACGAGGCCTCGCCACTGCGAGTGCCGCCACGACCCTCGATGATGCCGCGCAGCAAGTCGCATACACACGACAGCGGCAGCGGCAGTCGCTCCAGCCGCTCGCGCGCACATGCGGCACCGTTGCTGCGCCGCTCGAGCCGTGAGCAAGGCGGCATGGGCCGGGATCTCGAGGGCGAGGTGCTCAAGGCGGCCGCTGGCCTCTCGAGCGAGCCGCGCCTCGGTGCAGCGATGGAGGGCGAGGGCGACGTGAGCGTCGAGTCCGTTGCCTCGAGCGCTCACACCGCCGCCGGGCCTATCGAAGAGGAGGGCCCCGACGACGAGACGCGAGATGTAGACGGCGACTCGCCCATGGTTACTACGTAAAGGAGAGCACATGGATCCGCAATGCACTGTACGATAGCTCCCGACTTGCAGCGTGTGTGATCTGCGACAGGCCAGCGTGAGCCGAGGGGAAGCGGAGTGAGCCGGCTCGGAGGGGCGGCGCCGCAGGAGATGAAGCGCAGAGCTCGGACCGCGGCTGCAGACGTACAGCGCGGCTGAGATCTGCGAGGGCTGCGCTTGGTCCTCATCTGCCCTGTCTCGAGGCTAGCGCCGCTGCATCTGCACCCGAGGCGGGTTCCCCTGAGCCCTGCAAGGCCCTTGCGCGCGAGAGCGGACCGGCGCTCGCGCCATCTGGCGCTAGCGAGGCGCGCGCTGCGGCGCGCTCATGCCCCGCCTGACCGCCCGACAAGCCTCGCCCGTTGGCATGCCGCTCGCCGGAGCCATGCAGCAGCAAGCGGACCGGCAGCTCATGCTGCCTCTCTTGCTTCCCACCACCATCAAGTCACCATGAAGAAGGCATCGCTCGTTGCGCTGCTCGTCGCCCTCGTCTCGTGCGCGCAGGGCACCACCGTGCAGGCTCCCAATTTGAGCGCACAGCCTGATCGTGCCAACGCTGTGAAGGCGGCCTATGTCAAGAGCTACAAGTGAGTTGCTTTGCCTCTGCGTCAGAGTCACCCGACGGCTGTGCAGGCAAGCACTGTCGGCCTGTGCGCTGATGCGGCTCTTGCGCAGTGCTTACCTGCAATACGCCGAGGGCTCTGATGGTGAGTGGCCCTCCGCGGCTCATCATACGCTGTACTGTGCTAAACCTGCACCTTTCAGAGCTGCTGCCGCTATCTCGCAAAGGCGACGGCGGCTTCGGCAACTGGGCCGCAACAGCCATCGATGCGCTGAGCACGCACCACCTCATGGGTCTCAGCGACCTCTTCTCGCGCAGCGTCGCGTTCGCCGAGAAGGTCGACTTCAGCCGCACGACGCAGTCAAGCATCAGCATCTTCGAGACTACGATTCGATACGTCGGTGCTCTGCTCTCAGCCTATGAGCTCGACGGAAAGCGCAATGTCAAGCTGGTGCAGCAGGCTCAGGTGATCGGCGATCACCTGCTGCGAGGATGGACGGACAACCACGATTTGCCGTACAACACGCTGCGCGACTGGAACAACTTTGGAGGCCCGCAGACTGATGGTGCCATCATCGCCGAGACTGGCACACTGGTCATTGAGCTCGATCGCCTCTCAAAGTTCTCGGGCAACAACACGTACCGAGAGTTTGGAGTGCGCGCGATGCGCGCTACCGTCGAGTCGAAGCAGAGCGTGAGCAGGTTGGGAGGCAGGCGTAGAATGAGCTGCTGACGCGGAGTTTGGCAGCTTCCGGATGGCCTGTACGGCCAGCAAATTGACCCAGAGACGGGCGAGGGCTCGAACCTCATGACGGTGCGCTGCCTTCCGGGACCTGGCGTCACAAATCACGACTGAGTCTCCTCCTCTGCAGTGGGGCGGAGGCAGTGACTCCTTCTTCGAGTGCGTCACTGAAGCGTGGGACGTTGGTTGTTCCTGCTCATCATTTGCCGCTTGTCAGATACATGATCAAGTACGCACAGCTCATTGGCCGTCCGAATGATATCTGGGCGCCGGCATGGATCAAGACCGTCAAGGCTTCCATCCAGCATCTCATCACGCGCGCCGGCGGCACGTCCAAGCAGCTGTGAGCCTCTCTGACTTTCTCTTCTGCCGCTCTGCTGACCCGAGCGTCCGGACGCAGCACCTACCTGACCGACTACACCACCTCTTCCGGTCAGATTCCGCGCTGGTCTCACCTCGGATGCTTTGCAGGCGGCAACTGGATCCTCGGTGGCCGCCTGCTGCGGAACGATGGCATCGTCCAGTACGGTCTTGAGCTTGCTGAGAGCTGCATCAACACGTACACCAGCAGCGCGTCGGGCATCGGCCCCGAGTCGTTTGTCTTCAAGACGCAGAGCGGCTCAAGCAAGTGCGTTGTGCGTGTGGAACGTTCGGCTACAAGCTGACTTGCCCGCCATTGCAGTGGCGTCACGATCAACGACCCAGCCGGCTACTACGCCCGAGGCTTCGACTACGACAGTCCTGCGTATATTCTGAGGCCCGAGGTGCTCGAGTCCGTCTTCTACGCCTACCGCGCCACGGGCGATACGCGCTGGCAAAATCTGGCGTGGACGGCGTTCCAGGCGCTGCGGAAGCACTGCGAGAGTGGCAGCGGTGCCTGGGCCTCCATCAACGACATACGCAAGACGAACACGGAGCAGATCGACAACAGCGAAAGCTTTGTGTATGCCGAGACCCTCAAGTATCTCTTCTTGACGTTCGCGGATCCGGATATTGTCTCGCTGGTGAGTCCGCCGGAGGAGGGTGAGAAAGATGAAGCTGACGCAAGCCGGCAAAGGACACGCACGTTTTCAACACCGAAGGCCATCCGTTCCAGATCGATGATCCGGACGCCGACTTCACCTCACTGCCCGTCGGCACGTTGCCCACGCCCTCCGGCTCAGCCAAGGGCAGCTCTCGCACCGCAGAGGACGTGCCGGCGCCGCTGCTCAGCGGCCTGCCCGCGGGCCTTCGGCTCTTGCAGAGCGTCGCGGAGGGCGTGCAGAAAGTGCTGGGCCGCGACGAGCCTGCCGCTCCGGCGCCTGCGTCCGGGCCTGCCGGCATGCATCGCCGTCGTAGCCCTGCCGCTTTCTTCTAGTCTGCCACCACATCGCTTCCTTCAAGCGAATGCCCACCTCATCTCATTCCGCCGCTCGCTCCTCCAAGGCCTCTTGCGCCGCCGGCGTCCCGCTCCGCTTTGCCCAGCTCACGCAGTAGTGCGAAAGCAGCATCTCGAGCTCCTCCACCTCATCCAGGCCCTCCAATCTCGAGAGCCTACATACAGCGCCATCAGCGTTCGCTCCTCGTTCGCGAACGCGTGCTCAACTCACCTGACTCTCTCCTCCGCCGGCAATGCGCTCCAGACGTGCTTGAGACTCTGCGCCTCGCTCTGCGTGCTGTCCCCTTCAGCACAAGCGCTCAGAGTTCGCTCAAAGAGTCCCGCGTACGCCTCGGGCGTCGTCAGGCCTCGCGCGCCGGGCAGATCCAGGCCTCTTGCGCCCAGGTTTGACAGCATGACCTGTCCGAATCTGCTCGGCGCTGTTCCTGCGGCCGTAGCTCCGGCATCGCCGCCGATGCACATGTCATAGGCGAGCACCTCGAGCTTGCCAAACCGCTGCGCGAACCACTGCAGCAGCGCTTGAGAAGAAGCAGACGGAAGATAGGCGAGCACGCATTCGGCGAGCAGCAGCGTGGGAAGCGAGGCGTCGAGCACGGAGAGGAGCGACTCGGAGATGTGAGATGCCGAGCCTTCGTCTAAAGAGGAGGGAGGCGCAGTGGCGATCTGACGAAGATCGCACGGGAGGATGTGCAGACGAGAGGTGTGCAGAGCACTGCCGTTTTGCTCTGCGCCCCAAGCATGCGCAATCAGCGCTCCCACTTCCTCCTCTTCTTGCGGCTACGCGACTGTCACTCACCGACGCGCATGCCCTGCGGTCCAGTCCCGCCCACTCGCTTCCGCAGCGGCTCAGAGCGCGCAATGCGCTCAATCTTGGCGCGCGTCAACTGCGGAAAGTCGAGCTCTACGTAGCGTGCCAGACGAACGTCGAGCTTCTCTTCTGCCTGCGCGAGGAGAGGAGAGGGACCACGTGAGCGTGCAGACTAGGCGAGGTGAGGGTGCGGCGCACCTGTATCCGCCAGAAGCGCGCGTCACTCCCCGCTCCCAGGCTGACGATCTGTTTCTTGCCCTCGCCCTCGCTCAGGAACCTCTCGACGCATTCGTCGAGGCGCCGACAGCGCAGCGCCGTGCCGATGTTGATGATCGGCGGACGACGCGGCAGTGGCTGTGGCGTGCCCATGGGCACGAAGTGCGCTGAAAATGACTCGGAAGGGAGATAGCCTGCGCGCATGGCCGAGAGGCGGGAGAGGAGAGCATCGGAGTCGGTCGCGCGCACGGCTTGGTCGGAGGCGAAGGTGGAGGAAGAGGGCGCGCTAGAGCTACCAGCGACGCCGTCGCTGCCTGGAGCGGCGGCGCGGCGCGAACGAGGCACGCCGAGCGAGAGGCCAGACATGACAAAGGTGGACTGAGGAGCACGTGGAGCTGAAGGCAAACGCGACTTCGAGGTGGAGCAGAAAGAGAGGCGCAAGATGGCGGCGCTGCAGAAGGTCCGTGCAGACGCGGCGCGCTCTCGCACGAGAAGAGACACGCTTGCTCCTCCTCTGGGCCACCTCCTTCTCCCCTCTCCGACGCCGCTGCGCCTGGATCAGAGATGGATGCTGCGCCTCCTCGGCCACTGCACGGCGACCTACGTTCTGGTACCTGCATCTTGACGGCTTGCCCGGCCGGCGCGCAAGCGGGCACAAGAAGAACCGCGGCTCCGCTCTCGCAGCAGCTGCTGCCGGCTGGCTTATCGGAGCCGAGCCGCGGCGGGAGCAGGCGCTTCGGCCCCTGAAGCCCGTGTGAGGCCTCTCGCAGCATCAGCAGATGGATGCGCGGCTCCGAGAGATGAGCCACGGCGGAGCTGTCGTTGCTTGCTGCACTCAGCGCTGCAGCCAGCAGGAAGATAGCGCCGGCTCGACTCGAGTGTGGGGAGATGAGGGAGGGGGAGCGCGAGCTGTCGCTGGCCGGCTCGCGAGCCTGGAGTTGGCCGGTGCTCGCGCTCGGCCAAAGCGCCGCGCGCCACCTCAGCAGCTGCAGCGGTGCGGTGCGCGCATTTCGCCAGCCTGCGTGTGGGTCTCGTCTGGCAGCAAGGTCTGATGCGATGCTGCAGCGATGCCGGCGCTGAAGCGAGAGAGTGATGGAGTGCTCGCATAGCCGTTGAGAGCGTGCCTGAGAGCAGGCGGCGGTGTGGCGCCGCTGCTATCGACTGCGCAGCGATAGGCGAGCGCGAGAGGTGCAGCAGCGCGGCTTGTGGCGGCGGTGGACCCGTGCGCACGCTGTGCCTGGCCGGCCGGCCTGCACTTGGCCGGCGCTTGAGCTCCGCTGCGAGACGTGCGCGCCTTAAGCAGCCAGCGGCCGCCTCATCTCCTTCTTCTCCACCTCTCACACCCCTCTCACACCCACACACATCATGGCACCTACCGCCACTGCTCCAGCGGCGCCTGCGCCCGCGCCCGCGGGCAAGAAGATTGCGGCGCCGCAGCACCCGCTCGACCCGCCCTCGCAGGTGCGTGGCGCGGGTTCGCCACTCTGCCCACCTCATGCTGACTTCCATGGCAGGCCGAGATTGCGCTCGCCGCCGACACGATGCGCCCCTGGCTGCTCAAGACGGGCATCAAGGCCTTCAAGTTCGTCAACATCTACCTGCAGGAGCCCAGCAAGGCCAGCGTCATTGCTGCCGGCTTCTTCCCCGCCGGCGCCACGGCCGACAGCGCCGCCGTCTCGGCCGCCGCCGCGCCGATTGAGCGCCTGGTGAACGTGCACATCATCGACGCCATCACGGGCGAGGGCTACGAGTCCGTCGTGCGCCTCGACGCCGCCAGCGACAAGGCCGAGATCCGCAGCGTGGAGAAGCTGCCCGAGGGCGTGCAGCCGGCGCTGACGATCGAGGAGCTCTGCATGGCCGAGGAGGCGATCCGCAAGGACCCGCGCGTCATCAAGGCCGCGGCCGACGTGGGCATCACGCCGGAGCAGCTGTACGCCGAGTGAGTGGAGCAACTGGGGCGGCTGAGAGAGCTGGGCCGGCTGAGAGGGGAGAGGCAAGGGCTGACGTACGTCTCGCAGCGGCTGGAGCATCGGCTGGGACCAGCGCTTCCCGGGCAAGCGTATCCAGCAGTGCCTCACCTTTGCGCGCTTCAACAAGGACGAGAACCTGTATGCGCACCCGCTCGACTTTGCGCCCATCATCGACAACAACACGGGCGAGGTGCTGGCGATTGACTTTCCGCCGCACCGCAAGAACGGCAAGCTGCCCGGCTCCACGGCGCCGCCCACGGCGGGCTTCGAGTGCTCGGAGCGCGCGCGCATTCCGCCGCCGCTCGAGAAGCACGACTACCTGCCCGAGCTCGCCAACGCCGGCCCGTTCAACAAGGACGAGAAGATCACGATGCGCACTGACATCAAGCCGCTGCACGTCGAGCAGCCGGAGGGCGTGAGCTTCAAGCGCACGGGTACGGGTCTTATCGAGTGGCAGAAGTGGAAGATGCACATCGGCTTCCACCCGCGCGAGGGCCTCGTCCTCTCCACCATCTCGTACAACGACACCGAGGCGCCCGGCGCCTCTGCTGCCGCGCCCAAGGAGCGCCCGCTCTTCTACCGCATCTCTCTTGCCGAGATGGTCGTGCCGTACGCCGAGCCGGGCTACCCGCACTACAAGAAGTTCGCCTTGTGAGTGGCACAGCGGCAAAATGCGCTTCGGTGCGAGCTGCTGACGCACGTTCGACAGCGATGTGGGAGAGTATGGCCTCGGCTACCTCTCCAACTCGCTCTCGCTGGGCTGCGACTGCCTCGGCAGCATCGAGTACATGGACGGCATTGTGGCGCGCCACGACGGCACGGCCGAGGTGATCCCCAACGCCATCTGCCTGCACGAGGAGGACGCGGGCCTGCTGTGGAAGCACACGGACTACCGCGTCGGTGGCCGCGCCCACAACGTGCGTGGCCGCAAGTTCGTCATCAGCATGGTCTGCACCGGTGAGTTGCGCTGTGTATCTGTGCGCGAGGCAATGTGCTGACTCTGTTCCTCCAGTGGCAAACTACGAGTGAGACTGCGACGCCTTGGCTCTTCGCCCCGCGCATGCTGACGCCATCACCCAGGTACGGCATCTACTTCTCCTTCCACCAGGACGGCAACATCGAGCTCGAGATCAAGCTCTCGGGCATCCTGAACCTCTACATGCTCGACCAGGGCGAGACGCCCGCCGGACACGGCACCGAGGTGGCGCCGCGCATCAACGCCCACTACCACCAGCACCTCTTCTCGCTGCGCGTCGACCCGCACATCGACGGCCCGCTCAACTCCATCATGGAGACGAAGATCGAGCCGAGCCCGTACGCGGCGGGCAGCGAGGAGAACTACGCGGGCAATGCGTTCACGGCGCCGACGCGCATCCTGGCGACGGCCGGCGAGGGCGTGCGCGACGCATGCGCCGACGAGGAGTGAGTCGCGCCGTGCGTCGCCTACATCGCCCCATACTGACCCTTTCTTAGGCGCAGCTGGACGTTTGTCAACGAGAACCTCAAGCACTACTCGTCGGGCAAGCCGATCGGCTACAAGATCGTGTGCGACAAGCAGCCGCGCCTGCACGCCAAGCCGGACAGCTTCACGGGCCTGCGCGCGCCCTTTGCGCAGCACCACATCTGGACGGTGCCGTACAACGACGCGCACCGCTACCCCGCCGGCCTGCACGTGCCGCAGACGCTCAAGGCGCCCGAGGACAGCATCGTCAACTGGGTCGGCGACGGCAAGGCCAGCATCCAGAACAAGGACATCGTCTCGTACATCACGCTCGGCACGACGCACATCCCGCGGCCCGAGGTGAGTCCCCTGACCCCCCTACTCCTTCCCCCTTCTCCCCCAGCCTTCCAGGATGGCAGCTGACCTCCTTATACCTAGGATTTCCCTATAATGCCCGCTGAAACGGTCCGTTTGCACCTCAAGCCCATCGGTTTCTTCGCGAGAAACCCGGCGCTCGACGTCCCGGCGACGGCGGACAAGAAGAGCGTGCCCGCGCAGGCCGGCACGAGCTCCGGCGCGGCCTGCTGCGCCTGACCGCAGCCCTCTCTTCTCATGCGACGGTGCGGACCGGCTGTAGCTTTCTCTCCTGTCACGACCTTCTCGACTCGACTCTGTCTCTCGCTCTCGGTATCTTACGCGCGTCTCAATCTGATCGATCTGCGACTGCCGCGCGTGGCGAAGCCGCTGTGCGATGTGCCGCGGCCAGAGCTACCTCGAAAAGGGCTCGTCCTCTCCAGGCGACGTGCTGTTGTCCATTGCCTGTTGATCTGCCTCGCATAACAAGCGGGAAAGAGAAGAGACGCCGCACTTGTGGCCATCGGCGCTTGGGTTGAGGTGTCAACTTTCTAGCTTCGGCCTCTCTCGCTCTCGCTGTCTGCACCTGGCAGGTCCATCGTCTCCTGCAAGACGCCGAGAGAGAGGACCTGAATCTGCACGTCCGATGAGTAGTGTTGCGGAGCCGGCCACGCCTCGCTGCAGCGTCTGCAAGCTGGTGCCGGTGTGAGTCGAGCTCACCCCTCTCGCGTCTGAGGCGTGCCCTGTGATGCGTCCTCGCGACGCTGAGTTTGGGCTTGTGTAGGAGACAGGCTCGCCACAGTGCCGGCTTGGCTCCTCATGAGGTCGAGCACAGCAGCAGACGCCCTTCAGCCACACGCTCCCGGAGGCGCCAGCATGAGCGGTGCAGATGTTGCCGCTGCACGCGCTGCACGCTGCGCTCCTGGCGCGTGCCCGCGCCGCGCGTTAGCGTCGGGCGCGTCCAGCGGCTCTCCCGCGCGAAGCCCCTGGAGAGGACGCCGTTGCGTGCCTGTGCCCGCCGGTGCTGCCTCCAGCCGCAGCGCTTCACGCCGGCGAGCAGCCTCAGGGGCGTGCGCAGGCTGCTGCGCCGCATCGTCACTTCGCCTCCATTCCGTGCCGCCGGCCGTGCAGCCGCGTGGGCCGCACGCAGCCGCAAGCCGCAGGCCCGCGCGTGCGCCCGGCGGCTCGGGGTGGTGGACGCAGCGGCTTCGCAGGAGGTGCCTCTCCTCGCCTTGCCGCACGGCCCTGCCGACGTACGCTCTAAGCGCCTGGCCTACTGTCGTGCAAGCGGAGGGCGGGACATGTCCGATCAGTGGAGCAAGCGGCATCGGCGCGTCGGGAGGGCAGCAGCATGCAGAGGCGTTGGACGAGGCATCTTGACCCCGCTTGACCCCTCGCGAGCCGCTGGTTGCTGTCCATCGACGCGGTACATGAGGGAAACAGAGTTGTCAACCAGCGCTCGCTCAACATACGTGGCTTGCCTTCTCTCCTCCATCATCTCCCTCTCTCTCCTTCTCGACTCACCCCGGCTCCGTTCTCCTCGCCTCGTCCTTCGCTCGCGCAAGCCAACCCCCCACAAGGCCGACATCTGGCGCTGTCTCTCCTTTTTCCTTCCTTTCCCTCACTTCTCGTCCCTCCTCACACTCTCGCGCACCATGCGTCTCACACTCTCCCTCCTCTCTCTGCTGCTCGCCTTCTTCGCCCTCTCCTACTCCGTCAACGGCGACGTCTCGCAGCATGAGCAGTCTCTGACGACCGAGGTCGACGAGGCCACGGGCGCCGTGTACCACATCATCGACTCGGGAGGCGACGAAGACGGCGACGACGACGAGCCGCAGACGCCAACGACGGGCACGAAGGAGAGCCGGAGTGAGGGTGCGCTTGAGGCACGGAAGCGCAGTGAGCAGCGTGCACCATGGAAGGTCAAGACGGAGAGGCTGACTGCATGTGCGGTGTACAGCTCGCAAGCACAAGCACAAGTCCAAGGCTGCACGCAAGGGCCGCCAGAACTTCCTCATCGGCAAGCCGCCTGGCGTCAAGGTGAGTGAGAGCGTTGCATGGTCGGGCATCATTAGTCGGGCCGTCTGAAGGCGAAAACAGGGGCAGCGCGCCTAGAGCAGTCAGGTGCAATTCTTACCTCATGGAGCGCTTATCCCACCCTTCACCCTTCTCAGGAGTTCCCGCGCCGCATGGAGATCACCTGGTACGCCTCCAACGACCTCAAGAACCCAGCGTGCGGCGACGGCAGCTGGGATCCGAACAACAACAACCACATTGGCGGTGCGTCACCTCATGCTTTTCCCCCCTGCCCTTCTCGGCCGCGATGCCGGTGCTGATGCGAGGTGCGCGACCCGCAGCGGTGATGAAGAGCTGGACCAGCGGCCCGCAGTGCGGCGACTTTGTGTACATCTGCAACGAGGACGCGCACAACCACTGCGTGCGCGGTGAGTCCCCCACGCAATCGTCCAAGCGTGTGCTTGGAGGCATCCGCTGACCAGGAGACCAACAGTGCGCGTCGTCGACTACTGCGCTGGCTGCGACACCGACGCAGTGGACCTCTCCAAGGTACGCCGCTCCCTGGCCTTCTCCCTTCTGCGGCACCTTCGTGCTGACGCGTGCTCCTCTCCGCAAGTCGGCGTTCAAGAAGCTCTCGCCCTCGGGCGGCCTCGACGAGGGGCGCATCAAGAACCTCAAGATGTACCACTCCAGCCGTCCGAACCCGTTCGACATTGGCCTCTTCGGGCCCTTCCGGCTGAAGAAGAAGTAGAGGCGGCCACGCATCGCATCGCAGACGCCGCGCGAGCGGGCAACACGACCAGGGCAGCGGCGATGGCGCTCCGCGCTCCGGGACCCGAGGTCTCCCTTTCCGCCTGTCTAGCTTCAAAGGCATGGCCTGCCCTGCGCCATTCTCTACTCACATCGACCACCCACCTGGGCCGCCTGGCGCGGCCTCGTTTTCTTGCCCCTTCAGCCCCCCGCAGATGCGCGCCCGCCCTTTACTGACCCCCCACGATCCGTCTCGCACCCAACTTTCTGCCCGGCTCTGTCTTCCCACATGTCCTGCACTCCCACAGCATCGTGCCGGCGCCTGGCTCGCGCAATGGCCTATACTCCCGTTTTCTCCTTCTGATGATTTCCCTTTTCCCTCTCCTGTGGGGCGCGGAGCGATGCGCTGGGGCTTGGGGAGGAGGTGTGGAGAGTTCAAGCATGCGCGGCGCCCGGAGCGCTCGGGCCGTGCTCAGCGGCGCGTCCAGGCAAGCAGCTTGGCGCGCTATCGCGGAGTCGCGCTCGTGAGAGCGTGGGCGCAGGGGCTGCCACGCTTTGGCGCGCCCCTCGAGCCTGCGCCTGCGCGCCCCTCGAGCGGAGCAGCAGGCGTTGCTCCGCATGCGTTGGGTGTTGCTCCAGCGCAGGCGCGCTGGCGGCATGCGATGCCTGCGCTCGCGAGACGCCGCTGCGTAAAGGGTGCCGCCGCCGCAAGCGAGAGAGCGACAGGAGAGACAGAAGCAACGCATGACTTGACAGCACGCGCACAAAGGGAAAGGAGGCACGCCGGCGCCGGGTGCGGTGCCGAGCCATCGTGCGGCGCAGCAAAGCGACGCGGCGCGATGAGAGAGGCGCTGCAGGCCGCTGCAGGTCGCCGGCGTGGCGCGCGTGAGGCGTGAGGCGCGAGGGGGTCCGTGGGTGCGTCGCTTGCTGCTGACCACCACGATCACCGCCTCTCGCCGCCTCTTCCTCCAAGCCTCCACGCCTGCTCACTCCTCTGCGTCGCATCGCTCACACGGCGCTCAGCCCTTGCTCATCCGCCTTCTCGCCGCTCGCTGCGTCTGAAGCCCAGCCAGCGCTCCCTCTACGCACGCGCCACTCGACGACTTCCATCGCCGCTAGCCCAGCATGGCCGCCGAGTCCAACTATGACTTCCTCGTGCGTCGCTCTGTCCCTCCTTTGCCCCACTCCCCTACTTCTTCACTAACCCCCCGCCGCCCTGCAGTTCAAAGTCGTCCTCATCGGCGACTCGGGCACGGGCAAGTCGAACCTGCTGAGCCGCTTCACGCGCAACGAGTTTTCCCTCGAGAGCAAGAGCACCATCGGCGTCGAGTTTGCCACGCGCAGCATTGCCGTCGACGGCAAGACGGTCAAGGCGCAGATCTGGGACACGGGTGAGTGTGGTTTGGCTGCCAAGGAGCGTAGAGGCGCAGGAGGGAAGAGAGGAGCGGCAAGAGGCCAGGGCGGGGAAGAGGTGCGATGGGTTATGAGATGCAGATGGGAGATGCTGTCAGGTGCCAAGCGATACGGCAGCGAGGGATTCGTGCAGATGGGAGATGCTGCAAGGTGGCCAGTGACACGGCCAGCGAGGGATTCGTGCAGATGGGAGATGCTGCAAGGTGGCCAGTGACACGGCCAGCGAGGGATTCGTGCAGATGGGAGATGCTGCAAGGTGGCCAGTGACACGGCCAGCGAGGGATTCGTGCAGATGGGAGATGCTGCAAGGTGGCCAGTGACACGGCCAGCGAGGCGTGCGTGCCGGCCGCTGAGCTCCTCGGCCGGACGATGGTCGGGCCGCTCAAGAGGCCGGCAGCGTCGCGTTGCGGTCTGGCGTCTGGCGCCTGGCCGACTGCGCGATGGGCTTCAAGCCATGCTGGCAGCCAGGCGACAGCGCGGAGGCGCATGCAGCGGGCGCGCGCAAGCGCTGCGTGTGTCCTGTTGCATGCGTCAGAAGGCCAATGCGCAAGCCCGCGCCAAGGCATCAGCTCCGGTGCGGGGATGCAAAGAGACAAGCAGGCGGCTTCTTAGCGAGAGCGACCCGAGCGCGCGCCCTGTGAGCGCTCATTGGAGCATGCATGTGCTGCCGGCGTTGAGAGCTCGAGGGTGTGCCGCGCATATGCCTCTCTACGCGCCCCTTGTTCCTTGCTCAGAGGCGGGCGATCGAACGGCTCGACTGGACGCAAAGGGCAGCGTGGCGTGTCAGTCCCTGCTGCACCGGCCTACAGGCTTCTCGCGGACGATGGCTGCGCTCCTGGTCGAGTGTGCGGCCCAGAGCTGTGCCCATTGCGCGCGCGCGAGTCCTGTCCGAGTAAGCAAGGTGCGCTGCTGGTCCCCGCTCCCTCGTGGAGCGCTCTCGCCCTCTCGCGCGCCAGAGCATCATGAGCTGCATCAGGGCGCAGCTGCGGGCGACTGTGGGGATGCGTGTGCGCGGACATGGGGCAGGGCTCATGAGGATGTGCGGGCGGAGTGCTGAGCAGAGATACAGCGGAGGGCGGCACAAGGACGTGTGGAGCTATCAGCGGCCTTGTGTGTGTGTGTGTGTCGACGCTGTGGGTCCGGACTTGCGACCTTTGCGACCTCTCCTTCTCCCTCCCCTGCTGATCTTTCTCTTCCCTTGCAGCGGGCCAGGAGCGTTACCGCGCCATCACCTCTGCGTACTACCGCGGCGCCGTGGGCGCGCTGCTGGTGTACGACATTGCCAAGCACCCCACCTACGTCAACGTGTCGCGCTGGCTCAAGGAGCTGCGCGACCACGCCGACGCCAACATCGTCATCATGCTCGTGGGCAACAAGAGCGACCTGAGACATTTGCGCGCCGTGCCGACGGAGGAGGCCAAGAGCTTCGCTGGTGAGTGGCGCGAGGAAGAGGCGACGATGGGCCAGATGCTTGTGTGGGAGATGCACAGCTGTGCGACATGAAGCTGATGTAGACTTGCCTCTTTCGCGCGCAGCCGAGAACAACCTCTCCTTCATCGAGACGTCGGCACTCGACGCCTCCAACGTCGAGCAAGCGTTCCAGAACATCCTCACCGGTGCGTGTGTGCGCGCTCTCCCCTCGCCCACGTCGTGACGTCTGGCTCTCTTCGCGCCCAGCACTGACCCCCCGTCCTCGTCTCGCGAACAGAGATCTACCGCATCGTGTCGAACAAGGCGCTGCAGAGCAGCGAGAGCGACATTCGGCCCTCGGGCGGCGAGACGATCACCGTGCAGCCGTCGGCCGACGACGGCGGCAATGCAAAGGGCAAGGGCGGCTGCTGCTGAGCGTGCCCTTGCGCGCACGTAAGCGCGTCGGAGGCAGCGATGGAGGGCGGAGGAGCAGGTGGAGAGCAGGGGCGAGCTGAGGCGGGAAGAGCGCATGAGAAGGAGGGCGATTAGGTCAAGGCGGAGTGCGTCGGCATGCGCGCGGCGTGAGCGGGCGCTTCGTCGATGATTTGTCGAACGCTGCGACCTCTTTCGATGCGTGTTTCCATCGCACCCCTCGTCGTCCTCTCGATTCCTCGCGCGCATCGCCTTCTCTGCGCTCTTCAATGGCTCTCCAATCTTCGCGTCCTCAACACCGAACCACCTCGCCTCATCGCCTCCGCCCGCGCCCCTCGGCAGCCAGCTCCCCCCGACCCCCTCTTCCTCTCTCGCCTCGTTCCTGTCCCCGAGAGACTCTGTAACGCCCCGCTCCGCTCTTGTCGTCCCCTTGCTTCAGTCATGAACCGTCTTCTCGTGCATTGCGCTGTGCGTGTGCCAGCGTCCATGAAGCAGCGCGAAGCGATGCTGCCGAGCGAGAGTGCGTGCGGCTCGCCACGCATCCCTGCTCGTGCGTCGTCGCTGGCTGACGCTGCTCGCTTGCTTGTTTGTCGTGCCACCCGTGCGCACAGCCGTGACACAGGGCTGCACTCGCTCCCCGGCCGAGCGCGCAAGGCAGAGGCTGTCAGCCCTCGCCAGCCCGAGTCTCATTCCCGGCAGCGCAGTCACACACAGCACAGACGAGAGGCAGAGGAGAGGCAAAGCATATTCCAGCTCGCTTGATTTCTATGAGTGAGAGAGAGAGGGCCGCGCGAACAAGCGGGCACACGAGCAAGCCGCCGCACAGATGGGGGGCGCTGGTGTGGCCGAGACGGCAGGCGGAATGAGGGTGACTAAGGGGTGTAGCAGAGAGGGGAGACAGGACACAGACCGAAGGGGGGCTAGAGAGGCGCTATGCTGACAGAGAGGAGTGTGTATGCGGGCCGAGACGGCGCCGGCGACCCCGGCTCTCGTGGAGGGAGAGCGTGGATGGCGGGCGCGAATGATGGGAGAGAGAGAGAGAGAGGCGGACACGGCGATGCGCAGCGGCGGGGCCTCGCGGAGGCCGAGCGGCGGGCGGGATGGAGTGCGCAGCACTTTTGAGGCGGGCGAGTAGAACAGACGAAGTGAGGCACTGCCGGGTCGTCTTGCTGCTCCTCGCGGGCGCTTAGTTGCTCGTCGACGACGTGGCGTTCGAGTAGCCAAAGACGACCTTCTCGATGGCGCCGGGCGTCTCGCTGCTCGAGACGTTGGCCAGCTGCTTGTAGCCGTCGGCGAGGACGATGGAGTTGCGCTCGGCGCCCGGCACCCACGACGTGACGACGCCCTGGATGGTCATGTTGTTGGCGGGGTTGACGATGGTGAGGGTGCGGCCGCACGCCGCGGCCATGTCGTCGCTGCTCATCAGGTCCGTGGGCGCAATGGCGACGGCCGACGAGTTGGACGGCACCACGACGCCGGGGCAGCCGGCCGTGCCGACCTCGGCCCACCACGAGGGCACGCCGCTGACCTGCTTGCCCTCGATGCCGGCGAACGTGGCGTTGCGCGCAGCGGACGGCGTGGAGGCGGGAGCGGCGCTCGACGAGCTCGACGAGGGGCGCGGCGTCTGCGAGGCCGAGCTGCTGGCCTGCTGCGCCTGCTGCGTCTGCTGCTGCTGCTGCTGCTGGCGCTGCGACGAGGAGCTCGTCGTGGCGGGCGCGGCGGCTTGGCGCTGGTTGCCGTTGTTGTTGTTCGAGTTGCTGCTGCTCGAGCCCGAGCCGGCCTCGTGCCACGACATCTGGAAGACGCCGAGGCCCATGTTGCCGTTGGTGAGGGCGCTGAAGAGCGCCGGGCTCATGTCGAGCGAGCCGTAGCTGCACGTCGGGCACGCATCGACGACGGTGGCCGTCTGCGTGTTGCCGCCGTTGGAGATGGTGATGCGCTTGCCGCACCAGCTGCTGCGCACACCCGTGTTGCCGTACTGTGCCGTGTTGAGCGCGACGACCATCTCCGAGTCGGAGTTGGTGCCGCCGCAGGCGCCGAGGCCGACGGCGTAGTACGTGGCCCGGCCGCTGTAGTCGCGCTTGGCGAGCGGCGCGGCCGAGACGGAGGCGGCGGCGGCGAGGGCGAGGGCGATGAACTTGGAGGCGAACATGGCGAGTGAGTGTGTGTGTGTGGACCGAGGTGTAGGTGTGGGTGAGAGGGCCGAAGAGAGAGAGTGAGCCGAGGCAGGGGGAACTTGAGGGGAGGAGCGAGGGTGAAGGGTGGGATGGGGCGGCAAGCGGGAGGAGCGCCAGTCCAGCTGGGCTCTTATACATCGGCGCACGATGCGCTGCTGAATGGAGGGTGTGGCCGCCGGCGTGCCTGCTGCCCGAGCATCGCCTGTGTGGTGGAGCGGGCCTGTCTGGAAGGGACGGCCAGGAACGGCCGGGCGATGGCAGGCGAGACAGCGTGGCAGCGAGCGGCGAGCGGCGCGCCGGCCAAGCCGCCGGCCGGTGGCAGCAGCGAGTGCCCTCGAAGTCGAGGGTGCCCGGCACCTGGGCAGCAGCAGCAGCGAGGCACGGCGGCGGCGGCTGCGGCGGCCTGCAGCCTGTCGATCCTCGTTTCGAGGGGGTGCGGCACTGGGCCCGCGGCTGACGCTGCGGCTGTGCGCAGGTGCGGCAGGAGAGGTGATCGGCGGCTGCTGCGGCTGCGCGGCGTGCGTGCAGTGCGGCAGTGCGCCCGCCTGCTTGCTGCACTGCCGGGCGTGGCGCCGAGAAGAGCAAGAGGAGTGCGAATGGTGGAGAAGGTGCCGCAGCATGCAGGTGCAGCCGGGCGGATTTGCGCGCAACCGAGCACGGCCCGCAGCTGCAGATCTTCCTGCCGGCTGCAGCGCGGCGCGGCTCAGCTCAAGGGGCACGCCGCGCGCGCCGTGAGGCCGCGTCGAGGCCCCTCGAAATTTTGGCCGCAAACCCTCCCTCGCTCCTCGTGCCGCACCGGCTCAAATGCAAGCGAGTGACAGCAGCGTGCAGCGTCCCTGCGTGCGCCTGCAGCACGCCAGTGTGTGCCTCCATTCGGCCTCCACGCTGCGCCGGCAGGCGAGGTGCCGAGGGCACGCCGTGGAAGCCGCCGCCGCAGTAAGTGCAGCACCGCCGCCTCTTCAAGTTCATGCCGCCGGCATCTCGATCAGCAGCACGCTGCTCGCGTGCCTGATTGCCGCACCTGTCATTTCTCCGAGGGTCCCACCTCACTGCCGCAGCCCGCAGGGCAGCTCTCGGCCCCCCGCGCTCCTTGCGCCTCGCACAACAGCTCGCCGGCAGCGGCACCGAGCGTGTGCGGGAGGCCAGCGCGCAGGATGCAGGTCGCTCGCTGCCAGCGCACCGCTCGCGGCGAGGGCACCGAGGGCACCGAGGCTGCACCCCGCTGGGGCGAGACAGCAGCGTGGCGGCGTGGCGCTCACGCGACGTGCGCGGTGCGCCTCTCGGCTGAACGCCGACGCACCTTCCTCTGCTCATCTCGCTGGCACGTTCCCGCTTCGCCTGCCTTCGCTGCGTGCTGCGAGAGCCTGCTGGGTGCTGCGAGATCGAAGGTGCAAGGCACGCGCTAAACACAGTCGCTGACGATCGTCGCTTCGTCACGCAAAAGGCCCTCGACTCACGCCGCGGCAAGCGCGAAGCGAGAGGGATGGTGTGAATGCCGTACCGCAGGCGTACGCGGCTTCTCTGCGCTGCTGGCGCCTCGCAACCTCCACTGCCAGCACGACAGCCGCAGAGGCAGGTGAGCAGTCGTCTCCAGGCCTTTTGCAACTTCAACAGGGCTCGTGCTGCCGCTGATGTGGGCTGACCGGGTGCCGGCTTGTCTCGTCGGCGAGCGGCTTGCTGCGGCCACGGCGCCGGTGCCGTGGCAGAAGGCGGCTCCGGAGTTTCGGGCGAGGGCAAGCACCCCAAAATCGAAACTCGCCGCCTGCCTGGTCGGGCGCATGGCGAGTGTGCTGCGCCGTCGATCATCGCAAGCAAGCGGCGGTACAGAGGCACGCGAGCAGTCTGACGTGAGGGCGCGAAGAGAAGAGGGCGCGCGCGGCACGGCAGCACAGCCGCCGCGCAGGAGATCAGCAGCCTCGGCGGCGCGCCGCGCGGCTCGGACACCGCGAAGCGCGAAGCTTCGCAAAATCGTCCAGCTCGCCGTTCGCAGCCCGCGACCTCGCTCGCTGCGCTCTGGCCACGACGCTGCGTGCTGGTGCTGCGTGCTGGCGCTGCCTGCAGCTGTCAGGTGCAGCAAATTCAAAGACGTCAAGGCGCCTCAGAGCGCGAGCCGGAGGCCTGGAGGTCGCCAGCATGCCGCCTCGAGCAGCGGCTCTGCTGCTGCTCGGCCTCGGAGCCCGGAGGGCCAGGCCGCGGGGTTGAGGGCCGACAGCAGGACCCTCTGCGCTGTCCAGCCTGCACAGCGACCCTTGCCAGCGCAGGCGCGTAGGAGCGCTCCCGCATCTCGGAGGAGCAGCGACTCAACATCCCCGTCCGGGCCGTGCGAAGAAGGGCGGGGGTTGCAGCGCTTCTCGAGATGCAACGCTCAGATCTCTCTCGCGGTGGCTAGGCTTGAAGCAGCACAGGGCAGGGTCTTGCGTGGCCCAAGGTGGATGCTGTTCGGCTCCACGCTCGTCGCCCAGCCCGCTTGAGCCCGCCTGAAGAAGCGCGGGCCTCGGTGCAGAGCGTGCAGCGATCGCCGTGCGTGGAGGCTGCGACGTGCGAGGTAAGCATGCAGCTCGAGAAGGTCGGACCGCTCTCGGCGCTCTCGCTCTTCGTCGCCCCTTCGAGCTCCCGCAGGCCGAGCTCGGCGCCGGACTGACGGCGGCCTGCGCGCTGCGGGCCATCGCACGACCCCACCGCGCCAACGCGACGGCGCAAGCTGCTGCCGCCTGCTGTGGCGGCCCGAGGGTGTCGGCGCCGGGAGCGCGCACGTTGGACCGCTGCGCCTCAAGGGGAGCGCCGCGCGGCCCTCTCTCAGTCTGAGCTGCGCTCCGGCCTCCAGCGCGGCGATGCGCTGCCGCTGCAGCCTTGACTGCCAGCGAGGCCATCTTGCTGCTGCTGATGCTGGCCTCCAAGCGCCAGGCACGGCTCGCGCGCTTGCGTGCTTGCCGGCATGCGACCACGCCAGCGATGCAGAGCGGCAGCATGCGGCACGAAGCCCATCGGGCGCCCAGCAGAGTGCGCAGCGAGGCTAAGCGTGCAGGCTCCTGCCGATGGGCGGCGACGATCAGCCCCATCGCCCTTGCTGCTGTGCTGAGGAGGCCAGCACGCTCGAGCCCCTCTCGTAGGGGGATCTCAAGGGTCGCGAGCTGCGAGAGGCTCGGCAACTGCCAGTGCACGTCAAGGTGGGCCTGCACCCTTCGCTCTGGCCCGAGGGTCGCTGGCGGAGATGCGCTGCTCGGACGAGCCTGCCACGTGGCGCCTGGGGGTCAGTGCTGAGCTTGCTTCTGACCCTTGAGGCGGGTCGAGCCCACGGGCGCACCTCCGCCGCATCACTTCGTCGCCGGCGCCGGGCAGCAGCCTCGAAAATTCGCAGCACCCCTTGAAGCGGAAAGGAGTGCTTTCCGTGGACGCAGCGACGTGGGCAGCAAGAAACGGGAGCGGGCACAGCATGCGCGCGGCTCTGCCGAGGCTGCACTCTCGGACGCCAACAGCAGTGCTGCTCCCACACTAGCGACATCGTTCGACAGCGAGGGGCACAGCCCTCAGCCTGGACCGACACCCGACGTCGGACCGGACATCCGGCGCAGTGTGACTTGCCGATGCAAGGGCATCAGAGAGAGCCTGTGACGCAGTCCTTTCATTGCCTCGTCATGCCAAAGATCTGCGCCCTCACATCCTCACCCGCCAGTCTGAGCGACTCAGCGAGGCAAGCATCGGCCGTGGCGTCGAGCCAGGCATCTCCATCTGCTGTCGCTCCGCCGCTGGATGCGTCCATCTGTCGTTCCGCGCCGGCCAGGAGCGTTTCTGCGTCGATGCTGGCGATGAGCCGCAGAATGGTGCCCGAGTCGGCGTGCACCGAGGGCGTGGAGCGCCCTGATGCTGCGGAAGTGGGCGTCGAGTCGCCCGTGCTCGCGGGCGTGACGGCGGCAGTGGTGGCGCTGCGAGCAAAGGCAAAGTAGCTGCCTGTCTTGCGGCTCTCTGCCCATTCGTCGACTTTCGCCTCGACGGCGGCGATGACGCGCTCTGTGGTGCGCCAGCCAGGCACGCTTGCGTAGAGCTTGGGCGGGAGAGGCAGAAAGCTGGCGTCGGAGAGAAGACTGGGAGACGTCATGCCTGACGCCGAGCGCGATGCTGGCGCCGAGGCCAGAGGAGAACGAGTGCCGCTGCTGGCAAGACTGTCGGGTCCCGAAGGGGCAGAAGGGAGCAGCAGTTGCACCAGGCGTCGAAGCGTGTGTCCCGCCCGCACAATCTCGTACGTCAGCTCGTGCGCTGCCTTTGGCGATGCCAAGTATTCGTCTGAGCGAGCCAGCGCGAGGCCGAGCGTCGCCATGATCTGCAGCGGAAGGGGCAAAGCCGTCAGCTGAGAAGAGGGAGAAGCAGCCGCCAGCATGACTCACGGCGCGCACCAGCTCCTCACAGTCCGTCGCCCGAATCTCTGCATGACGCGACGCCACGAACGAAGCGAGGGCGAGCACAGCACGCCACGTCTCGATCCACTCGTGCTCCAGGCGGACTTTGGCGTCCGAGCAGCTCTGGACCGCAGCGCGAACAAGGCGCAGGGAGAGGCTAGGGGTTCGAGGATGCGTCAGCGGGCGTGCCCAGGGTTCGAGGCGGAAAGAGGAACTGACAGATGGCCAGTAGCGTCGAGGCGTCGCGACAGATTGTGCCGCAGGAACAGCGTGGCCGTGTCGATGACCGAGGAGACCAAGCGCACACGCTTGGTGCTCGACACCGGCAACGGCGGCGGTTTCTGTCGACAGACCCGCACGAGTCGCGCCTCGTCGGGTCGTTCATCGAGCATGGCGCGTGCGCCGTCGGCGTCGGAGAGCATAGTGGTGAGGAGGAGCAGCGTGAGACGAGCGTAGGAGCGAGAGGTGAATGTAGAACTGCCGTGGGAGGCGAGATAGGAGGAAAGGGAGAGGAATGTGACGGAGAAGGTTTGTGCTGGATCCACTGAGGAGCTTCTGTCAGCTCCATCTTACGCCTGTCGCGGAAGGATACTGACGCTTGGCGCCGTTGCCGTCGGTAGAAGCATCGAGCGATGCCCGATCCAACAGCCGGCCGATGAAGATGGGATTGGAGCGCGCGAAGAGGAAGAGCGAGAGAAGAATGGCAACGGATGGCGGAGGTCTGTGCGTGACCTGTCAGTCTGTCTCCGCAGCGCATGCCGTGTCTGTGCCAGGCGGGCAGCTCACAGATCAGCAAAGTCACCCCCCGCAAGCTCGCCCTTTGCTTTCTCTCGCTCCTTCGCGCTCGTACTGCCGGGCAGCGATTCGGCGAGCCACTTAAAGTTTGCGGCGCCCGCCAGCATCGTGGCAAGCGTCGGCGGCGCATCGTCCAGGCGCTCCACGTAGCTCGTCAGCGCCTCGCCCAGCCGGGATGCGCTCGCGTCACGCAGCAAGCCCATGCTTTGCGTGTCTCGCCAATCGCGCATCCTTCGCGCGTAGGCATGAGCAGTAGAAGCTGGCCCTGAAGGACCCAATGCAGAGAGCAAGCCGAGCAGCTGAGCAGCCTCGGAGGCCACTTGCACGTTGCCGAACGAGCGCGCGAGAAGGGCAGCAGCGGTGCTCCAGAGATCTCGGCGCGCGGCAAAATAGGCGGCGAGGGGAGTAGGCCCGACATGCGAGACCCACACGAGCGCCAGTTGCAGCACTCGTCGTTGCAGCGCCGGCGTCACTGCTCCTGCTTCTGCAGTGCGAGGTGCAGTAGAGGCACTGTGCGAGAGAGGCGCACGCAGCGCCTCGTCGATTGCGGCGACGAGCAGGGAGAACTCGAGGTCGGCCTCGTCCATGCCACCTGCGAGAATGGAGATGATGTCCGAGGCATACTGCGGGAGACGCTTGGAGAGGATGGAGGAGGAGATGGCGAAGAGCATCTGTGTGGAAGGAGGGCGGGGTCAGAGGGCCGCACATCGCTTGCAGTCCGCACGCTGCTGAGACAGCGCCAGCAAGGCAGTCCAGGCAGCAATGCCGAGCTTGCAGCACGGACGACAGCTCTCGCCGCTCTGGCAAAGCCACAAAGCAACGCCGACGAGCCAGGCCCACATCCCCTCTCTCGCTGTCTCAACGTCACTCACCTCGACGGCATTGCCCATCCGCACCGCATCCTCCTCGCGCCACACGCGTCCGGCCTCTCTCCACAGACTGCCCACATTCTCCCTGATCCTTGCGCCCTTGGTGCCCTCGGGCGCCAGCAGCGTGGCGCTGGAAACGGCGCCGAGCGCGTCGCGCACGAGCGCCGCGTCGCACGGCAGGCAGAGCAGGTCGGCGTAGAAGCGCGCGCGCGGCGCCGCGGCCGACTTGCCGCCGCGCTTCGAGGGCGAGGGCTGCGCCGAGGCCGGGCCGCCATGGCTGCCGCTGCTGCTCGCCCACGGCTCGTCGCCGGCCAGGAGCGCGTCGAGCGAGACGGCGAGCTTGCTGCGCAGCGCCGGACGCGCTGCCGTGCCGCTCATGGCGCCGTGGCAAGACGGAGAAGCGCGCGGAAGCCGAGACGCGAGGCTGCCAGCGCCCGTGTGCCGCTGTGAGAGACGGCGCAGATGCAGATGGGCGCGCTGGTGGATGGTGTTGGACGCCAAGGCGGCGCCGGAGGAACGCGACGCGGTCGCGAGAGCATCACCGCCCGCCCGCGCGAGGCTCGGCACGGCACGGCACGGCACTCGGGCGAGCTCGAGGGCGCAGCGTGTTCCCACGCGGGTCCTTCTAGTGCATTCTTCAGCGCCCAGCCCACCCGTCGGCAGGCGCATTCAGCGCCGCGCGCTCGACTCACGCAGCGCGGCCGTGCCTGCTGCGAGCCGCTGCAAGGCGCGGCCTCCGCGGGTCTCAAGTCGCCTCGCGGCGCATCTCGCTCTCGCCTCGCTCGCTTCGCGCGCCGAGCCGCTCGCTTGGCGCTCAGACCGCACCACGAGCACCACCGGCACAGCGACAGCGGCGCGAGCGCTCACTCAAGGGCTCGACCTGCTCGCTCGCGGCACTCGGGCAGCAGGCATGCAGCCAGCGCCAGCCAGCATTTTGCGAGCTGCGCCTCCTCTCGGCCATTCACGCCGGACCGCCTGCCCGAGCGCGCCGTCCCACAGCCGCCGTGCCGCTCAGCCAGAGCGCCCAGCTGGCCCCGCTGGCCCAGCTGCAGCGATTCAGATTTCTCCGTGCGAAGGCGAGATGGCATGAACGCTGCCGCGTCTGCGACGCGAGCGGCGCTGGCGTAGCGTCGGCGCGCAAGGGCTCGCTTGCCACCTCCCCGCACGCGCCGACGGACACGCACGCCGCGACGCCGCAGAGGGCAAGTCAGAGTCGCGAGAGATGCAGGCTGAATGCGCACAGTGCAGCAAGGTGCAGCTGTCAGACTCAGACTGAGACCGACACGAAGCTCGAGAGGCACGGCAGCTGCCTACACGAGGCGACGTCTCTCACGCCGCTGCGAGGAGGCTGCGGAGCCTCCACTCGAAGCCGCACTCACGCATGGCACCGGCACCAGCAGCAAAAGATCAGAACTGATAGGATGCTGGAGCCAGGCTTACTTCTCGTCCACATCCATCCGACCTCATCCTCAACGCCCCCGTCAAGCTCCCGTTTGCGCCTTGCGCCTCGACGACTCTGCTCGCTTTCGCTCTGCGCTCCTCGCGCCACCTCTCTACGTCCTGCGCCTCTAGTCTCGCTCTTCGCACCCGTGCTCTCCTGGTTACCGCTCGAGGCGGCATACGTGGCCCAGCATGACGTCGACTCTCGAGCATGAGTCGAGCAAGGGCAAGATGGGCGCCACGTGGCAGTTCAAGGATCCAGCGACGTGGACGTGGTGTGCGTGTGCCCATTCTGTCCCTCTCCGCCTTGGCTTGCTGCCTTTGCTGACGCTCCGCTTTCCCATCGCTGCCAGCGCAAAAGCTGCCGATGAACCTCTCGCTCCTGCAAGACCCGCCGGACTCCAAGCCGGCGCCCGTGCATGAAAAGACGGCGCCCGTGCCTGCCTATCCGCCGATGGAGCAGCACAAGTGGATCGCGCCACGCGCTCTGGCGCCCATCTATCTGCACCGCGTGCTCTTCGAGTTTGGCGTGCGCATGCCGTGGTACGCTGCCTTCGTCTACTACAGCCTCGCCTTCCTGGCGTTCGGCGACAGCATGTTCAAGATGCTGCGTCGTATGGGCAAGAAGTACGGCTTCTTCGACGGCGCCGTGCCGCGCGACGGCATCCCGGACGTCTACACAAACAAGGTGGCGTGGAGTCTCGTCGGCGTGCTCTTCCTGCGGCCGCTCGTCGCGACGATGTGGGTGTACGACGCCAACGCGCCGCCGGGCGTGTCGCTCTGGGCGCCGTTGCAGGTGTCGCTCTTCCTCGTGGTGCTCGACTATTGGTTCTACATCTACCATCGCTCGATGCACGAGTGCAAGCCGCTCTGGTTCATCCATCGCCTCCATCACACGACCAAGCACCCCAACGCAATGCTCGGAGCGTTCGCAGACAACATACAAGAATGGGGTGATATCCTGCTTATCCCGTAGGTCGAAATGAGAGAGAGAGAGCGGCGCGGCGCTCGAGGCGGCGCGGCGCTCGAGGCGGCGCCGGTGAAAAGCGACATGCGTCACGTCACGCGTGCTTACACCCCTTCCTCCCCGTCCCAGAGTGCTTACCTGGATGGTCGTGCCGCTCGACTTCCACACGTGGTACCTCACCACGTGCTACCAAGCTTATACCGAGGCCGCCGGACACTCGGGCATCCGGCTCTACTGGCTCGTGCCCGCCACGAGCTGGCTGCGCATCTTTGACGCCGAGCTGGCGATGGAGGACCACGATCTGCACCACCGGCTCGGCAACGGCCGGCGTTCCTTCGTGAGTCCTCTTTCCCTCCTTGTCCTCCTCGCTCTCTCGTCCTCGCTCTCTCGCTCTTGCGCCTCTTTGCCGCCCGAGCTGACGCGGTGCGGCGCACGCAGAACTATGGCAAGCAGACGCGTCTGTGGGACAAGATCTTCGGCACGAGCCGCTCGCGCATCGAGTCGTTCGAGGAGAACATCGACTTTGTCAACGTTGCGCGGACGTGCTAGGCTCAGAGGACGAGCCAGGTCGAGAGGACGTGCTGAGGCCGCGGCGTCGCTCCGACGCGCACGCGGCCTGCCTTGCCGACTCGCGGACTCGCAATTCTCTCTATCTCTCGTTGTTCGGATGATCTTGACGTGGCCCTAATGAATCTACAGTACTCCTTCGCAGACGGGCGGACGGCACGTTTTGAGCTATAAGAGTGTGAGCTTCGGAGATAGGCCAGAGCAAGGCCTCATCGAGCCGAGGCGAGGGCGACGCGCACGTGACGTGCTGCTCCACACCGCCGCGCGCCGCCCGCCGTCCGCCGGCTGGCTGATGCGCGGCCCGAGCGAAGCGCCGCTGCTTGCTGCCTCACCACCTCCACCCTCCTCCTCGCAAGCGCTCTACCATGTCGCTCGCTCCCGCGCACACGCTGCTGCGCACGCACATGCGCATGCGTGCGCTGCACTCCGTCGGGCAGCAGACGCAGGCGCAGCAGCGACGCTCCCTCCGCTCCTCCTCTCGCACCTACGCTTCTTCCTCTTCGGGCAGCGGCAGCGGCAGCGGCAGCGCTCCCTCGGACGCCGACCTCTCGCGCGCCGCCTTCGCCCAACGGCAGCTGCTCTCTTCGCTGCGCGCCTCTTCCTCTTCCTCTGCCTCGGCGCTCGGCGCCGCCTCGCCCCCGGCCGATCCACATGCCAACGCTCGCGCCGCCCTCTCTGGCGCGGGCGCGAGAGGCGGCATGTCAATGGGCCTCGGCCTCGGCCTGGGCACGGGCATGGGCAGCGGCGACGGCACGGGAGGCACATTGGATCGTGCGGCGGGCGGCGGCAAGAAGTGGAAGGAGCTTCGTGGTGGGCAGAAAGGTGCGTTGCCCCCTCCGTCTCGCTTCGCCCTCCCTCTCTGGCGCCAGCGCTGACGCGGCGACGAGCAGTGGTCAGGGCCGGTCTGACGACGTCGAGATTGCTGCTGGTGCTGGTGGGAGGCGGCCTGACGATCGCGGTGGGCTGGGCGGTAGGCTCGGAGCTGTTTGCGAGCAACTCGCCGACGGTGATTTACAATGATGCGGTGAAGCGCGTGCGGAGGAGCGGCCAGGTGAGTGAGAGCAAGTTGCTCGCCACGAGAGTGTGGCAGAGGGCTGCGATGGATTGAGGTGCTCGTCGGCAGCGACGGAGCTCCACTGATGCCGACACCTGTCGCAGATCCAAGAGCATCTCCTCCTGCCCTACCGCTTCTCCTCGTCCTCCACCTACTCCTCCGACTCTTCGCCTCTCAACCCCTCGGGCTCACGCGGTCGCAAGCGCGGCTCGCAAGTCTCGTCGCAGCTGGTCCGCGAGGGCAGCTCCGACGTGCTGCTCCTGCGCTTTTTCATGCAGGCGCGCGAGAAGGACAAGGAGTGGACGTGGCTGCAGAGCGCGAGACATGCAGTGGTGGAGGCGGGGGCACGCGTCAAGATGGAGGCAGTGGCGCTGGCGAACCAGATTGGCGACGCCATCTCTCCTCAAGACGCAACGAGCGCGGCTGCTCAGGCGGTGCAGGAGGAGAAGAAGGCGGCAGGAGGCGGATGGTGGAGCAACCCATTCAAGAGCCTCAGGCAGGGAGTCGAGGCTCCGCTGCGAGCCAAGCCGACGCCGGGCACGTGGAGCAGCGGCGAGGTGCATGCCGAGTTGACGCGCGTGAGTGGCTCCACTCTCGATCCATCTCCCGCTGCCCAACTGCACGCGCCTGCTGACGACATGTGGCGGCAAACAGGACGAGGACGGCATCTTCCAATACCGCCGGCTGTACGTCGACATCCCCTCGAGCCAAGCAGCGACGCGCAGCAGGGTGTGGCTGGTGCGCAGAGAGGGAGAGGTGGTGCGCTGAGGCGAGCTTCTTTCATCGAGAGAGCATCGGCGCAGAGGAGAGTCATGGGCGAAGTGGAAGGAGAGAGGGCGAGCACAGCGGAATCGCCATCTTCAAGCACGGTCCTGATCCTGAAAGCGAGAGCGAGTGAGGAGCCAAGGCTCGAGCAGAGCAGCGCCCGGAGCGCGCAGGATTCAGCTTCGTCCAAAGCCACCGAGCTCTGAGTCCGGCTTGGTCTCCTTTGTGTCTCTCTCCTTCTCGTCCCGGCCAGTCAGGCAGGGCCATGGGATGCCTGGACGCGTCGTGAGGCTAGCTGATCAGTCTGAGCTCGAGAGTGGACTGCGGCATGCCAGCCTCTGGGGCGCGGGCGCCTGCGTGGTGCACACACTGTGCAGCCATGGCTGCTCATGCTGCGCGGCACGGCGTTGATCACCGAGGCGCGTGGGAACACTCGACCCGCGCCTGGCGCCGCTCGGTCACCGCGGCCGCGGCGTGCCACAGGTCAGACTTCTGGACGCCTTCGCCACTGGTGCTCCTTGCCGCTCCACCAGCACCACGCACGCCCACGCACACCTCTGCCGCCGCCCGCCTGTGCTGCTGCACGCCACTCGACACTCGCGCCGCCTCTGCCATGGCACCGGCAGCCGCGGCGAGCGGCAGCGGCAGCTCGCGCGCGCGCTCCGACGGCTCCTCGGGCTCCTCGAGCTCCAGCGCCAGCGCGCCGCCGCCCTCGTGGCTGCCGACGCCCGCGCTCGACCATGCCCTCTCCGGCATCACCGCCGGCGCCATCGCCACCGTGTGCATGCAGCCGCTCGACCTCATCAAGACGCAGTTCCAGGTGCGCACCGCGCGTGCGCCCCGCAGCGGCACGGCGGCGCCACCCGCCTGGCAGCGCTGGACGGGCGTGGGCGTCGGGCGCGACATGCTGGCCGCCTGGCGCGCCATCGTGCGTGCCGACGGCTGGCCGGGCCTGTACCGCGGCCTCGGCGCCAACGTCGTCGGCAACTCGGCCAGCTGGGGCCTCTACTTTCTCTGGTACACGATGCTCAAGGAGTACATGGCACACGCCGCCGACGGCGCAGACGCAAAGGTGCTCACGCCCGGCCAGCACCTGCTCGCGGCGAGCGAGAGCGGTGAGTGCGCGCGGCCGCCTCTCGGCCTCAAGCGCCCACCACCTCTGCTGCGACCCAACTGACGCGGTGGGCTGCACAGGCGCCGCCACGGCGCTCCTGACGAATCCAATCTGGGTCGTCAAGACTCGCATGTTCACCACGTCGCGCAGCGCCGCCAGTGCCTCGAGTGCCACTGCCGCGCCTGTTGCGACAGCCAGCGGCAGTAGCAGCGCACCGCGAGCACCCGTGGCGTACCGCGGCCTCGCGCACGGCCTGCGCGACATTTGGCGCCACGAGGGCGTGCGCGGCCTGTACAAGGGCGCCGGCCTGGCACTCGTGGGCGTCAGCAACGGCGCCATCCAGTTCGTCGCGTACGAGGAGCTGAAGAAGTGGCGCAGCGCCGTGGCGCGCCGCAGAGGCGCGACGGGCGCAGAGGGCGAGCTGGTCAAGCTGGTGAGTGCATGATGCCTTGCCTTGCAAACTTGGGCTGTCGGTTCTCATTGCTGAGGGCGTGCCTCTCCTCCTCGCCAGAGCAACGCAGAGTACATCGTCCTCTCTGGCGTGGCCAAGCTCTTCGCCATCGGCCTCACATATCCATATCAAGTCGTCCGCTCGCGCATCCAGGTGCGTTGCCGCCCCTGCCCCCCTTGCCACCCCCTCCGCCTGACTAACCCCTCTCTTCCTCTTGCAGAACCACGCCACCGCACACATATACCCCGACATTCCCACGTGCATCCGGCGCACGTATGCGCAGGAAGGCCTGCGCGCCTTTTACAAGGGCCTGGGCCCCAATGCCGTGCGCATCGTGCCCGGCACGTGCGTCACGTTTGTCGTGTACGAGAACATGAGCTGGGCGCTGCGCGGTGCCGCGGAACGCCGGAGCAGCGCGGCGCCGCCGATAGACGTCGCCATTCAGCAATAGAAGGCTACTGCACACGCCCCCATGCGGACGAAGGACAAGGATGGCGGGACAGCGAGATGTGCGATTACGAAACCAGCGAAGGTGTGTATTGGGTGTGTGTGCATGCTGGACAGGACTGCCTGTGCTGCGGGGGGCTGCTGCGCTGCAAGATGCGCGCGCTGAGATGCGTGGAAAGCGGAACTGAAGGAGCGGACTGGGAGAGGATATTCAATGCGGGCGACGGGCTGTGCGGTGCATGTGGAAGGCGCTGGAGATGCTCTAGGCAGGGTGCGGGCGGGTATGCTGGAGGGTTGGTTGGATCTGGGGTTGCGCCGCGCCGCTCGCGGCTCAGAAGGTGCCAATGGCGGCCGCACGCGGCGTGGCCGAAAGACCGCGAGCGTGCGGCGCCCACGACGAGGCGTTGGCGTTGTTGGCGTTGGCAGCAGCGGCGGCGGCGGCCTCGCAGCGGCGCTCGATGTCGCGGCTCAGCTGCGCCGCGCGCTCACGCACGACGGCGAGCATGTGCGCCTCTCGCTCACGCACGACGGCGAGCATGTGCGCCTCTCGCTGCTGCTGCTGCTGCTGCTGCTGCTGCTGCTGCTGCTGCTGCTGCTGCTGCTGCTGCTGCTGCTGCTGCTGCTGCTGCTGCTGCTGCTGCTGCTG